>NC_067472.1:83210600-83510600 GCF_947179515.1 Apodemus sylvaticus | reverse complement strand
GACTACTTACTTAGCCGAGTTTTCAGTTTATTAGCACAGGATTGTACAATTCTGGGGAGATTGCAAAGCCTCTTTGCCATCTGCAGGTCTATCTCCTTTCTCATTCTTAGTGAGAAGTTTCTATTTTTATTTTTGAATTTGTCCTTGATCGACTTTGCCAGAGTGTTGCTGCTTAAACCACCACCCCAAATGATGCACCCTCTTGTACCGTTCTTCCTGTGGATGACTTACTCTGCCTCCTGGTGTCTTGAGCCAAATGCCCTTGGGTACTTTTTTATTATTTCCACTGATGGGTCCAAGACTAGGCAGTTCACTGGCCTCCTACAATGGCTGCAGTTTTCAAACACAAACCTTGCTCTATGTATTTTAATGCTTGTTAAAATTGTGTTATTTATTTACCTTTTCATTTTGAGTGTGCGCATGCGCACGCATGCCAGAGTGTGTTCCAGTGCCATAGTGCACTTGTGGCAGTCCGAGGACAACTTGCAGGAATCAGTTCTTTCTTCTACTTTGTGAGCCCCAGGGATTGAACTCAGGTCAGCAGGCTTGGAGGCAAGCGCCTTTACCTGCTGAGCCATGCCGCCAGCCCTGACTTTTAGTGTCTTTCTATTCCATCGGGGTTTAAGCTTCATGATTCGTCAGTCTTCATTGTGAAACCAGACAGCCATGGACTCCACTCCCCACTGCTTAGCAAACCCTGAATCAGTTTTAGCTTCTCCTACATGCATTCCTAAATGCTCCTTTTTTGATATTTAAAGCAAATGATATAATCGATGTGAAGTGCTTCACAAAATGCCAGGCACGTGGATTGCAAGTCATAACTGGTTTTGTTATAATATTGTTAGTGTGTCTTTTGTGAATACAAAATACTTGTTTTGTCCTGTGTAATATATTTACATATTAACTATGGTGCGATGCTGATATCTCCATGCACAGTGGCATTTCTTATTTTTTTCTTTTTTCTTTTCTATCATTTTATTCTCAGTAAGGCTCTGTAAGCCCTTACTTATTTGAATTTTGATTTTTCCCCCAAATTATGAATCATTGTCTTTTAATGGGATAATTTGATCCATTTACATTATTTTGCAAGGCATGACATTTGGCAAGGTTCTCTTTCTCTTCTCCCAAACAATTCTTTCAGCTTTCTTCCATATATCTTGGCCCCCAAATCTATGGAAAAATTAACGTTTGCTCATAAATTGCTATTGTACATGCATATTTTCCATGTCTTAAAGACACTTTGAGATGTGACTCCTGAGGCTTCTGATTCTATTATTCTCCTGTCTTCTGACCCATTTATCTGAAATGAACACATATTGTATGAGGGAACACATATTGTATACTCTGTGTTGGGTAAAGTCTTGGAGAGAGCTTGACCTGTGCCATCACTGAACCTACATTGAGAGAATGAGGGAAATATACAAGATTAAGATGAGTATAAAGTAAGACAAATATATAAGGAAAACAAGAAGGGTATCAGAGAAAGAATAATATGAGTGTGTCCACTTGATTCTAAGGGGGGCCTCCCATGAAGGTGACATTTCTGCTTCTACCTTGAAAATGAGAAGGCATTAGTTGAAGAGGAGAGGGCCCTTCCAGGCAGAAAGGCCAGGATGCGCAATGTCCTGAGGAGGAAACAGTCCTATTCTAGTGTTATTTATTTGTGCATCGTTTTACTGTAGTCAGCAATTAGTTTTGAATTAAGAGAATGCATGGAAATACAGTATGTCTCTTGAAGTGAAATAAAGTGAGGTGTTAAAAAATGCCTCTGAAGGCAACTGGGAAACTCTTTATTCCTCTATTTATCCACCCACAGACCTATCTATCCACGAACCCTCCCTCCTTTCTTCCTTCCATCCACTCCACTATCCATCCATCTATTCATTCATCCTTCCTTCTTTCCCTTCTTTCATCTATCTATTCCCCACCTACGTACTCATTCATTCATCTGCTCATCCTTCCATCCATCTATCCATCCTTCCATCTATCCATCCATCCATCCATCCACCCATCTTTCATCCATCCATCCATCCATCCATCCATCCATCCATCCATCCATCCATTCATCCATCCATCCATCCATCCATCCTTCCATCTATCCATCCATCCATCCATCCACCCATCTTTCATCCATCCATCCATTCATCCATCCATCCATCCATCCATCTCCCCACCCATCTTTCCTTCCATCCTTCTACCCATTTGCCCACTCCCCTACTAATTCATCAATCATTTGTCCATCCATCCCATGAATATTTTTGAATCCCTATTGTGTGCCAGCCCCTGCACCAAGTGGCGATGACAAAATAATACAGCATGTTTGGAGTGTAGAGCCTAGTTTCTGGAGGCTGAAGGACCACTGGGGATAAAGCTTGTTGCCTGTGATGGAGTGGGATGCACTGGGGAGTGGAGGAGGCACGTGTGATGGACTCTGATGAGCACTGAGCAGGGAGGGGGTGGCGGGAAAGAGCTGAGAGCAACTCCTGCCAGATGGCTTCATTCTTCCCCCTGAAGGAAGTGGGGAGTTCATGCTGTGATGTGCTACACAAGAACAGTGTTTCCTGAGGGCTCACAAGGGCATGTGGAATCTAAAGACTACAGCTTGTTGATGTGTGTTGGAAAAAATAATTTTTTTCCTTTCTTTTTTCAGATGTCGTGAAGGGATAATCAGACCAGTTTTATAGGCCTAGAAAGTACAATGACAGTGGCTGGAGCCCTAACCAGGTGCTAAACAGACACTGATGGCTTATGTAGCTGTCACCTGGAAGCCAGAGCCCTTCTGTTTCTGGACTAGCCAAGTTTTTGAAGCTAATTAGGTTCTGATAGCGAATCTTATCTGATTTGCCTGTAATCTTCAGGAACTGTATTCAGAATGAGGAGAGGATCAGAGCTTCTATGCCTTTAAAATGTGATTGTTTGCACAGAGGCCCTCCTTCTCTCCTCCCTTTTCATTCAGGGATGTATGCACACATGCATCCAACCATCTATCCGTTCAATATTTGAATGTCTGCTGTGTGCTCATCTAATGACCAGAAAATTAGAAGCAGTCTCTACCACAAGGAGATCTCCCAGTAGGGAAGAAAAACAAGCAAATGATTATGTAGATGATTATATAATTACAGTGTGTTAAAGACTATACCTGAAAAGAATGTAGTGTCCAGAGAAAGGACTCAGCATTAAGAATGCCAGTTGCTTTTCCAGAGGAACTGGGTTCAATTCCCAATACCCACATGGTGACACACAGCTAGCTGTACTACCAGTCCTAAGGGATCTAGCCCTCTTTGGGTTTCCACTGGCACTAGGTATACCTGTGGTTCATGGATGTACATTCAGACAAAACACCCATATACATAAAGTTTTAAAAAGAAGGCATATAAGGCAATCTGTCTTAGATTGAAGATGAGAGAAGTCAGTCCTGACAACCTGAGATTTAAGCAAAATAGGAGATTAACAAAAAGCATTTCAGCCAGAGACCCAGGAATCCGAAGGAGCATGGCAACATCAAGAAGGGACAATGCATAGTAAAACAATATTACACTCACTCAGGGAGGACCTGCTGTCTGTTAGGCACTGGGCAGCCCTAAGCTGTGTGGTCTTGACAGAATCATTTAACTACTGTGCACCTTAATCTGCACACCTGTCATATTAGACGACAGTGATTTGATTGGCTTCATTGGTTTCTTTAAGGATCTTTGTCGTTCATGGTAATGATGCTTGGGGCCTACTGAGGGTTCAGAGGGTGGAAGCAGGGTGTTTCAGTGAATGGCATTAGGCGAGGAGGAGCTCCATTTGGGGTTCATTGTTTGTCTTTGATTGTGTTGCTGGTTTCTTTGTGGGGTTGCTTAGAGTGTCGCCTGCAATGGAAGTCTGCCACCGAGTGTGGTCAACCTTGCAAAACAACTGTTTTTCCATCTGCTTTCATGGGAGCAGGGGAGTGGAGATGCCAGCCACAGCATGGCCTTCAAGCAGCAGGATCCCTGGACATTGGCTCTTGGTCTTTGTAGCATTGGTTGGCAAGGAAGGGCAAGGGTAACAATTACCAAAGGACAGATCAGGGGAAACAGTACATCCCATTTCTTATGTTTTAATAAGACTAATACATTCTCTGTTCTTTGGCTGTTAAGAAGGCTTCTCTCCTAACTGTATTGAAATTGGAACTATTTTCCTACTACATATCTCGAATAGCAATTTATTTGAGTAGACAAAACTATGAACACAAAAGTGACTTTTTCAATGCTATGACTAAACACCTGAGAGAACTCAAGGGAGAAAGGTTTATTTCCGCTCATGGCTCAGTCTGTGATCACTGGGCTCTATTGCTTCTGGGTTTCAATGAGACTGGACCTCCCGGTGGGCAGCATGTGATACAGAGGTTGGCTGCCCACTTCATGGCAGTCAGGAAGCTGAAGGAGAGACAGAGAGGAGGAAGCTGAAGATGGGCCAGAACTTTCAGTGGTTTGCTTCCAATGACACACTTTGCTTGAGCAGGTTTCACCTTCCTCAGTTTCTGCCATCCCCCAACATTCAATTATGAATCCACCAATGGATTCATGACCATTCATGTCCCAAGAGCTCATCAGCTAATAAAGCCAAGTCTTTCCCATGTTAGCATTTTGAGGACACTCTATACCTAAACCATAATGATGGGCATGCCTTGTTAGTATCCAAAAAGTCATTATTTGTAATAAGACACTTCCATATTATTAAACATGGAGAGAAAAGGAAATAAAGAAGGCCTGATTATTATTGTTCAGGATTCACAATCTAGCTCAGATGATTTGTTCCTGTCTCATATTGCAATACCAGAGACACTTAGTTTGTGATCACATGAGGGGGTGGTGATTGCTGTTGAAGTCCAGAGGGTAGAGAAACTGCTAAACACATACAAGTGTTTACAACAAAGAATTGTTCAGTCCTAGTGCTATGGATGAAAAGTCCTTGAGCTAACTGCATATAACCACTCTAGTAAATTAGTTGTGGAAGAGTGGGGTAGAAGTATCCATTCTTAGGTTGTGTGTGTGTGTGTGTGTGTGTGTATGTTTGCATGTTGTTGGGTGCTCTTGCATGCTGTTGGTTGTCTTGCTCAGTCAATCTTGGCCTTACATCCCTGGGATATGATCTCTCGCTAGACTTTCAATCAGCAAACCCCAGTGATACTCCTGTCTCTGCATCAACAGTGTAGGGGCTACAGGTGTGCGTGTGATTACCTCCAGACTTTTACATGTTGTGTGCTAGGATTTGGACTCAGGTCTTCACACTGGCACAGAAAGCTCTCTTACCCACTGTGCCTCCTCCCCTGCCTGATCATGATAGGAAATTCTATATGTGTATCCATGGATTGATCTAAATTGACATAGCCTCTTTATCATCTTTTCCAAGACTTTTAAATCATTTATTAATGATTCAAATAATAATATACTAATTGTCAATTCAAATAGTTTGCGTTTGAATATGTACAAAGTTTTAAGTGCTGCAGGCACAGGAGGCAGATGTTCTAGACCTTCCATTCTCTGGCCTCCTGCCAACAGCTGCTTAGGTATTCCTGCAGACGTCTCTCATTCTGGTCTCAGGTTCTCAGTGGTACCCATCCATCTCTTCCCTTACTTGATGATATGTCTTAGAGGTTCTTTCTTTCTTTCCTTCCTTCCTTCCTTCCTTCCTTCCTTCCTTCCTTCCTTCCTTCCTTCCTTCCTTCTTTCTCTTCTTCTTTCTTTCTTTCTTTCTTTCTTTCTTTCTTTCTTTCTTTCTTTCTTTCTTTCTTTCTTTCTTCTTCTTTCTTTCTTTCTTTCTTTCTTTCATTTTTCGAGACAGGGTTTCTCTCGTGTAGCCCTGGCTGTCCTGGAACTCCCTCTGTAGACCAGGCTGGCCTCAAACTCAGAAATCTGCCTGCTTCTGCCTTCCAAGTGCTAGGATTAAAGGCATGTGTCACCACTGCCTGGCTCTTAGAGGTATTTTCAGTGCACGTCTTATAGAGACGTCTCCTCAGTTTTAATGGTAGCCTCATGCTCCTTCACGCGGATGTCCTGTTGATAAGCATTGGGTTATCTCCTGTCTTGTGCTACAACAAATGATAATGCCCTGACTCTTCTTGTAAGTAACCATGGACACCATCTGCACACAATCTGTATCACAAGGTCCTATTGGTGGAATTATTGTATTCAAAAGGCACATCCAGGCCTGGGGTGAAGCTCAGTGAGTAAAGGGCTTGCCTTGTAAATAAGAACCCAAGTTTGGTCTCCAGAGCCCACATTAAGAAAAAAATCAGTCAACCAACCAACCACCACCACAACAGAAACCTGAGCAAGCTAGTGAATGCTTGTAACCTCAGGGCTGGGGAGTTAGACAGGTGTTATAACTGGTGTTCCCTGGTAAGCCAGCCTAGCCTTGGTAATAATGAGTTCCAGGGAAGTGAGAGACCTAGTCTCAAAAGGCAGGTGAAAGGTACCAATGAGCAACACTGGAGGATGATCTCTGTTCCCCACAAGAATGCATGCACATGCACGTGCATACACCATGCATGCACACGCACATGCATACACCATGCATGTGCATACAGGGATGGCCCTATGTGACTGTATACAACCTACACACACACACACACACACACACACACACACACACACACACTTGTAGCATGTGCACACCTATCCATCCTGGATCTCCTCACTGTGCATTCCTCATTTGCCCCATTTTTAGTCTTTGTGGACCCCCCCTCCTTTCCCCGTGATCACCTGCACTGGAAGAGTCACCTATTTCTTCTCCATATTACAAATGCTTTCTTTAATCTACAGGATTAATTTCTTTCCTAATCAAAACATAATTCCTAAGGGTAGTATGAAAATATTAATTCCGTCTATCATCCCAAGGCTATGAGGGTTTGCAGTATCATCTTCCCAAATTGCTCATGTTTCCTAGAGTATAGCAAGGGCCCCCTCTCTGCCACTGATCTTTCATGATGGGCGGCACCCACCATCTTTCCCAATGGGCTTTCTCCTGAGATGAAGTAGAAGGCATGAGTTCTCTTGCTTAGAAAAATTCATTAACTCAACGGGGGCACCTGCTGCTTGATTTGGAGGAGAGTGCTAGTGTTTGGAGCCTGCTGGCTGCAATCGGTATGCAACTGGAAGTTGTGGGGTGTTTTTGTCTGCAGGAAGTGGAAGAGGAGAGTGAATAGATGGAGAGAAGAGGGAATTAGAGGAGAAGGAAGCTGTGGGAGACAGATGGGCAGGGCAGGCCAGGCCAGATTTCTGCTGCCTGTACTTTGGGGATGACAAGGGAAATTTGAGTTGCTTCCTGGAGCCGCAGACAGTTGCCTGAGCTTGCGAGGATCCTTTCTCTCAAGTCTCTTGTGGGAACAGACTGGTCACAGCATATTTTTCAAGCCATCAGAAGGCTTCACTCCTGGGAGTTTTGCTTGAATTCACTTATTTGATAAGCAGCTGTTCATAGTAGAGAAAGATCTAGTTGGAGAAAGCAGGGTATGTGGCCTGGCTTCCCTGGGTTCTGCCCCACAGAGACAATGATCTGTATTTTCTGAAATTTGGATTGGGGCAGTGAGAAAATGTCCACTCTTTCCTTGAAAAGTTAATCTTTTAATCTGGACCCACCCAGCTGCCACTGGCCACAGCGTCTTACGGAGCCCGGGCCCATTTGCCCTGGACATTTTATCACATTATTCTAAATCCTTTGAGAGAGCTCCAGTTGCTTCAGTTTGGATCACTGTGTTAGTGACCCTTCTTGTTGCTGTGATGAAATGCCCGACTGAGCAGCCCGAGGGAGAGGAGGTTTATCTTGGTGTGCAGGGTCACACCAAGGGCTTGGTCCCTTGTGGTGCAGAGGTCAGAATGGAGCGGCTGCCAGCATGGGGGCGGGGGAAACAGAGGAAAGGATGCCCAGGAAAGAGACCCACTTCCTTCCACCTCTCGCCAGCTCCTGGTGATGCCACCAAGGTCTAATCTATTGATTAGGTCAGAGGCTTGGGAAACCCTCCCACAGACGTAACCAGACGTGGGCTTCCCAAGTCGTCTAGCCATTTCTTATTGTCTTCCAGTTGGCAATAAAGATTAATCCCCCTGTCTCAACACCTCCTCCTACCAGCCTCATCACTGCCATTACCTCCATGCCTGTCATGCCCTCCCCCCATCACCACCACTACCATCATCACAATGACAAAATGGTTAAAAGCATCAGACAGAGATTGCACCCAAGGTTCTCCATGTCAAGTGCAGTCTTACGTTCTTTTTCTATAATAACGCATTTGGCCCTTTCAGCACCCTGTGAATTCCAGATACTGTTTTAAACAATTCCTATTTTACAGATGAGCAAGGTGGGGTAGAGAGGTTACACAATTCACCACTAGCTAGCATTTAAAACGTGAACTGTTTGGCTCTAGATTCTCATCATTATTTATTTATTTTTAAAGATCATACTGTTACCTCTTGCTGGTTGTGTGTACAAGAGATAGTTTTATGAGCATTATCTCCAAACTTCTCTTGACTCTGAGTTGTGGCTTGGTAGTTAAGAGCATTTGCTGTTCTTGCAGGGGACTAGTGTTTGGTAGCCAGCATCACATGGTGATTCCCAGTCATCTGATACCAAGGGCATCAGGCACACATGCGGTGCATAGACATACATAAAGGCAAAACACCTGTACATATTTCTAAAAAAAAACAAAAACAAAAACAAAACCCACCAATTTTGTTGCCCTTCTCCGTGTGTGCGAGTGGTAGACTTTCCCATGTGCTGCTTTTTTTTTTCTATGTGTATTTGGACAGGCCTGCTATGTGCATCTGGGTGTCGGTATTACCACCTACTTTCCTCAGCATCAAAGATTCTTAGGGTGAGTTCAGACTGTCAATGATCAGGAGTACTTTAATATTGGGAATCTTAGCAGATAATACTTCAACTGAGCAACTGGCATGTGCCCGGGGACTAGCGGAGACTGTGCTTTCTACCCCGGGTCCTGCAGAAAGCTGGGAGAAAAGTCATGTGAGAGACACGTTTTGAACTGTGAGTCTGGGATCTGGAAAGGGAGAATGCTGGGCTAATCTGGTACTGGAAGGGATCTGGGGGATGGGGGAACTCATTTCTCATTGCAGGTCTCCCTTTTTCTCCATGCGGAGCGCCCACCTGCAGCTGCATACCTCCTAAATGCCTTGCTGGGTATTGATAGAACTGTACCTGCCGTGAGGTTGGCACTTCCTGTTCAGTCGGCTGAGTCCTCTGATGCCCCAGTGGTGCTAGGCCCTTATTCAACATTTGTTAGGTAAATAGCTGATGTTCTATTTTAATCTTTATTTGTGCCTGTTCCTGAACTAAGCATCTCTGCTATTATCCTGCCAGTTTCCTCGAGAGTTCCTTATAAACGGTAATCCCAGTAAGGGTGGATGGTGTGTCTGCCTGGTGCCCAGAGCAGACTTTGCATGTGATGGAGAGTGTAGGCTCTGGAGATCCCAGGTCTTCTAACTCGCTGGCTGTGTCATGGCTGCTACTTGCTGAGCTACTCTGTGCCTTGGTTTCCATACGCACACAATGAGAAGAGCATCTATCTCACGAGGTCATTAAAACTGGAGCCAACACTGGTTAAGATGTTTAGAAGAGTTCCTCGCATATAATAAGCACCTTGTAAATGTCAGTTAGTGTTAGCGCTCCAAAATATTTGGGAGTTAAAGGTTTGAGGATCTTTATATAAAATGAGCCTTTCCTGTTAGGTAAAATCTTCCCTAAGTGAGAGACAGGACAGACTATTTGAAGGACAGAGGGACCCTGAGGTCCAGGCTGCCCTTATCTCTCCATCTTTTTTTTTTCCTTTTGGAAAAGGCCGGTTCCCAGCATGCCCAGTTTCTCTCTTCCCAGCCTTTTACATTTCTCTCCTCTTGAGCCCAGATTTACACACACACACACACACACACACACACACACACACACACACATGCACACACACACACACACACAGTTTCGAATCTTGCTGGCTGATGGAGTGTTGGATCCACTGCTTCCATTTAGAGAAGCAGCCGTCCCTGGTATGCAGCTGCAGGGTTGCCAGCTGACGCCGAAGCTGGGGTGGCCAGGAATGCACTGTGCAGCTTCCTCTGAGTTGGCCCGAAGGTCTGTGGAATGAATGCCTTCTCCCCCCTGTGAGTTTAAAACAGAGAACAAGCTATGTGCAATCCTGATTCACTTTCCTCTCGAGCAATGGACACAGTTGCTGACAGAAACCTTTTTCCTATTGTATGCCTGAGTCCTCCCATCCCAGACCACCTCTATACCCACTGTACCTGATTTAAGAGGAGGAATTTTGCATAAACAAGGAAGAGCCTTCAAATCTGACTCAATTATGATGGGAAGCAGGCTTATACTATAACTTGTTATTTCTATGAAATTTTGATTCAACTAAGGTATCTTATAGTTTCGTTTGAAAATCTAATAAACCCTAAAACCTCTCCCATGACCAATTTGCTTTATTTTTTTTAAATAATTTTCCAGACATGTACAATCCACAGATATTTTGGTGGATATACTCTTGGTAGGCTCCCTAACACCAGAGCAGTGCAGGACACACTGTAGGTACTTACTAAGTGTTAGTAGAGAGAACCATTGTCTGTGAGTGTATTCCATTTTCCTTCAAACACTTAGAAACAGTCTATCACTTTTTTTTAAATCCTGGTTCTTCCTTTTGACATCTTATCAACATTGATACACAGAATGATTTGTTTTTAAGGGTTTTGTAGTATTTTTTTTAAAATGAATACTTGGTATTATATTTAACCAGTCCCCTCGTGATAGACATTGGGAACGTAAAGAACCTTTTGCTGCTATAAACAATACTAAAAGGAACATCCCCTTGTTTGTTTTATTTGCATACAAATAAAATTTGGTTGGACACACACACAAGCATTAGAGTCACTGGACAAGTGTTCCCTGTGAAGGACAGATCTGCCCAAGTTGCTCTTCACAGGGCCTGGCCATGCTCCACAGGGCCTGACAAATGTCATCAACATACATTTTAGCTTTTAAGTTGACCAACCCCTTCAATGGAAACATCATATCTTTGCTGGTATCTTAATTTCTATGGCTTTTTAGATTTTTTTTTCCTCTGTGAGTTATGCAGTCATGCCTTTTGTGAATTTTCCCTATTTCTTTTAGACGATAATAGCTTTTATTTAAATATAAGGGTGTGGTAGCACATACCTAAATTTTGGGAGGCTGAGACAGGAGGATCCTGAGTTGGAGGTCAGTCTGAGCAATGTATCAAGTCTCTAATTCAGAAAACCACAAACAAAAACACCAGCTGAGCATGAATTTGTCTTAATTAATTTTTTTCTGAGACAGGGTTTCTCTGTATAGCCTTGGCTGTCCTGGAACTCACTCTATAGACCAGGCTGGCCTCGAACTCAGAAATCCACCTGCCTCTGCCTCTCAAGTGCTGGGACTAAAGGTATGCGCCACCACCGCCCGGGTTATTAATTTTTTTTAATGTCAGAACAGGGAATAATGTTGGTTTATGTTAGAACAGTATTGTTTATTAGGATTTTGAATCTATAGACACTTACTTCTTAAGCCTCCAGACTGAATCTTTCACATGTTTTTTCGCCCCGTGTCTTGCTGATGGCTTCTCCTCAGAGAGGCAATGGAACAACCCTCCTGTCTTCTGCCACTTTAACTTTTCTCTTTCTGCATTTGAGTCTCTAATCCATCTGGAATTTATTTTGATTTTCGGAGGGAGGTGATTCTCTAGCTTTGCTTTTTAGCAGATGGCCAGCCAGTTGTCCCAATACCATTTATTGAATAATCCATCGCTTCCCACAGAATTGAAACACTGCCTTCATCATATATTAAAATGTGGAGGAGGATTTTGTACTCATTTCCTGGGAGTCTCCAGAGTCTGCAGTCAGCAGAGGGTCTCAGCTGATGGGAAACAGATATTCTGGCCTGGGGGCCAGGCACAGTCATCCAGCTAGAAATGCTCTGTGTAGGGCCAGTGGGTTTTCTGGGCGTGTTACAGAGGGGAGGGATTAGCGGAAGACTTCACAGCCTTGGCACTAGTGACATTTTGGGGTGGCTGAGTCTTTCCTAGACTGCCTTGTGTGTTGCAGGAAATCCGTGGCCTCTGCTTAGTAGATTTGAGCATCACCCACACTCCTTGTGATAATAAAATGTGTTTCTAGATATTGTACAATGTCTCCCGAGGGGCACAGTTATCCTCTGCTGACAACCACTGCTTTATCCGGCCTGGGCTGGACAGAACTTTGATTAGAGGCACACAAGGCCTTTTGTTGTCCTGAGACTCTGCTGTTGGCAGTATCGGGGCTCCAGCTATCTGGAGCCAGAAAGGGAGATATTTCTCTGTTTCAGAGACATGACTTCCCAGGTTTGGGGTGTGTGTGTGTGTGTGTGGGGTATCTATGGAAGGAAGGGTGGGTTCCACAAAAGCTGATTCCCAAAGGGAAGGAGCTCCCTCGGACCCTGCAGGAAAAATCTACAAGCCATTGGGGTCCCAGGGCGAACAGTCCTCCATCACCCACACAGCAAGGGAAAGGAGCCTTTCTTGGTTATGGATTACTGGAACAATGACGCTGAGAATGTGCTACAGCAGAAGTTTTGCTGTTTGACAGTAAGCAGTCTTATTACTCTTGGGTAAAAGCATCTTCCAGCTTATCTTTCTGAACAGCAGGAAGTGCATATATTCTAGAGATTGGAGGTGGTGGGTGGAGAGATCCCATATAGAATAGGTGGGTGTGGGGGTGAGGTAGAAGAGAAAAGAGAAATAGGAGAATCCCAGGGGTCCTTGGGAAGGAGAAGGCACAGCAGGGGGATGGCTGAGGGCTGAGCAGTGGCTCTGGAGACTAACTGCTGAGAGCTGGGGGCTGGGGTTTTTCCTGACAACCACAGAGGGAGGCCGCTTATTTTGTATGGGGTGCAGGTGGGAGAGTGATTTGAGGAAGTGATTGGGAAGGTGCCTTGCTGGGTACATTACAATCTTATAGAGTAAGCAGTGTGTGTGTGTGTGTGTGTGTGTGTGTGTGTGTGTGTGTGGTATGTATGTGTGTGTGGTATGTGGTATTTATGTGTGTTGTGCAGGTTTGTGTATGCGTGTGTATGTGGGTGTGGTTTATATATGTGTGTGTGGTGTACATGTGTGTGTGTGTGTGTGTGTGTGTGTGTAGGTGTGGTGTGTGTATGTGTTTGTTGTGTGTATGTGTCCACCAGCCACCTCCATAATCACTTCCCACTTTGTCAATAGATTTTTCACGTTCTTCTGTCATTCCTGTTGGGACCTTCAGCCCTGAAGGTGGGCTTTGCTTTGCTTTGTTCTCAGTACCTGGCACACAGCACCTCTTAAGAACTAGTGTGGGATGGGCAAGGCCATTCTGCAGGCTTGCTACTTGCTTGCTCTGGGTCCAGGTCCCTGGCAGGTGGACCGGCTTCCACAGTACCATTCCACAGTACTATAACTATAATTCTTCTTTGTTCTTGTTTGCCTTTGTTGCCCTGTGTGTGTGGAGGTTGGAGAGAGGTTTGCAGGAGTTGCTTCTCTCCTTCCACTGTGTGAACGCAGCTCACCAGGCTTAGTAGCAAGTGCCCTGACCCACTAAGCCATCTCTCTTACCCTTTATGGTATTTCTTACGACTGGAAACTGTTTCACTATAAACAAGTTGACATGTACGAGGCAATACATGACGTTGGTTTCTTAGAGCAGAGTTCTCCAATGTGCCAGGTAGGCCCAGGTGGACTTAGTGGTGGGTGGAACCAAAGGCACTGGTTAGCTTTTGCACCAGTGTTTTGTGGGGAACATCTGATGGGTCCCAGGAGAAAGCTTCAGCTTAGAGTCCCTGTAGCTTTCCTGCTCTGCATGCCCAAGTCCCATGTCATCAGACAGAACAGTGAACTGCCTTTTTCTCTCTGCTGTTTCCCTTCATGGTAAACCTCTAGCTAGGTTCTGAGATCTGATGCTCCTTTTCCTCCTCCTCCTCTTCCTTTTCCTCTTTTTCCTCTTCCTTTTCCTCCTTTTCCTCCTCTTCCTCTTCCTCTTTTTCTTCCTCTTTCTGTCTCCTTCCTCTTTTCCCTTTTCTTCCTCCTCTTCCTCCTTTTCCTTCTCCACTTCTTTAGCTTTGGGTAGGATAGAATCTACCACTTAACCACTTAAAACAGGTAATTACAAGGTCTTTAATATATTTTATATCGTGCAACTATGCCCACTTTCTAATTCCAGAACATTCTCATTGTTCCCTTTCCCCCAAAAAACAGGCCTTTAGCAGTCACTGCTCTTCCCCTCAGTCACTGTTAACTCCAGTCACCTTCCTGTGTCCCTATTAATTGTCCTGTTCTGCACACTTGGTGAAAAATGGAGTGTAGCAGCACGTGACCCTTGGTGACTGGCTTCTTCTCCTTCACAGCATTTGCAAAGGCTCACATGTGTGGCAAGGTGTATTGGTGAGGTGATGTTTTCGAGACTGAATAGCATTACATGTGTGGGATTATCATACTGCGTATTCACCCATCAGCTGGCACTGTGTTTATCCGACCCCTGACCTGTTGTAAATAGCTGTGAATGCATGTGCCACTGAAAACACATGGTTCTTGCTATCTCTTACCAGTCCCGTATGTATGTATACCTTGTATTTTGACAGCACTTACTTTTTTTTTTTTTTTTGGTTTTTCGAGACAGGGTTTCTCTGTATAGCCCTGGGTGTCCTGGAACTCACTCTATAGACCAGGCTGGCCTCGAACTCAGAAATCCACCTGCCTCTGCCTCTGCCTCCCAAGTGCTGGGATTATAGGCATGTGCCACCACTTCCCGGCTAGTGCCCACTTTCTATTTCCCTACCAATGCCTCTACAAACTTCTCTCTTATGTCCCTGCGTATTTGTTCTGTTTTGTGACCCTCTAAGGTAACCCGAGAGCCACTGGTGTCACTGTGGGTTTGGAACTATCCTTTGGACATTGATGGGCTCTGCAGGGGAACCATAAACCAAACATAGTGGCCCCTCCCCTTCCAGAATCCATCAGTAGCCAGTGGTTCAGAGGTAAAGAGTAGGCCCTTTAGCCCTCCCCCTTCCTAGACTGTTTGTGGATAAAGCTGGTCTTGTGTGGGCCTAGTACAAAAAGCTACAGTTGATGTGAGCCCATTAGGGCAATGGCTGTGTTGAGTTCGGCATTTCATAGTCCGTTACCCTCCCTTCCAGCTCTTCTATGAAGAAGGCAATTCATTGTGATGTCTGTTTAGTTCATTATAAGGAAAGCACTTCCTATATGAGCCTACTGCTTCCCTAGTCAGGCTGACAGAACCAGGCCTTGATTCCCTTTCCCTCACAGGATGGGTCTTGAATGCAGTCAGTGCAGCTGGTTATCCTGGCTCCCGACTGTCAAGCCTCTCTTACATGTGTGAATTTTGTACGAACATATTTTCAGTGCTCTTGGGCATCTTCCTACGAGTAGAATTTCTGGGTCACACGGTAGCTCTGTGTTTAACATTTTAAAAGGCCACTTCCTTTTTGAAGAGCACCTTAAATTAAAAAAGAACTTCAGTTTAAGGAAACTACATGAGTAGTGTCGGAGGTGGCGTGAGGACAGGGCAGACAGACAGTGTGAGGACAGGGCAGACAGTGGGACGGGAAGGTAATTTGTGAAGACAGATGAATGGAGCGCTGCCTGTACATGTCCCACCCCCCACCCCATCTACAGTTCCCACCTGTCCCTCCAGCCTTGTGCCCTTCTGAGCCCTGGAGCCACCATGCACCTCATCTGGCTTCTTCAGTCTATTCCAGACCGCCGCTGTTTCAGAGATGCTGTCCCGTGCCACAGCCTGGGATCTTTTGTATCCCATTTCTACTCCACGCCCCAGAAACTCTTCCCAGAATCCATCTTTGCACAGGCTCACAATTTCATGTGAATTGCATTTCTTTCATGTCCCTCACTCTGGTCTCATTGCTGAATCTCATCCTTTCTGCTTGATGGGAGGGTCTGTAGCAGGGCTGGGGGGGGGGGAGGTCCATTGCTTCCTTCACAGCACAGCCTCTAGTGACAGATGGCTGAAGACACTTGCTGAATCAACCTTCTTTGAAAGCTGCCCTCCCTTGCTTTGGAGCCAGCCCAGTGTCCCGTTTCTTGCCTGGTTTGCCATTACTTTGGGGCCTATAGGTTTTTTTTTTTTTTTTTTTTTTTTTTTTTTTAAGTTATTTCTAGTTGCTTGGATGTATTAGTCAGAGGTCTTCATGTCCTGGAGGATGAGAGTGGGTATGTGTGAGTGAAGTTTTTTTGATTGCAAGTAACAGAATCTGATTTGAGTCAGCTGAAGCTGGAAGGGGGAACAGTGTCAGCAGGCAGACAGTTCTCGTTCCCAACCAGAAGGCCAGGCTGCCAGAAGAGGGAACTGGGAGACTGTCCACTGCCTGCCCCTCAGCTCGGCTTCCTTTGTTCAAATTAATTATTCTCACTGTTGGACCTCCCCCTGCCCCCTTACTCTACACTGTATGGAAGGTGGCCTCCCAGCGTTGCCTGGTAGCAGCTGTCTTGAACCTCGAGACCTTCCTTAGCTCCAGCTTAGGTCTAATGACAAACCAGAGTGAGGGGCAGCATTATGCAGTGCAAACACTGGGTTGAGGGTACAACAGCAGAGGCAGGATCTCATTGACCTGGTTTAGTGTGATGGACTGAAGCAAGGGGTGGGTTCACTAAGACACACACTATGGGTGATGGACGCAGCCACCTAGAGATGGTTGGTGTCGTGGGTAATAATTATGAAAGGCCCGGTCAGGCCTCTGCACCACTCCTTCCAAGTATCCGGTAAAGCATGACTCTTAAACTTGAATAGTTAACCAAATATATTTATGTATATCAAAATCTCAATTACATAAAGCCAATTTAAAATGATAAAGTATTATTCCAATATTTCTAACCTCTCTAAAACACCAGAAATACATCTGAAGCCATCTGGATATCAGTGTCTCCTGCTCTGCTCTGCTTCCCTTGACATCCCCCCTCTCAGCCCCTCTTTTCCCTTAGCTCCTCCTCTTCTCTCCCCTCCAGTCATTGGCCTCTCACTTCCTCAATGTGACTGGTTAGGAAATATCTTGCAATATCTTGGAATCTGCGCCTTTCAGCGATGCCCAACACTGGAGGACGAGGCAGATCATTGAGCTGAGAATTTCATCTTCCCCTCTTCCTCAAGTCCATAAAAGAGGAGACAAGTCAGTCGGCTGGAAGTGTGTCAGAGCAGTGTGACAGAAGCAGCTCACTTCGGACTCGCTAACCTTGAAAGTGCTAAATAGTGATAGGTCCAGGAGACCCGAGCATAGCCTCGAGCTGTCCGTTTCTGGGAAGGAAGCTCTTTGGAGGACTTTCCTGGCTTGGTTGGGGAAGGCTTGGAGTATCTCTTCCACCTCCTTTTTTTCTGTTGTTCCTTGTCCCAGAATTCCTGCTCAGATAACACTTGGTTTTATGTCCAAAGAAAAGGGAAAGAAAATTCCCTCATTGATTCTGGGGCTGTGGTTATTTCTCTTTGGTTTTCTTAGCTTAAGTTGAGCTTAGATGTGGCCAGACACCTGTTTGGAGGAACAGGAAAGCCTCCCTCCATTTCTGTCATAGGGTGAGAATCCTCTCAAGTGTGCGAAGCTTTTAAGCTTCCGTTATTTAAGTGTGTGTTGGAGGGGGGGGGCGCTGTGTATGTGTACACAATGTGTATGGAGGTCAGAGGTCATCTGTGGAAGTCAGTCCTCAGGTACCTTCTGTCTTTTGTTTGAAACATCATTTTTCATTAGCCTGAAATTTCACCGTGGTCCATGAGCTTCAGATCTTCATGTTCCCTTCAGTTTGCCATCTCTGGGGTTATGGGTGCACAGTAGCATATCTGGCATTTCACATGGTTTCTGGGGATTTGAACTCAGGGCCTCGTGCTTGCCAGGCTAGCACTTTACCAGCTGAGCCATCATCTCAGTCCCCAGATACTTAATGTAACGAATGGTGCCTATTAGAGCTTTGATGCCTTATTTACTTTTAAATGGAGACAGCAATAGAATCCATTTTGCAGGTGAATGGGGGCTGCAGCTCTTTGGATACTAAGACCTCAAAATGGTGTTGGACACAACTTCTCCATGTTGGCTTTGCTCACTGAGGTGGTTCTGGGTTTTATGGAAAGGTGAAAGAGGCTGCCTATCACTTTCTTTGGCTCAAGAGATCCAGTCAGTCTCTGTAGTAGAATACATCGGAGATATCCAATCCAGCCCAACTTGTGAGCATGCGTTATCCTTGAGAACCATTTAGCTAGGGAGGGCAGAGCCAACCCACACGGAGCCTTGAGTTTGGGGTCTTGGGTGCGTGTCTTTTCTCAGTTACTGCTTATCTTTGACAAGGCTGATGAAAGCCAAGGAACCCCTCAAGGAACCGCTTTATGGCTAGGCCATCCACTAGAAACCATATTTGGTCTTCTCTCATTGTGTCAGCAACAGCAGGTGCAGCTGGCGGCCCCTGCCCCGCCCCCGCCAGCCCAACCTCTGGGGACTCCTTAGACTAATGCAGTTTTAATGAATACACATTACTGTTTACATGGCTGAAATGAGAGCCTGGTTGCTTATTTTATGCCGAGATTTTACAGCTCTGTCTTTTGAAATCCTGTCTCTCTTGCTGCACTTCTGGCCACAGGGATGCTTTCCTAGCGGCCTTTCTGCTGTCCCTCCAAATAAGGTATTCCCTGAGAAGTACTGTGGCAGTTCTGAGCCACCTCCTTGCTGTGCACGGACCAAAAGCATAAAGACTGGTTCTTCTTTCTTTTTAATTAATAAAATTTAAAATTCTTATCAAAGGGCACTTATAAAGTGAAAACAGAGAAAACAAAACCACCCTTGCACATTTTAGTAAGTACATATGGGCTTTCCAATTTTTAATTATTTTGAGACAGGGTTTCTTTATGTCCTTGTACATTTTAGTGAGTACATATACACATTTCAATTTTTACTTATTTCGAGACAGGGTGTCTTTGTGTAGCCTAGGCTGGCCTCACACCCCTGACTCTTCTCCCTCAGCCCCCAGAGTGGTATGGTGACAGGCCTGTACCACCACACCCAACATTGGCTGTAAACGCATTATTCCTGACATCTGTTTTTTGTTCCCCACAGTGAGCACAATAAACAGATTTGCATGCCAAGCAACGTGTATATCTGCAGTCATTCTCCCCCGCCCCCCAGCACCGCTGTATCCTGGCCTTGTTTACAGAAGGCTTTAACTGCATTTGTTTTGAAGAGTTACCCACAGTCTCACTGACTCAGGATTTCTTTCTGCTGTTTTGGGCTTAGGTATTCAGTTTGTCTAAAGGTAATAAAGACCACTAGTTTCTTACAGATTTTTTACCCTGGAAATAGATTATAATAGATAAGAAAATATATGAATATAACTTATTTTTAAGTTTTTTAAAAATAATTTATTTTCTCTCCTCCAATCACACACATTAAAATGCTAGATTAACCTTTTTGTTCCTTGGCAGGACGCTTTGGGCAGGGTGTGGTGGCAGATCTCCATACTCTCAGGACTCTAAAGGCTGAGGTGAGGGAGTTGAGCACAAGTTTGAAGCTAGCCTGGGCAGGATAGTAAGTCCCAGGTTAGCCTGGGCTACATAGTAAAGTCCCATTTTAAAACAAACAAAAACAAGAACAAAAACAAAAGACCCCTGAAAAGTCCCAGAAAGAAACAGAAACCCAACAATGTATCTTGGTGTTTGTTCTACATTAGTCAGTAAGGGGCATCTTTGCTCTAGGTTCAGCTCGGGGTCCAGGGTGTGGTGGAAATAGTCACTCTGAAGCCCTTCTTGTGGTCTGTCCAAACTCCATATTCAACGGTGCAGCTAGGGATAGTCAGAGAAAAGACAGTCAGGAGCTCAGTCCAGATTATGAATGGTATTGGCTTCCAAAGGTCTGATGTCAAACAGCTGGTGAGCCACGTGCTAGGTGACAGCCACTGGCAAAAGGCCATTTTCAGCTTCTGTGTAGTTCTTCAGATGGACCTAAGACACTGAAACGGCCATTCATTTCAGTTGCCCGAGAAAAGGTTCCATCATAGGCTTGGAGAGAAGCTCAGCTGTGTCTTTTTTCTCTTCTCTTCTCTTCTCTTCTCTTCTCTTCTCTTCTCTTCTCTTCTCTTCTCTTCTCTTCTCTTCTCTTCTCTTCTCTTCTCTTCTCTTCTCTTCTCTTGTTTCTTTCCTTTCCTTTCCCTTTCTTTTCTCTCCTCTCCTCTTATTTCTTTTTTCTTTTCTTTTCCTTTCCTTTCCTTTCCTTTCCTTTCCTTTCCTTTCCTTTCCTTTCCTTTCCTTTCCTTTCCTTTCCTTTCCTTTCTTTTCTTTTTCTTTTCTTTTCTTTTCTTTTCTTTTCTTTTCTTTTCTTTTCTTTTCTTTTCTTTTCTTTTCTTTTCTTTTCTTGGAAGATAGATGAAGAGTAAGCAATCTAAAATTAATCCAGCTCAGGAAAGGGACCTGGTCTAGACTGTACATTTATCTCTATGCTGAAGACGTGACAGGGTTGACAAAGGGGTTTCACAGTTCACTTTCTGACCTGTCTTCCTGGTTTCTATTCACCAGACCAGGTTTTAAATATGTTCAGCTGATACCTCAAGTTAGATGAATGAGAGAAAAATATGGGGTGTCACGAAATTGGGTTCTTCAGGGGGAAGAGCAGAGGCCTCTCAGAGCCAAGGAGGGGGGATCACCTTGTGTTAGCAAATGAGAGCCAAAGAGGGGTCAGCTTATCTGGGAAAAGGGTCATCTTCTGATATGTGGAGGGGTGGAAAGAGGGAAGTAACAATCAAAAGTGGGGAGGTTGAGATGGAGGTCTAAGAGGATGCCTGTGGGAAGATGCAGGAAGTAATCACCTGACCTTGATGGGCTGGGCGAGGCTCCCTGAAACCAAGCTATCCTCTCCCAGAGGCTTTCATCAACTTCATTCATATAATAAGTTTGCAACCCTGGGTAATGTGAGGTCAGGAGGAGGGACCAACCCATTTCCACCAACTTCATTCATATAATAAGTTTGTATCCCTGGGTAGTGTGAGGTCAGGAGGAGAGACCCACCCATTTCCCCCCATCATAGGGTTGCCTATTTTATGAAGGATGAAGTGAAATTACTGACCACCCAAACATATTCACCAAACAATTTTGAAATGCTTTCTTAAATAAGAATTGGGCAAATAGGACTGAATACTCTCATTGTGGAGGGTGTCAATGAAGACTGCACCATAAAAAAAAGCCTCAAGTTAAGAATACAGTGCTTTATATAAAAGCAAGAGCAGCCAAGTCTCTGCTTGGAGGCGAGTTCAGAGCTGTGGTCTCATCACTGAAGGTTCTGTGATGCTTTACTCTGAGCCTGGTTGGGCTCTCCTTTATTCTAACAAACGGAACCCATCATGACATGAAAAATGTGTCAGGTATCCAATTTAGGAACTTCATCCTTAGCTGGTTTATCTATCAAACAGGTCTTGGAGCTGTGTTCACAGTGTGAGGTAAAGGACACAAATTGTTGATGGAATCTTTACTGGAGCTAACTATAGTATGTTTCCTAGAATGTGTCCAATCAAGCTGAATTGAACTACATTGCAAAGCATGCTTGAGGAGGCATCGGGGGAGGTGATTTGAGTACAGGGGTTCATGTGGGAACAGCATTGTGGCAGGGCCTCATTCAGATCAGCGTTTGCTCTAACCCCCTTGCAGTCGACTACCCCTCAGTGGTCCTAAATTCCTCAGGGTAATGAAGGTCCTCTTAGGTTCTACTCTGAATTGTGACATTTTTTTATCAGAGGAAAGAGTGAATACGTGTGAACTGATGGGATAGCTCAGTGTGGTGTGTGTGCCTTTGTGTGTGCATGCGTGTGTGTGTGTGTGTGTGTGTGTGTGTGTGTGTGTACTCACTGTATTTTTGAAAAGGAAATATATTCTCATATTCATGTTTTTTTAAAAGGCTGGTAAGATACATATAGCATAATTTACCTTCCTGGCCCTTTTTAAGTGTAAGGTCCTGTGGTTTTTAAGCATATTCACATACTTGTGAAAAAGATCTGTAGACTTTGTTTCTCTTGAAAAAGTTCAGCTTTCTCCCCATTAAATAATCCCCCACTTGCCACTCCCTCCAGCTATACCAACCACCATCTGTCTGAGTTTGACCACTCCAGATACTTCATGCAAGTGAAATTATACAGTATTTATCTTTCTGTAACTGGCTTATTTCACTTAACACAGTGCCTTCAAGATTCATCCACGTTGTGCCAGAATTTTCCTTCCTTCCTTCCTTCCTTCCTTCCTTCCTTCCTTCCTTCCTTCCTTCCTTCCTTCCTTCCTTTCCTTCCTTCCTTCCTTCCTTCCTTCCTTCCTTCCTTCCTTCCTTCCTTTCCTTCCTTCTTTCTTTCTTTCTTTCTTTCTTTCTTTCTTTCTTTCTTTCTTTCTTTCTTTCTTTCTTTCTTTCTTCTTCTTTCTTTCTTTCTTTCTTTCTTTCACCTAAGGAGAACACTTTGCAGTCTGGGTCCTTTATTTCTGTTTTGTGCATTAGGCCATGAATTCATATGGGGATGGGCTCCAGCAGCTGGGGCTCCTTCCTGTTAGTCCTCACAAAGTGGCCTTCTCTGGGTGGCGCAAGCTGGCGCTTCAGCTGAACCCAGGCATCCTCCTCTTTGGCCTCCTTTTTCTTTCTGATCATTCTCCTTCATCCGCTTCAGGAAGCTGTCTCTGCTCTTCGAGTGCTTGATGTGCTCAGTCTGCACACTGATCCCCTTGGCCAGAATCTTGCCCTTAACTCCCTTGTTCACAGTGATGCCCACGGCATGCTGGGTGACATTGTAGACTCTTCCAGTTTGCCATGGTAACACTTATGGGGCATTCCTTTTTGAACAGTGCCCCTTCCCTTGATGTCTACAATATCACCCTTCTTGTAGATTCGCATGTATGTGGCCAAAGGAACAACTCCATGTTTCCTAACAGGCCTAGAGAACATGAACCGGGTGCCTCTCCTTTTTCCCTTTGTGTTTGTCATTTTGGCGAGTTACTGGAAGATGGCTGCCACGGCTGAAAGGAAGAGGGTGGGCTTTCTTTCTTTTTAAAGCTAAATAATATTCCACTGCACATACAGATGGCTTGTGGCTTACCTCTTCACTTACCAGTGGACACTTGAGTCTCTTCTACCTGTTGGCTGTGATTTTTAAGCTTTACTGAGAGTGGCTACAAAGTCTGATTTTGTTTGTTTGTTTGTTTTTGTTTGTTTTCTGGATGTTGAATTGTTGGCTCACACAGTAACTCATTTTTTATTTTTTGAAGAAGCAACATACTATTTTCTATAGCAGCTGTGCTGTTTTTTAATCTTTTACCTCACTAGCACAGGGCACTGCAGTTTTCCCAGTAACTTCACCGACACTTGTTATTTTCTTCCTTTCTGTTGTTGTTGTTGTCAGCCCTCTAAAGGGTATGAGGTAATGCCTATAGCTTCAGTTTGTGTTTCCCTAATGCATGATGATAAACATCTTTACAGGGTCCTATTGACCACTTGTGTATCTTCTTTGGCAAAGTTTTTATTCAAGTTTACTTTCTTGATTCTGTATTATCACATCTGTATTGATCCGAGCTAGCACAACCCGAATAAATGCTGGCATTTAGACTGATTTTGTGGCTCATTACAAATAAATTCTGCCCCCGGGTAACCTCCAGTTTGCTGGAAACAGCATGAGTACAGTTCCCAGATAATTTTCTTTTAAAAGGGAAATTTGTGAAAGTATCATGCATCTTCCCTTTTTGACACTAATGGGACAATTTAATGTAATTTCAGAGGGAGGCAGGAGCTGCTTCCAAGGCTCCTGTGATGAAGGAGGGTTACCCAGTTTCTTGTCACATGGTGTGTGGGGGAAGCAGAGTAGAGTTCTGTGCAGGCTCTGGGGAGAGGAGTGGGTGAGGCAGCTCATTCCTGGCTGCTTAGAGAGCAAGGAAGAGCTAGGAGGGGAGGGCTGGGAGACGGGAAGTTGGTTAGGGGAATCAGTGTGCCCAGTTGGCATATATATGTGCAGGGAAAGTACCCTGGAGCCCTAAGTCTTTGCAGGCTTTAGTTTCTTCATATTTCAAAGTGGAGATATGAGTAAGGTCGGCACCCGGTGAGGCTTAAAGAAGGAAGGGAGGTTGGGCTTTCTTACCTTAAAACTGTATTAAGGTGCTGAGGACTTTGTCCTGTTTATTTTTTTTTTGTTTTGTTTTCTAATGTGTTTGTGATATATATATATATATGTGTGTGGGCAATACCTAAATCTCTCTCTCTAAATCTCTCTCTAAATCTCTCTCTAAATCTCTCTCTTTCTCTCTCTCTCCCCCTCCTTTCCTCTCCCTCCTTCTTCCTCTCCCTTTCCCTCATCCTGTCCCTCCTCTCCCCTCCCCTTCCTCCCTCCCTTCCTCTCTTCCTCCCTCTCTCTCTCCCCTCCTTCCCCCTCCCTCCCTCTTCTTCTCCTTCTCCCTCATCCTGTCCCTCCTCTGCCTTCCCCCTCCCTCCCTCCCCTCCCCTTCCTCTTTTCCCTCCCCCTCCCTTCCTCTCTCTCTCTCTCTGTCTCTCTCTCTGTCTCTCTCTCTCTCTGTGTGTGTGTCCCAGGTTGGACTATCCTCAGTTACTATTCTGTTTGACTCACTGAGGCAGGGTCTCTCAATCAGGACTCTCTGGCTTGCTCTGGTTTCTGAGATGGGAATTAAAGGCAGTTCCCACGTCCACCTAGTACGTGGGCTTCTGGGATCTGAACTCTGCTCAGCAATCACTTTCAGCCCTTACCCAGCTCTCAAGCCACTTCTGTCCCTGCTCTAGAGGAGTTCTGGGTGCCATGAAGAGTTAGCCTTGTTCTGCCACAATTATGGCACATGATGTGCTCCCGTGTTACGAGAATGCCAGGAAAACTCTGAAGCGGAAGCCTTGGACGGGCATCCAGATGGGCCATAAGAAGGCATCGCCCGGATGAACATATAAGAAGGAAGGCGTCTGAGCTGAACCGTGCAGGCTCACTGGAGTTGGAAAGCAGCGAGGTTTCGGGGAAGGACAGGCTGGCAAGGGAACAGCGTGAGCAAAGGCTTGGCGGCAAGCCAGTCTCTGGTCAGTTGTCGACCTGAATGTTTGCTTTTATGGTACGTGGGACGCCAAGGCAGGGTAATGAAAAGCCAGCATTCCAAAGACTTTGGGTGATTAAGACAATCAGTGAATATTTATATGTGGACAAATATGTCAGTGTAAAATTAAAACCCTACAAGTGCAGCACGGGGAGACCCTTGTGAGCAGAGTGGGTAGGAGTGAAGCACTGTCAGTGAAGCACACTGAGTGAGGCTCACAGTGGTGTCCTGTCAGCTGAGACCCCTAGTAACAAGGTATATGGGACAAGGAACAGTGGTCACCTCCTGTAACCAGGCAAGACTTCCAATGGGGGCAGGGGGACACCAACCCATCTACAAAAGCTTCGGCCCATAATTTTTCCTGCCTGTAAGAGGTGCAGGGATACAGAGAGATCAGAAAGTGAGGGATTGGTCAGCCGTCTCCCATGCCGTGGGAGAGAGCCCACCCCTGACACTATTAATAATATTCTGCTATCCTTCCAGACAGGAGGCTAGCATGACAGCCATCTCAGTGGCTTCACCCAGCAGCTGATGGAAAAAGATGCAGAGAGATGCAGCCAAACATTAGGCAGAGCTCAGGGAATCTTGTGGAGGAAGGGCCGGGGAGGTCAAGGACACCACAAGAAAACCTACAGAATCAATTAACTTGGGCCCAAAGGGGCTCACAGAGAGTGAACCACCAATCAGAGAGCACGCATGGGATGGACCTAGGGGTCCTACACATATGTAATAGGTGTGCAGCTTGGTTCTTGTGCAAGAGGAACCTGTGACAGTAGGATCAGAGGCTCTTTCTGACTCTGTTGTCTGCCCATGGGTCCCCTAACTGGATGGCTTTATCTAGCCTCCATAGAAGAAGATACACCCAGTTCTACATAGCTTTCCATGCCAAGGTGTGCTGGTATCCATGGGAGGCCCCCCCCCCCCATCTCTGAGAAGAAAGGGAAGGGGAATAAGAGAGGGCAGAGGGAGGGACTCAGGGAGAGGAGGGAGGGGAAGCTCCGATCAGGATGCAAAGTAAATAAATACATTAATTAATTAATTAATGAGAAAGAAGAAAAGAAAAGTCTCCGAGCAGTGAGTGGCTTCTGTCTGTTGAAGCATGATTGTAAAGCTTCCAGTGAGGAATCCGGACTTTATGCAAATTCTAAATTTTAGAAACAAAGACACGGTGGCGTAAGCCAATGAAAGATGTCATTAGGCTACTTGCCATAACCTCGTACCTTTTTGAATTTTTAAAAAGAACATATATAATTCTTATCTGGCAGACGGCATATGTGGACTTCAGTGTGAGGATAAGGTGTGAAGGGCTCATCTGGGGGACACACACTGTGGAGGTCACCACAGTGCCACCTCTGCAGAAATTTCAACAGTATGGTCTCCCTGAGATGAGAGCCTTGCTTTTAAAGTTACTTTATTTTATGGTGCTTTACTTTTAAGACAGGGTCTCTCTCTATAGTCTTGGCTGGCCTCAAACTTGTAATTCTGCTTCTGCTTCTTGCGTCCTAGGGTTATAGCCGTGGGGTCACCCTACCTAGCAGATATTATTGGCAACACATTTAAACAAAAGAAGAAAAGGAAGAAAGCAATGCCTTACCCTTTCTCCCGACCCAAGAACTCTCATCACTTGAGCCAGTGCAAAACTGCATCTCAAAGCTGAAGGTTTGAGACGAGCTTTATCTGACATTGTTGTCACGTGGGTGGAGTGGAGGCTAGTGTCCACATGAGCTACATCCGTTGGCTAAAAGCCAGGACGATCCAGACTTTGTGAACTTGACTTACACTCGCTCACAGTGTCCTCTTATTCTTTAGGATAGCCATTTCCCCTTCTTGCAGAATATCCCTTTTAATGCTAAAGGTAGCTGGCTAACTCTGACTGACAGCTGAAGCTTAAAATATAGGGTCGGAAGAATCCTTAAACTGTACTTGTTCCAGCATCCCTCTTTGTGAGGCAGGAATCTTGGTTACAGGTTATAGAAAATTCAAAGTAGCTCAATTTAGAAGGAAAGTCGTTGCTTCATAAAACAAAACAACTCAAGGGGAGCTACTTTCCGGTGAGATCCAGTTGGGGCTTGTTTTGTTGCCAGGACAGTATTTCTCTCATTCATTCAATCTCTGCGTCTTCTGAACTGGCTCCATGCTCAGGCTGAAGCTTCCCAGCTCCTGATGGCCTGTTGACACTTACTCACACATCCTTTAGATTCACGTTCATGAAGCAAAGGGTGCCTTCTCCTTTCTCTTTGCATTTCACTCGCTCTGGATGAACTGTCAGAGCCAATGAGAAGGCAATGGTCTGTCTGAGTAGCATCTTCTCCTCTTGGAGTTGGGGGTGCAGTTAATGTTACCTGAATTCTAGGTATCAAGGGCAGGAAAGAGACAGTTCCTCACAAGGATATTCAGGTTTGTTATTGCTTCTGTCACTATCATGGATGCATTATAAATGTTGTGCCTAGATTGCAAAAACCCCAAAGAGAGCACCAGGAATCACAACCCACTGTAATCACATGAGGGTCCTTTTTCAAGCTGGAGCTTGGGCCGCCAAACTTTCTGATGGAACAGGAAGGAGAGTGAATCCCCAGGTCTAAGTAAAGGGGGGTTCATAAGGAAAAAATTTATGTAAGTGTGTGTGTCTGTGTGTGTGTGTGTGTTCCAAGCCTTAGCATTATATGAGAGGGTAAAGGAATGTCGTCCCCCACACCTGACAACATTTGTTCAGGCAGTGGAGCAGACCCGTGCAGCTGGAAAGGGACCTTTCTGACCTGGGCAAAGTAACTTGTGCTATCAGAAGCTGGTGTGTTTTTACAACTGGCCATACCTGTCTGATAACACTTAATTGTCTCTTTCATAGTCCAAGAGTGGGCTATTATCATTTCAAGGGTATTGGCTTCTGTTTCTTTCAAGGGCAGGAGCCATCTGCACTGGAGAATGTTGGTTGCTAATCGAAAAGGGGTGTGAGTTTCAGTGAAGGCTAGGATATGCTCTTTTTCATCTGTTCCCAAGGCTGGCATCCCCCTCCCCCCACTCCTGGTTTCAGAGGGCTCACCCACCACAGCAGGGTGGGCCTGGCAGAGCAGAGTCATTTTCATAGTGATATTCAGGGAGCAGGCAGAGCGAATGAGAGAGTTAACCATGTTTCTTCACCTTCCCTTTACCCTTTTCAGCCACTAGCCTTCAAAATAAGGCTGCTTACCCTGAATTCCATTTCCTTTTTAAATTCCATCTGAAATTTCCTCATAGAAACATGGAGTGGTATGGACCTCTCAATCCAATCAAATTGACAATCAAGACTTACTTAACTGAATCATTTCTATTTTTTCATTGTTGCGATAAAACACCATGACCAAGTCAACTTATAGAAGGAAAGGCTTTTGGGATTTGTGGGTCTGGAGGGATAAGAGTCCATCATGGCAGAGGCACAGAAGCGGAGAGTAGGAGCAGAGGGCTAAGAGCTTGTGTCTTAAGCCACAGGCACAATGCAGAGAGAGAAAACTGGAGGTGGTGGAAGTGGTACAAGGCTCTCCCCTCAAAGTACCCCACCCTCAATGACATACTTCCTTCAACATGACAGTTCCATCCCCACCTCTCTAAACAGAGCCTCTAACTGGGAACCAAGTCTTCAAATCCTGGAGCCTAAGGACATTTCTCATTCAAACCACCACCCCTAACTATGATGGAAACCAAGGGACTCTGTTATCCTATTAGAAGCCCGGATTCCTTTCTAACACAGCCGTGCTGACAGCACAATCTTCAGTTACTGGCATCTGTTCTCAAATGGCGTGCCGCGTGTCCCATTGAGCCGGGGTTGATAGTACATCCAGGTATCACTTCTAGACCCAACTGTGATTGATATGGTTTGGTGAGGGTGAGAATGCAGTCAGGAAGAATTCACTGTGGTCATGAAAGTGACCTCTTTAAAAAGAAAAAAAAAAGCGCACACCTTTAATCCCAGCACTTGGGAGGCAGAGGCAGGTGGATTTCTGAGTTCGAGGCCAGTCTAGTCTACAGAGTGAGTTCCAGGACAGCCAGGACTACATAGAGAAACCCTGTCTCGAAAAACCAAAGAAAAACAAAGAAAAAGAAAAAGAAAGTGACCTTGTCAAAAGAAGCATCAACTTAAAGCCTGCTTCCTCAGCCACCAAGAGGAAAGGGGCCTTGGAGAGCTATAAACTACCTCTATAAGCCTCTTTACAAGTGGCTCTCACTACTAAGCATGTGTTATTGGCCAAAGCAAGTCAGTGCCAATGTCGATTTTCAAAAACGGTTGGGTAGATGGATGTGTACTCAGGAGAAAGGCAGGGTCAATATTTGACCAAGTGATCACTGCATATGTATTTCTGAGTTCTTCTTGTTAACCCATTATACTTTCTTCTAAACACAGGCACACACACACACACACACACACACACACACACACACACACACACACACACACAGAGATGCATGTGTACATACACACACTCAATTTTTGAGACTCAACCACAAGCTAAAATAACTACCTTTTAAACATTTTTGCATATTCTATTATTATTACTATTATTACTGTTTGTGGGGGTGGAGATAGGCCGAATGCTTCATAACATGCACATGGAGTCAGAGGACAACCTGTGGGTCTCAGTTTTCTCCTTCTACTGTGTGTTTCAGGGATCAAACACAGGTTGTTACATTTGGCTGCAGATGCCACCTGCTGAGCTGTCCCAATTCATCTTTTTAAGTTATTTCTTAATTGGCTAAAATATCTCTAGATACTAGTTGTAAATGTCAAGGCCTTCCTATGTATCCCTGTAGTTATGGATCATGATAATGTATCAAATACTGGAAAATTACTTGTGAGACCTTATTTTAGTGTGTTCTTATCACAAAAATGTATGTATGGTGATGAATATGTTAGTCTTAATTTCACTACTCCATGATGTACACAAATATCAACACTTTACTGGGTAGCAAAAATATATGCACTTTAAAAATCTGTCAGGTAACAACAGTAATACCCTGGTACCCAAGTCTGTGTTATGATCTGAGTCTGCAATGTCATCCATAGACTCCTATGCTTGATCACTTGGTCCCTAATAGCCCATGGCACTGTTTTGGGAGTCTGTGGGGTTCCCCGGGGACATGGGGGTCAGCTGGTGGAAACAGATCACAAGTGATGGGTCTTGAGGGTTTTATCTGTCTCTGATTCCAGTCTGTGTTCTGTGCTTCAATTGGCCATGATTGAAGGAGCTTCTGCCCCGGGCTCCCAACACCATGCCCGTCCCACCCTGATGGACTGAGACCACTGACACCACCAGCCAAAATAAATTCTTCCTCCCCCAAATTGTTTCTGGCAGTTATTTTGTAACAGGTACAAGAAAAATAGCTCAGGCAGTCTTCTTAGGCTCCCCTAAAGCCTGCTGCTCATTTATATAACAAGGAGACATACAGAGCTTCACTGTGAATGTGTATAAAACCATTTAATTGGCTGGGATCAAAGAGGAGGACCCTGACGTAATCTATCAAGTAAGACTTCTATGGACGTAGGAGCAGACTGAAGGACTATAATAGTTTGAATAGGTATGGCCCCCATAGACTCTTGAGTTTGAATGCTTGGCTCATAGGGAGTGGTGCTATTAGGAGGTGTGGTCTTGTTGGAAGAAGTGTGTCATTGTGGAGTCAGGCTTTGCAGTCTCACATATGCAAAAGTCTGTCTAATGACAGTTTCCTACCTGCTGCCTTTGGATCAAGATGTAGAACTCTCAGCTCCTCCAGCACCATATTTGTCTGTATGCTACCATGCATCCTGCCATGAAGATGATGAATTAACCCTCTGAAACTGTAAGCCACTTAGTCATGGTGTCTCTTAACAGCGATAAAACCCTAAATAACTAAGGCAAGGCCCACAGTCCATTTGTCATGGTTGTAACAGAATATCTGTGTGTTTTATCCCTACAGGGTAGGAATATGGCTAGAGGTCAGATCAGAGAAAAAGAAGGCAAGAATATAATCTGTAAGGCCTCAGCTGTCGCAGTAGCATTAATTCTGGGAGGTCAGGGTCTTTTCTCTGTGCTTCCTTTCACCCCCAAGCATTACATGATTTCGTTTACCTTCTGGAGAGACTGTGAAGCTGAAATGAGTTGAGGAACTTGAATTAAAAAGCAGTTGTGGTGATTCAGGGAGAAGCTGAGGATGCTAGCAGCAGTGATGAGGGGCACAGAGGGTGAAGGGTTTGGAAGATCTGTGGGGAAAATGGTGATGGGTTTGTTGGAGGAAGGAAGGGAAAGAGAAAGGGAGGGAAGGAGAGGGTAAGCACTCTCAACTTGGGTATCAGTTGGGTCAATGCTGGTTCCTTTGTTAGATCCAGGACAATGGAGGCAGATGTGTTTTCCCTCTTCTAAGAACCTGGTCAAGGTGTAGACTGCATGAGGCTCTCTAGACTTGTGTTGTGCACATGAACAGACACATGGAATTGGTTTTCTATCGAAGTAACTGTAATCATGGAGTATGATGTAGTATTCCCCAAAAACTCAAAAGGTCTCAATGGCGAGGAAAAGTGAGCCCCGGGCTGGGAATGTAGACTTGGAAATGTTGAAACCTTGTAGAAATGAAAGAACATACCAAGGCTTTTCAGGAAATGTCTGTTGAATGAGCGATTGTACAAAATGGTATCTATGTAGGTTATCTATGTAGGGGATTCTCTGGAGAATGAAACTTAGGCATCACTTAAGAGGGTGATTGCAGCTAAGAGGTGGAACATTCATCTCTACATATAACATTAGAGACAGGGTTGGGAGTGAGGCACAGAAAGAAGGGCAGTACAGGCATGGGCTGAAACCTGCACTTCTGATAGAGGACCAGAAGGGCTTCTTGGAGAAGGTGACTTTTCTATCCAGAGTGTAAATGTGATAATCTGTTGGGTACAGGAGGGGTTTCAGAAAGTAGGAAAAAGGGGCATGGGCAATCTGGCTTCCAAGGGATGACCCACTGGGAAAAGCAAGAGAAAAGGGGGCAGGTAGGGTAGACAAAATTTAGTTTCACTCTGTTGCTTGGATACAATACTCCATCCAAAAGTAGCTTAGGGGGAAGAAGGACTTTGTTTTTGCTTACAGGATCTAGTCTGTCATTGGGTTAAGTCAGAACAAGAACTCACGCAGCAACGTGGAGTAGAAACTGTGGAAGAACGCCACTTTCTGGTTCGCTCAGAGCATGCTTGCTTGCCTCTCTTATACAGCCCAGGACTAGGCAGGGAGTGGTGCCCTTCACAGTGTGCTGGCCCTGATCTGCTGATCTGGGCAAGCCCTCCTTGGGACTCCTTTTCAGGTGACCCTAGGTGGTGTTGAGATGACATTTATAAGCAATTTAGCCACTAGGGAATGGCCTGGGAAAAAGGTGTGAGGAAAAAGTCTAGCATTGTGGTGAGGATGAGGGGAGGAACTGGAGGCTATGGAATCGAAACATACTAGAAAATAGTGGTGGCTGTTTAGCCCTGTGCTCCAGGGCTCAGGGTCACTTATGGAGACACTAGTGGATTATTGGGGAATCGCTGAGCAGTTAGAAAGCAGAGCTTCAGGCAAGGGAGATGGCTCAGTGGTTAAGAACAGTGATAGATTTTTGCACAGGACTGGGGTCCAGTTCCCAGACTCACATGACAGCTTACAACTGTCTGTAACTCCAGATCCAGAAGATCTAAGACCCTTTTCTGGTCTTGGAGACCAGGTGTGAATGTGATGTGCATACAGACATGCAGACAAATATTCACATGCATAAAATAAAAATAAAGTAGTCTTACACAAAGGAAGCAGAGCCTGGTGTGGTCCCCAGAGCATGCTGACTTAGATGGAGTCTTCGATGAGAAGAATCCAATGCCCAGTGAGCTTGCTGCTGCCCAACTATGTAGTCCCAGGCAGGTTATTAGCCTGTATGAGCCTCAGTTTTCCCATCTGTAGAGTAGGAATGCAATACTTGAGAGAGGTTTGTGAAGGACGAAGTGCAATAGGGTGTAGCAAAAGCAGTGTGGTCTCTGGAATGTGGCAGAGCCCCAGGGTGTGCCAGCATGACATCCAGTGTATAATCATACCAATAACAACTAATAATGTGACCATCAGAGCATCTCAGCTGTGCCGTCCTGTATCCTCAAATCTTGGATGGTGTGCCGCATGGACTCAACATGTTTCCTCAGTTAAATAGGGAGTTGTACTAATTTCTCTTTTGGAAGGGAACCTATCCTCTAATTGAGAGTCAGAAATACTTCAGTTTATAATCTGTCTTCTGTGTCTCTGTTTGTGTCTCTGTCTGTGTCTCTGTGTCTCTGTGTCTTCTCTCTCTCTCTCTCTCTCTCTCTCTCTCTCTCTCTCTCTCTCTCTCTCTCTCTCTCCTCCCCCGAGAGAGAGGCAGTGAGAAGAGATGAGGTGACTGGAGAAAGCCAGAACACGGCTCCCCTGCAGGACGCCCTGAACTCATCAGTACTACGTTCAGTGGTGTTTGCCATCTGCTGGAGTTGAAATGGGAGTTACAGAGATACATGTGCTATCTCCCCACTGACCACTCTGATGCTGTGGAGAGGCAGCTGGGTCCCTGACAGCTGGGTTTTGAACGTGGGCAGCTTTGATCTGGGGAAGACAATTCCTTGTGAGAAGGTGTCAGGTGGGGAGGAGGGCACTAGCGACCCCATCCCTCTAATGCTCCATGGCAGCCATATTTGCTCTCATCAGCTCAAGGGAGGTTGGTTTCTCTCTGTGTTGAGGGAGCTGCTCATTTGAATGTCATTTCAAGGACTTGTTAGATGCTAGGAAAAACATTAAGTTTAGTTTTTGGAATAGATGTTTCTCCCGACTTATTATTGTTGAAATGTTGAAATCTCCAAATAAAATGTTGAGTTTTTATCAGGAGCCTCACAGATTATTGTGAATGAATACATATAAAGCTCTAAGTGTGCAACTTGACAGATAGAGCACATTTCATGTTATCAGTGCCATCACCAGCACCACCATCCCAACACACCACCCTACCACTACACCAGCACCACCACCATACTACTGCCATCATGCCACCCCCACCACTATACCACCATCATCCCCATACCACCACTACCACTACCACTTTCACCCCTAACCATACCCCCACCACACCCCACCACCACCCTACTACAGCTGCCAGCACCAGTTGACACTAAGTGTGTAGTGCTGAGTAAAGACTCTATCTCACTGTCACATGCAGAGTCTAAAGCAGACAGAGGTTGATGACTTGCTTAGGATCACTCAGAAAGCAGACAGAGGAGCTAGTTGCCATGGTAACAACTTTACAAGAATTGCTTCTCCAAGATGGACCCAATCTGCCATTGGCTGGGCCCTGGAACACTGGGAATCTGGACAGAGAAGCAAAGGAAGCCCTTCATTCTTGAATGATGTGTAGTTATGGGTATGGATCAACAAAGATGCCCTTCCAGCCGCTTTGATTATCTCTGATTATCTCAAGAGCTGAGAACCTCATCAAGTCAGGGCATCTTCTATGTGAACTTCAGGAAGTCAACCATGTTTGTCCCAAGGTTCTGGGTTTCATGGCAGGACTGGGATAAACTTCAGTTTCTATCTTTCCAAATTCAGTTCTATTCTATCAGGAGACCATGAGCCCTCCAGACAAGACAGATGGCAGACAGATCCAGGAGTTTAAAATAGACTGAGCTCACTTCAGGGGTAGACATGTGCGTGGAGTGAGCTGGAAGATGGGGACCCCTGTGTGGGAAAGCATTTTGGCAAAGTGGATCTTAGTACAGAGCTTTGAATGCTGGGGTGAGTGTAGTCAGGTGGGTGTGAGGACTTGAGAAGGGCCCTGGGCAGCAGCCAATCTGAGGCTTACTAAGGAGAGGGAAGGGAGCACCTGGCTGGTAAGATGCAGGGACCTGTGAAGCAGTCAGCTTCGACATCTCCAGCTGTGATTTTACAGCCATGCTATCTGACAGGTCAAAGGAAGGTGATGTTCAGGGAGAAGGGTGACATTCGTGTGAAGGGTCTGGAGAGACCCTTTCAATGCAATTGTGACACCTGTGTGCTCTTTACCTCTCAGTAAGCCTGCTGTCAGGGACGGGCCATGTTGGAACTCTGTGATTGGACATCCTGCCCGTTGCTGATTGGACCAACTTTGACTCTACTTGATTCTTTCTCTGGGAATCTGGATTTTGTATCTAGAGAGGCCAGCTAGTGTCTGTGAACACCAGAGTGGAAGGCCATGCAGTTTCAGGAAGTGGGACCTCAGGGAGCCAAGAAAGCTTACCTGCTGAGAGAAAGATCAATGAATGAGCATCCTGAGGGGACCCGGGAGCCAGAGAGGTGGGAGGGGCCACTTCCCACTGACGATACTGAGGCTGGAATCTAACTGTTGTTCATACTCCTGGTTCCTGTGAGTCTCAACCCCTTTCTGGCTTGAGACAGTTTTAGATGGGATTGAGTGATTGCAAAATCTGCAATGTGATTAAGTGGCCAAGGAGTTGAGTGTAGAAGACATGGCCATGAAGGGCGTGGGGTACCTGGACTCTGTGGAAGATCCGCCGTGGGAATTGTAAGGATGCAGTTGTGTTTTCTAGTAGGTCTGCAGGGATTCCAAGGTGTGCACAGTACCATTGTAGATCCGGTTACTTGCGCACCTCACATTCCTTTTGCATTTTTAGTGTTACTCCCTGGTGCTGCGTTCGAGGACAGAAAATTGGTCTATGACCTATGACACTCATTTCCCATTTTAGTGGCTTGCTTGGACCCGGTTTTGGCTGTGTACAAGAAGAGAACTCTTTTTTTTTTTTTTCAATCCTAACCCAATCCTCCTGCTTGGAATTTATTAAACAAAGACTGATGGCTGACCTGGAGGGCTGGCTGTTTTGAGTCACCCCATACAGGCCCAGGAAACTCTTCCTTGCAGACTTAAGAGTTTCATTGATTGAGGTTTATTGATAAATTCCCATTTGTTTATGTGTATTTGGTTGTTCTGTTAAACTGCTGCCCAGAGCGTTTTCATTGTTTCAGAGAAGCTGAGTGATTTTGGAGATTCAGAAGGAAATGAGGTAACTTTAACTGTTTTAAAGGTTTTAAAGGTGTAAAGTGAACATTTTTATCCAGGATGACTTTTTTGAGCTGTGGTGTCAGCTTCATTTGTAGAGCCTTTTGAGAACAGTGTGAACTGGTACCTGAGAGTCTGCCTGTTGGTTCATTCATTCATTCATTCATTCATTCATCTTTTTTAGGAAGTGTACTTTGTGAGCAGTGGAGGTTTGGCTCTATCTACTGTCCTCTGGACAGACAAGGTTAGATAACACAGAGGAAAAAGCCCTTGTACTTGAAATGGTTCTACTTTGACTACTCTGGGCCCTAACTCCTATAGCCTCTGGCATTTTTACTTCTAAGCACTGAGGGATTAAAAAGAAAAAAAAAAACCTCATGCTTCATATTTAAGGACCCTAGAAGTTTTTGTTGCCACTTAGTTTACTCCCTGAAACTTCCTACAACACACTCAAGAACAAAAAGTTTCTGCTCTGGTTCTACTGGTTAGAAAGTACTAGGCTATGTTCTCAGAGAAATCTATGGCAATTAGAAATGCTCCTCACTGCCCAGGAATAATTACTATTTTAAGTTATTTTATGCACTAGACTCGCTCTTTGGCCCAGGCTAGCCTTTGAACTCTTATCCTCCTGCCTCAGCCTCTGGAGTGCTGAGATTATAAATGTGTGCTACTATGCCTGGACAATAGTAATCTTAATGGGGAAAGAGTCTTCATATTTGAGTGCCTTATTTAGGGTTTCTAGTGCTGTGATAAAATACCATGATCAAGATCATCTTGAGTAGGAAAGGGTTTATTTCATGTTACAGTTTTTAGTCCCTTATCCAGGAAAGTCAGGGTAGGAACTCAAGGCAGGAGCTGATGCAGAGGCCATGGTGTGTGTGTGTGTGTGTGTGTGTGTGTGTGTGTGTGTATTTGTGTGTGATGCTTACTGGCTTGTTTCCCATGGTTTGTTCAGCCTGCTTTCTGACTCTGTCCAAGAAAATGACCTACTAGCCTAGGGATGGCCCCACTACAGTGCTGCGACCCTATAATAATCTAGAAAATAATAATCCAGAAAATTCACCAGAGGCTTGGCCCTAGTAGGGCCAATCTGGTGGGGGGGGAGGGGCAGGGAGGGCATCTTCTCAACTGAGGTTCCCCCTTTCAAAATCACTCTAGAGCCTGTGTCAAGTAGACAACACAGTCCCTAGCACATTTGGTTTCTAGGAATTGTTTTTTCTTGAGTGCATAGGATTGTCCTTATTATACAAATGATTCCACAGGCCATTTTCAGCCCATACAATTTTTGCACATCTGGACTGCTGCCATTTTAAGTAAGGAGTGGTGCTGTGCCCCCCTTGGCCTGTCCCTGGGGAGGTAGTGAGAGGTGTACCAAAGACCCTGTGGACTACAGCGAGTGCTTATCAGCATGGTTTGTAATTGAGGAGTTAGGGTTGGTGGGAGGCGGGGGATCGTAAGATCCACACTCAGGGATAGCCATAGCTGATTTCATGTAGGCGATGGAAGCCTTCCTTAGGAGCAAAACTAGCTTTTCTGCTTTCAGCCTGACCTCTGCAAACACTCGTGATAGCACTAGAAGAATGTCTTGGGCAGCAGATGCAATTGGAGCCACAGGCTGTATCACTGACTGATCATGGTCACCTGAGACTAGGTGTAGACTTGGAACCTTACTTTACACCTGCCGAATAGGGAAATTCTCAATGCTAGCTAGCTGTGCCTTAGAGCGACCTGTGGCCTGACCGACATCGGATTGATTGGCATGCAATATCCATGGTGGGTCTGGAGCAGCAGCATGTATTAAAGGCTCCCCAGGTGTCTGCAATCAGCATCCAGGATGGAGAGCCACTCGGGGAGATAATGTGTACTTTCGATCAAGTCTAACACAGTCAGCCTTTTGAGCACAATTATTTACCGATGCAGACAAAGCAGTTTCACCCTGTCTTCGTTGCCACAGTAAACACCTTACTAACGGGACTTGTTTTGAGAGTGAAAACATTGGGGGCATCCCTAAAGGAACACGAAATTAAAATTAATCATGCCAGCCTTGGCCATCTGTATCCCTCTGTCACTTCAAAATTTTTTAAATAAGAAGATGAAAGTGTCTTTGAAGTGCAGTGTATTGGTGATATATTTGTGTGGCATGGAGAAAACAAAAGAGTATTGGGTTTTAACCTCTCCTGTTCACCATGATCTCCTCCATCTACCGGTCTCCATCCACCCGTGTCCCACCTTTCCTTGGCTGTTTTTTCAGAACTTTTGGTTGTTGATTTTTTTCTACCCCCCATTGTTTTTTACACAAAGGTGGCAAACCATACCCTTACTCACAACTTGTCCCCTGCTAATATTTGGCCTGTAGGCACGGGCAGGTTCAATGGGAAGGTTTGCATTTGTACTGATCTAAGGGATAGGCCTGCTGATTAGTGGGGCTCACCTGGTACCAATCTGGTGCATTGTCTATGCCCTTCTCCTTACTTCTCTCAATACAGAAAAGATCTTTTCTGTATTGGTATAAAAAGAGTGTCATATACTTAAAAGGTAGTTGTGGGTAGAATATTTCATTGTGTGGATAATTTATAATTCATTGAGCCAGTCCAGGCTTCCTCGATCTCCAACTTGGGGGTCATTGCAAATAGTGCCATTAAGAGGAAAGTGGTTAAAGGGACATTTTTAGATATGTAGAATCAGTACTGTTTCTAGGCCAAAGGGCATTGCTGCTGCAGTCTCCTGAACTGGAAACGAGAAAGTTTAAAGACAGAGCCCTTTTTCAGGACTGCTGTCCCAGACAACTTGCTTCAGTAGCTATAGTTGGCACAGAGTCATAGTTACCTCTTTCCAAGGACTTACTGGAAAGATACCTGGAGGGTTTATGTCTGATGGTTTTGGAGGTGACACTTGAGGCGCCAGAGCTCCCTAAGGGCTCTTCTTGGGCAACTAAGCACATCACCCAGTGTTTGTTAAACTTCAGATTCCAGATTGTTAACATTCAAACCCTAGCCCTCATCTGAGCCACTGGGATAGCATCTGATCAGTTTTTAATAAGACTCCCAGTAAGGCTTTACGTTCGAGAATGGCTGTGTTGGGGGAGTTTTAGTGGGGCAGTGTTCTTGGTGGAAACCTTGGTGTGTGTGGTCAGCCCAGAAGAACCATACTGCTCCGTTCAGGATTTGATCTGCAACTGCCGAGAGCATTGTAAATTCTTCAAGAAAGACAGCATTGGCCTGAGACTGAGAGGAGATTTGGCTGCCCTCAGATGCCAATGAAACTGAGGATAGGAGGAGCACTGTCGGGAGCATGGATGTAGACCAGTCAGAGAGAAGTCAATGGAATTCAAGTGAAAACAAAATGAAGGCTGACTGCGAGTGAGGGGGGAGGATCCCCTTCTCTCTCACACATTCCTAGGGCAAGTCCGCCCTACTTATACTGAGTAGAGAACTACTCGCTTCTGCTCAAGAAGGGCCTTCGAGACCTCTCACAAGCATTACTTTTCTACATACATTCAGAGACTTCAGAAGAGGCAGCTTACTTGTCCTCTGGTTTGTGGGGTAACCTGCTGGTACTGAGTTGAGTCTTGAGTGTGGTTTCCATCAGACAAACACATAAAAGAGACCAAAGGGGGTAAACATAAGAGGAGGGAGGACTGGGGAGGGGCCTCTGGGACCAGAGAATCAGACCCCAGAGATGAGTAAGTCTGCATCAAGATAAGATTGCTGAAGGGGCTGATGCCTGCAAGAAGCTGGGTGCTATGGGCACTATCCTGCCCTCCGTTCTTGACTTGAAGAGAATTGTCCTGTGCCAAAATGCATAGAAAATTGCACAGACCAAGGAAATTTCCACAAGCAACTTTTTTTTTTTTTTGGAAACATAGGGACTTGATTATGTATTTATAATGAGTACTGCAACACTTTAAAAACAGTCAGTGCAGGCACGCTACAGAGTTTTACAGGGAATGCCTGTCATTTGCATATTTAGTTCTCACTCAAATTATAATTCATACGTGAAAACAACAGAAAGATAGTTTTTAGATAAAAATAGAAAGTTCAGAATGTCTAGGATCAGTGGGAAAGCCATTTGAGGATGTACTTTGAGAAGACGCCATAATTTGGAACCTGAGGATGGGGAGGTGGTGGTGTAGGCTGGCATAATCATGGGCTAGTCAAATGTATCAAGGGACTCAACCCTTGCTCTAACCCTCATATTAAATTGTGTCAGGTATTAAGGATAATTTGTGAATGGAGGGATACATAGTATACCATGTAACTTTGTAGCTTATTTGGGCCTAAAATTCCAGCTTAAGTTAATGAAGACTGCAGAAGCCTGTGGGGGAAGGAAACTGTAACTGAGTCTTTATTTGGGAGACTCAGTTAGATCCCAACAAAATGGGTTAATAAGAGGTCTTCAAAACACGACACTGAGGAATCTGAGATGTTTTCAACACAATACTAGTCCTCTGTCTAGTTCCTACCAATGCAATAAGGAAAGAAAAGGGAAAAGAAAGGATACAAATGAGAAAGAGAAAAACTAAAATGGTCTCTTGTAAGACAACATGATTATTTCCTTAGGAAATTCCATGGAATCAATGAAGCAGAAGTCAAACCAAACTCTCCTACAACCCAGGAAGGAGTCTGGCATCGCTAGAGACCATGAACTGACAAAGATGAGTCTCATTTCTATAAACTAGCAACAAACATAGCAAGGCTGGAGGAGAAAATCCACCATTTATAATCAGCTGAAAAGAAAAACTGGGGTACATGTGGGTACAGCCCACATGTAGAGCCTTCTTTGAGCACTGCAGAAATCAAATGACTAATTTATACAATAAAAACAATTGCTTGGAAGGAGAAAAGAATCCCAAGCTTCTTAGCAAGTCTAACAAAATCTGTACAAAATCTGTGCTCAAACTATAAATTTCTAATGAAGGAAATTGAAGTTTTAAATGAATGGAGAGACAGTTGTGTTCATGAACTGAAAGACAGCATCAGAAAGAAGGTGTCAGCAACTCCCAAACTCTTCCTCATCAAAATGCCGCGGGGATCTTATAGATATAAAAGGTTATTACCTGATTTATGTGAAAAAGGCAGATGAACTAGAGCAGCTGACTTAGTTTGGGAAGAATGAAGTAAGATGATTTAGTCTTATTGCAGGTGGCTCTAGCAGACACTGTGACACTGGAAGATGAGAGGGGATCGCAGATGGTCCACATTGATGGACAGAGTAGAGAATCTGGGGACAGACTTGCAAGGATGCTCAACTGGTTTTGACAAATGCACAGAAGCAGTTCAGGGAGCCGGCGAGCTAATAAGTGGCACTAGGGTGATCGGACACCTGTCAGAAATAACAAAGGAACCTGAGCTGAGGTTACACGGCAGAAGAATTAACTCAAAGGAATGGCACTGTGGACTTACATGTAAAATATAAAACCACAACCTTCACAAAAACACAAAGGAAAAACTCTTCAGCCTGTCGGCTCAGACAGACATCTCAGGCTTGACACCAAAGGCTCAGTCTGTGAAAGGAGAAACTGCCAATGCTAGATTTTGAAGTCAGGCTTTCTGGACAAATAGGAAATGCTCTCAACTGTCGAGCCGTCTCCAGCCGTGCTCGACTCCTTCCTGCATTGTGAGCTACATCAAAGCTTGACATTTTTGCTCTGCAAAAGATTAACGATGAATCTTAAAGATGTTGAGGAGATTTTACAAAGCAAGCTATAGACTAGGAAACACAGATTTCCATACCACATGTCCAATGAAGGACTATAGACTATATTAGAGTCTCAAACAGAGCTACTGAAAATTAACAAATTAATAGATACTTCAACCAAGAAGGTTCACAGATGATACGTAAACACACAGAAAGATGTTTCACGTCAGCAGCTATTGGGGAGATACAGTTTAAAGCCACCATGACTATTGATAGTAGTGTGCTGTTGTGTGTGTGTGACTTGAACCCACTCTGTAACTCAATCAGGTCTTGAACTTGTGACCCTTCTGCCTTGGCCTCCTCATAGCTGGGATTATAGGACTGTGCTATTAGGCCCAGCTTCTACTGAATACTTTTGGAAAGAAAAAGGGAAGATGTCATCACCACATACACACAGAAAAAATGATACACATTTTAGGAGGTAAATTGCTTACCCCATCTCATCATTACAAAATAGATACATGTCTTCAAATATCTTGTACGACTCCATAAATATGTGCAGTTTTATATTCATTTTAAAAAAACAAAATAAAATATGGGGCAGCCACTGGGCTAGAGAGAGATGACTCAATGGTTGAGAGCATTTCTTATCCTTCCAGAAAATCTGAGTTCAAAATTCAGCATCTACTTTGTATGTTTCACAACCATGAATAGTTCCAGCTCCAGATCTGATTCCATCTTCTGGTCTTCTCAGACATCCACATATATATGACATGCCCATGTGTATACATGTGCATGCACATACATATACACACACAAACACATAAAATAAATCTTAAAAAATGCTATAGCCACTCCAGAAGTTTTTTGTCTTTTGTTTGTTGTTTGTTTGTTTGTTTTGACACAGGGTTTCTCTGTGTAGCCCTGGCTGTCCTGGAACTCACTCTGTAGACCAGGCTGGCCTTGAAATCCTCCTGCCTCTGCCTCCCAAGTGCTGGGATTAAAGGTAAGTGCCACCACTTCCTGGCCAGAAGTTTGTTTTTTTAATATGCAATTACCATATTACTTAGCAATTTCTGTTTTATGCCAAAATACTTAAACATTATGGTCACACAAAACCTACTACAAAAACATGTGTAGTAATTTATTCATATCTTCAAACTGGAAACAATTTAAATTCCCTTTAAGCTGTGCCTTGTCTGTACCATGACTTGGTAATAAAAAGTGTCCAACTAGAGATGCAACCAGACACTAGAGTGAATCTCCAGAGAGTTATGCTGAATGAAGGCCATCAATCCCAAGTGCTATGTGTAGGTGACATTCTTAAAATCTGTATAAATGGACATCAGAGTAATGACTGCCAAAAATGAGGAGGTGATGGAGCTCAAAGGAGGTTGATGTGTTGTTAAAGGGCGTGTAGGATCCTTGGAAACTATCTAGTGTCTTGACTGTATCATTGAGAAGCTCCTGAAAATTGTGATTCTGTGCTATAGTGTTGTAAGCTCTTGACACTGTGAGAAAGTGGGTTAAGAATGCATAGGATCTTTCTATGTGGTTTCTTGTAAGAGTCTGTAAATCTATTATTTTAATCTACAATCATCTTTGGGGTTCTATTAAACCCCCAGTGTGTTTTAGATTACCTAGTATAGTTAATGATGGTAAACTATAGTTTACAACTTATGAGAGATAGTGTTGAAAGAAGATCTAAGATTCATAGTCTTAAATGTTTCAAAAAGTGTCAGCCAACCAAAAATGGTTATACGTTAATTAATAATTCCACTCAAGAGGTAAAGAGATAAACAAAACTCCCAAGAGAAAACCAAGACAAGCAGAAATAATGAATAACTGAAGGATAGCACTAGAATAAAAAAATCTTACATTTTGATGAAATAAAGCCTTATAATGTGTAACAGTCGAGTGTTGAGAACTCAAAACAAACAAAAGTCAGAAAACACATGCACATAGTGGATACATGTAATAGAAAACAACACACACACACACACACACACACACACACACACACACACACACACACTGTATTAGTTAGGGATGAGAAAGGCCATATAAACACAGGGATTAAGCTCTGAGGGAGTAAGGCATGCTACTGAAGTGACTTTGGACAGGTACTTTTGGATTTGTCTTGTAAGTTTCCACTATTTTCTGTTGACCTTAAGTGAGTTATTTATTCTCAGCCTCAATTGTCTCTGCTATAAAATGGACACAATAATTTATTAGTTGTAGGGATTCAGTGAGATCTTGTATGTAAAGTACACAGGCCAGACTGGGTCCCTCAGAAGTCACAGGGCAGCTGGATCCCTCACATACGTCACAGGGCAGCTAGCTGGACCCCTCACAGAGCTCAGACAGTAGCTGGGTCCTTCACAGAAATAAGGCAGTAGCTGTTGGTATCCAGCTCTTTGTATTAAATCTAAAATAATATAATTGGAATTCCGAAATTATCGCCATGAAGAGTTTGTTTAGATGAAAGGTGAGCAAATGTCTTCCCAAAGGGCAGGGAATAAACGTTTCAGGCTTGTGGCCATTCTGGAGTAGCTGCAGCATGGAAACAGCTGGAAACAGCTGGCTACACTTCATAAAGTGGGCACGGGTGCACCAAAAACCTGACTTCAGAACAGACACGGTTGGACTGTTTATAGGCTGGAGCGCTCTGCTCCCCCCCTCCCAGATCAGTAAGGGAAGCAGGAAATCACAGAAGCTTTCCTCTTCCTCAGTAGAGGACCAGGGATTCCCTCATGCCCCTAGGAAAATGTGGGCCCGGGCAGCCTGCATTTTGGATTTATCTTGTAAGTCTCCACTATTTTCTGTTGACCTTAAGTGAGTTATTTATTCTCACGGGGGGGGGGGGGATGAAAGGACCCCCTGGGTTTGCTGGCTGGCCATTCCAGCCACATAGAAAGTCCTAAATTCACTGACAGACTATATGAAAATAAGGTGGAAACTGACTGAGGAAGAGGTGTGTTGGCCTCTGGCCTACACGTATTGAGTGTACCTGTACACATACCTGTAAACACACTGCTCACACTCATGTGTCCCTCCTCTGTCCCCCACCAGACCATACCCCCCCACAGATATATACCACCCTTAGACAGACAGACAGATAGACCGCGTGCGCACGCGCGCGCGCGCACACAGACACACACAGACAAACTGACACACATTCCACCTTTAAACAGACAGACACACAGAGAGAAACAGACTGATACATATACTATCCTTAGACAGGTACAGACACACCATACACATACCACTTAGGCAGACACACACACACACACACACACACACACACACACACACAGAGAGAGAGAGAGAGAGAGAGAGAGAGAGAGAGAGAGAGAGCCCTTAGACAGGCATACATACACAGAAAAAGACAGAGTCACAGACAGACACTCACACATGGGGTGTGTGTCACAGAAAACGAAGGCAACTTAGTTCCTTCTTCCTTTGATCGAACATTACACAGGCATAAAAAGCCAACAAAAGATGGGGAAAATTGCAAAACCCTAACAAAAATACAAAGCCACAATCTAATCTCATTTGCAAACCCACAGGGAAAAAAATCCTAGATAAAATCTTGTCAAATTGAATCTTCGAGGATATTAAAACAACAACAACAACAAAACAATGTCATTGAGTTGAGGGATATTTGTCCTAGAAATGCATTTTGGTTATTGTTAAAAACTCTATTCATAAATGCAATCAATATGACAAAGGAAAAAATGATCATTTCCGTGAATGTTCAAACCTCCCTTGTTAAAGCCCCGGTTTTCATTATTGGTGAGGACAGAGAAAGAATAAGAAGGCGTATTCCCAGCAGGATGGAGCCGCTCCACGGCCACCCATAGTCAGAGCCCTACTTAGTGCTGTGGCACTGAAGCAACTCCCGTTAACGTTAAGAATAAATGAAAGATGATTGCTCCGAGCACTGTGGTCGTTGAGGATTTCCCAGTCAATGACAGAGAAGAAGCAGTCACAAATGGTAATTACACATCTGGAAGAAGAATACCAAATTAACATTATGCGCGGATTATGTTATTATTTATTTTAGAAACGCCAGAGGAGTCAATGGGGAAGCTATAGGAGTAGAGAATTAGTGAGAGAATTAGGTAAGTGGGCTGGTAACAAAACATATCCACCCAAATCAATAACTTTCTTAGAGATCAGCCTTAGTGAGTGCATGACATAATGGAAAAATAATCCCTTTGGTCTCCAGCTGCCACCTCTCTGCCCACCAGCTCTGTTTCCCGCCCCTGTGTGCTTGGCAGGAAGCCAGAGAAGAGGGCTGGAGCCCTCTGCTCCAGCAGGGAGTGTGGCAAACTTCAATAGTAGCTGTGTGTCGAACAGGAAGTGATTTCGTTTTTTTAAAAAAAAGTCATACTCAGTGCCAGATTCCAAATAACATCAGAGCAGCATACCAGGGTGTCTTGCAGGCCTGGGTACCTTGGTCCCAGGGAAATGGTGTTTGTGTGGAGTTAGAGGCTCACCAGTGGTGCTTTCCTTCTGTGGGCATGTGACTCTGGAGTTTGGAGGCTTGAGGCTTGAGGGATGCTTTCATGACCAACCAAGAGGCAGTAAACGGCTGGGGTGATGGTTCTGTGGATAAAGCAGTTGCTCTGTCAGAGTGAGGACTGGAGTCCGTGGTAGCCCATGCCTGCAGTCCCAGCCTGTCTACCGGGAGATAGATGAGAGTCAATAATGGGAAAATTCCCAGAAGCCTGTGAACGAGTTAGCTCAGTGTACACCACTGGGAGTCGCCTTAGACATGTTGGAAGGTAGAGACTGACCCTTGAGATTGTCCTCTGGCCTCCATAGGTCTGCATTAGCATGGGTGTGCCTCTCAGGCACACATGGATTATGGACACACATGTAATTCATAAAAACATGCATAAAATATAAAACGGAAGCACCAGAAAAGAACATTAACTCCAGTTAGACTCAAATTCCATGTTTGTCGTATTTTGTGCAACCAGACAGGTACTTCTTAATATGACATTGTATTGCCAGCATATTGAGGGTAATCAGACTTCCTGGAAGCTGGGGTATCTGTTATGACTTTATTCTTTGTAAAAGAAAGCATTTCAACAGCAGCTAGCTCATTAAAAGTTAATGAAGTTCAAGTCTCTGCTGCCTGCCTCGGTTGGCTAATCTGTCTTTCTCTTTGAAAACATCAAGAAGCCTAGCCTTAAATCCCTTTGTGGAAACCAGGCAAGGATCCCAGAGTCTGAGGCGTATTTGCTTGCATCCCTAGTCTGGCTCTGCTGCTGTCGGTTTCTGAGCCTCGTAGAAAGACACACCTCACAGTGATTCTTTCTTGGAGCATTCCTTTACCCTTGTTCTCTTCTCCCCTCCAAACATCCAGGGAAACTTGAGAACTAGGCAGTGAGGCAGACATGATCAGGGAGAGAGGGACTGCGGAAGGAGGAGGGATCATTGTGAGTGAGAAGTATTGTGGCTACAGGCATCAGAAGTGCTTGTCCTCAAATCCTTACACTACCGTTGACCTTGTGGGGGAAACTTAGCTACCCTCCTGACACTTCAGGATGCCCTTAGCTATTAAATGAGAAAAACAATCTCCTCTACCTTAACATGTTGTTGGGGAGATTATACTTGTGAATGTATTTAAATGTGTGAGCCATGCATAGAAATTCTGTTTATTAATGGCTCTTACTTACATCAGCGATGCATCTTTCTATGTGAAGGATGTCATGTTAGAAACAGGCTCATGGGGAAAAGTGTTGAACCAATGAATGAGTTAAGCTTTTCTCACTTGCTGTTGACCTGCATGAAATAACAAACGCACAGGTGCTGTCCGCAGCTGGGATGTGCTTCCTCCTCCTGGTCCCCAGTTCTGCATCTTCATCCTCATCCATACCATGAATGACATTGAACCTGAGAGTTATTGTGAATTTCCTGTATGTTAGTTTCCTGTGTGATGTTCTAGGATCTTCTACTAGGGTAAATCCACTCTTCCTGTCTCCTACCCCACAGCATTGTAACAATACAGAGGGGAAAAGACCACGCATAAGACATTAGTGCCAGATCATCCCCAACTTCTCTGAATGGCTTTGCAGACTTGTATTAGACTTTGGATTGATGTTCTTGGAGACCATCTTAGGATGAAAAAAATTAGAGATAATGCCAAAACTAAAGAGCCCCAACAAGGGCTTACAGAAGTGACTGCTTTTTCAAATTATCTGAGGAGACTTTCAGGATCCCCGCAAGATGTGATACCAGCATGGTGTCCACACAGTGTGAAACATGTATCCTGTACCCAGGAAGGTTGCTTGACTCTATTGCCTCAGAGTCTATATAATTAGAATTTCATGATGTCATCTTCAAGCTTTAATATAGCTTAAAATTATCCTTATGTAGGTTGTGTTTCTTTCTGAAACATTTTAAATTTAGAAAATTAACTTGTTAAACTTTTTTTAAAGTTAAATCTTTAGATTTTTATTCATCCTGCTGAGGGGGAGTTGGAATGACAAATGCTTGAGTCATCAAAGTCAAGTGTTAGGGCATCCTGGCCCCGCTCTGGGAAAGTCAAGGCTGGCGTGGCCCTGGAGCCCAAGCTCAGCTTTGGGCGCGATGCCCTCAGATGGATCTGTTTTGCCAACAGCTCCCTCTGGCAGGACTTCACCATGCAGGTGGGCTCCAGGGATCATGCTCATGAATCCAGGCCCCTTCCTGCTGCCATCAGCTTCTGGGTGCAGAGTGTGGCAGTCTGAGACAGGTCTAGGAGTTGGGCAAATTTCCTTCATCGTCCACTCACGTATTCCCTGTGTTCCCATGGCCCCAGATTAATCCCCCAAAAGCCGGTTCACGGAATTCTCATGAACTGGCTGACTTCTTATCGGCATTTTAAGGAGCATCTGATTTGTCTTTCTCTTCACTTCCTGCTATTTCAAGCTGAGAAGCAATGAGAGAATAAAGTGAAGGGCAGATGGGGAGAGACTGAGAGCCAGCTACCTGATGTGCTCCAGAAGGGAAGGGACAGGAAGGCAGAGAGGAATCTACTGAGGAGAATAAGTCAGGAGGGAGACCAAGGAGCACGACAGAATGAAGGTGCAGAGACAGGGCTCTGGACATAGAGGCGTGGTAAACCAGACAAGGCCTGAGGAGTGTGGGACAGCCACACCCTCACTTCAAAGACCAAAGTCCTGAGCTGTTATTCTTCATCCCCACCCCCACCCCTCTCCCTGGAGCATCCCCGTGATGATAGCAGTAAGAGTATGCAAGACTTGGGCTTTCGTGGTGAGTGATGAGTGTGGGTGAGCCGAGGAGAAGGTTATCTTTCTGTCAGGAGATAATTCGCTGTAGCTGGGGGATGACTCGGAAGCGAAGCACGTGACCCTTCTCCTCTGACTTCTGGGACTTATTAATTTCCTTTGCTCATTTATCTCATCTGCAAAAATCTCCCGACCCCCCCCTTTTTTTTTTCTGACGTGATGGATGACAGGTGGCCAGACACCTGCGGTGCTCTGGAAAGGATGGGAAGCTTTTGTGCGCTCGGCTGTTCAGTATGTTTTGGTTGCGATTTTAACTTGTTTGGGGCAGGTGGAACTTATTTGGGGTGGGCGGAACTTGTTTGGGGCGGGCAGAAGTGCTGGGAACCCTCCTGACTCTTGGGAGGTCACTGACCAGAAGCGACAGACACTTATGTTTGGAAGGTCAACTGATCTGCAGGTCAGGGTGGGAGGACATCACTATAGACAGGAAGTGGGGCTGAATGTCACCTTCAATCCTTGTGACCTGCTTCTGTCTGTTGGGTCCTATCTGCTAAAGCAGCCACTGCTTCTCTAGACAATACTCACTGGCTAGAAAAAAAAAAAAAAACCATTGAAAATGCATCAGTGAAGGACATTGCAGATCCCAGCAATAACAGTTTTCTTAACCAGATAGCTCTTCTGAGTACAGTGTATGGTCCCGTTTCACAGAGAAGGAAACCAAGGTAAATTGGGAGATGTAATCTACCCTTCACGATTATGCCCACGGGTGGCCCACCCCATGTTTTTTGAGTGGTTCCTTACAATATTTCATAAATAAAAAGTTACCCTATGCATGAAATCATTCTCTCACCTTCTCCACCCTCCTTAGTCTAATAGTCAAAAGTGCCTGTGAAACTCAACCTTTGCCACTGGACAGCCCAGCAAAGACACAATGAGTAGAGAAGTCACAGGCATCCTAGTCCCCCTTGGCCGCTGATTTTCCATTTGGCAGTGGGTAATTTGTTGACCTGCCAGAGCCTATTGCTCTATATGGGAAAATAAGTCCTGGGTATTGGAGTTGCTGCAGAAGAACCTCAACTAATGGTGTTGTGTACATGAAGTTGTTTAGGGAACAGAAACAAACACTGCTGCTTTTAATTCTCAGCCTAGGTGTATCCCTCTTCCAGTGATGGATGGGAGGCTATCAACCAATTGTTTGTGTCTCTTCTCTACTGCATGTTTAGTGATGTCATAGGACACAGATCACAGTGTGAGCCCTTGCACAGTAGAAGCAGACCTCTGGCCAGCAATGCATAAAGGCATTGGTTTTGCTTTTATACCAAAGAGCTAAAGATAGTACTGGAAAAAATGCTTTTTTCTTTCCACCTCGATCTGTAGTCTTGGACCCTCAAACATGGAGGTTCTGTAGCTCCTCAACTGTCATTTCCAGATTGTCTGGTGGCCTCTTAGCACCTCTGCCATATGGTTCTGGTGCTTGGCCGTGCTTCCCCCACCAAGGTGAACCTTCTGAAACTGTGAATCAGAGTAAATGTCCTCGGATGTCAGAAGCCATGCCTATCAGGGTCATGCCCAAGAAGCTTCACCAGCATGGCAGCATCAACAAGAACTGAACAAAGACTGTATCAGTAGACACACTATCACAGAAGCTGCAAGGAAGCCCAGGAGGCCCCAGACCTACACAGAGAACTACAGACAGCCAAGGAATGCTGAGAGCAGGAGAGTCTTCCTCAGGGAAGAGTTCACTGATCGGTTATATTAAATGGTCAGCCCTGAAAACATATGTACAAGCAACATATAGACTGAGAAGGTTGTATTTATGTATTTAAGGAACACACACACACAAGACTTGCCTGGGCTACATACTGAATTCAAAGCTATCCAGGACAACATAGTGTGAGCCTGTTTTCAAATTACAAGTGTAAAGAAGGCTGGGGATATAGTTCAGTGGTGGAACTCTGGTTGGCCATGCACAAAGTTTTGGGTTCAGTCCCCAGGACCTCACACAAAAACTGAAGTTCATAACGTGGCCCACAGTTGCTGACACACAGTAGACACAGTAGATCTGAGCGCTGGTTCTCAGCAGCCTGACTTTTTTCTTTTGGAATTGTTCTAGATATCAGAAGTGATTAATGGGTTAGGGCAGCATTTGTCAAGAGTTGATTAACCCACAGGTCTGGTAATGATGCATATCCTGATTCTGCAGTTTTAAGCAGGAGCCAGGAAGGCCTTTTGCATTTCTAGTGAGTTCCCAGAGCCACCACTGCTTTGGGGGATCACATTCTAGTAGCAAGAGGATGAGATTAGTGTCCTGCTGCTAGAACTTTCTGCTGCCTCTCCTGGGAGCCCCAAGGGCACTCCTCTCAGGAAGCATGGTGCTTGTTCTAGCCTGCTTCCCTGGGGCAGCCTTCTGCTGCACCCTCTAAGGTCTTCTTAGCCTCCTCTCCACTTCATTCTTTTTTATTTTAATTTTGGTCTTTCTGTGGATTAGCTTCCAGCTTGCGCCATGTAATGTCCTTTCTTTAGATTCAAATTCTTGTGTGTGTTCATGTTTATGTAGGTTTGCATGTGTATGTGTTCATGCATGTGGAGACCAGAGGTCAACCTCTAGTGTCAGTCCTTGGGATGCTGTTAATTTTGTTTGATTTTTGTTTTGTTGGGACAGGATTTCTCTGTGTAGCCATGGCTGTCATGGAACTCACTGTTTAGGCCAGGTTGGCCTGGAACATAGAGATCTGCCTGCCTCTGCCTCCTGAGGCTGTGGGACAGTGAACCATGCTAGGAAACTTGGTAAAGTAGAGCAGGGTCTGAGATCCCAGTACACCAGGGACACACCTGAGAGATGGTAGGCGCCTCCCTGCTCCCTACTAGAGCAGGAGGCTGGGAATATGAGTCACATTTCCCACATCCATCACTGGAGCCCAAAACAGAGTTCTCCATGCTAATGAGGTACCTAGAGGCCCTGAAAGTTTAGCCAATAAGCTTCCCTTCCCATGCATTCCTTCCTGCAAAAGGTATTTATTTGATCTCAGGTCTACCCTGAGAAGTTGGTACATATCCATGTTCCACGATGAACAACTAATAAACAATTTGGAACCAAGGACTGTCTCTTTCATCGATAACTATCATGCAGAGTACAGAGAAGGCCTTTGCCTATAAAAGAACCACAGCTTACGTCTCCTGTAGAAGGTTCCTCTGTGCCCCAGACAACTGCTGCCAAGCTAAGGACAGTCACTGATGAGCTAAGCTGGAGCTCCTCCCACCCCCAGCCTGTGGCTCCCAACTCCTTGAAATTCAGCGATGTCTGGATGTCCATGAGTTTGGGAGCCCCTGATCCCAGCCTTATCGTCGGCCCGGGTACCCCCAGTCCTTCATTCCTGACTTCTCTGTGTGGTTCCCCATTGGTGACTGGGTGATTGGGGGTCAGGGAACCCCAGCTTTGGCTTCTCCCATCTTAGACTGTGTCTTCCCACCCACTGAGCACTATCACAGTCTTCCCTGAAGCCCAGCACCTGGTGGCAGGGGCAGAAGCATTGGGGAAATGGAGTCAAACTCCTTGCATGCTGCTAGTGGAATGTGGACCTATGGAGTGCTGAGATTCAAGGCATGTACTACCACCATCTGGGAATTAATTATTTTTATTTTATGTGTATGAGTGTCTTGCCTGCATATGTGTGTGTGTGTGTGTGTGTGTGTGTGCACCATACGTGTGTGGTGCCTAGGGAGGTCAGAGAAAGTCTCAGATACATTGGTGTTACAGATGTTTATGAGATGCTATGTGGGAGCTGGGAATCTAATTCTCATCCTTTAGAAGAGCAGTCAGTGCTCATAACCACTGAGACATCTCTTCCAGCACCACTTTTTAAACTTGATCTTGTTTTTTGAGACAGGATCTTTCATTGGCCTGGAACCCATTGATTAAGTGGGCAGCTGGCTCCAGGGCTCTTCCGATTTTTGTCTCCTCAGAGCAGGTATGGCAAGTGCACCCTAACATATATGGCTTTTTGAAATGTGGATTCTGAGGATCAAACTTGAGTCCTCATGTTTACAAGGCAAGCCTGGGCTATTTCCCAAGCCCCCTGGCAGAAGACAGCAGGCAGAGTGACTTGCCGGTGCAACAGTCGGAAGTTCTGTTGTAAATCCCCCATACAGACCAGACGGTACTTGCCTTCATTCCTGGGCTCCAGATTTCTGGTGGGCTCTCCAAAAGTGCTAGAGGGATAAAGTTAGGACTGGGGCTGGGAGAATGCAGGGTAAAGCTCCAATCCCAGCATCTGTGCTATAAAGAGCAGAGGGGTGGCCAGGACATGGGGTATCTGCTTTGGTACCAGCTCAGTTGCTCTTCTGGTTGCTGTGGGAAAATACCTGACTAACACAGCTTAAGGAAGGGGATTCATTGTGGTTCAGCTGGTAAAAATGAATGAAAGTAAATCATTCACACAAGTAAGGGAATAGAAATGAAGATAAGCTAGAGCCAGAATGACAAATATTACATTTGTAGACTTGATTTTTAAAAATGACATGAAGTTAGTGAGGGGCTATTTTATTTGGGAAAGGAAAGGAAGAGAAGTGGTGGTGGTGGTGGTGGTGGTGGTGGTCTCTCTCTCTCTCTCTCTCTCTCTCTCTCTCTCTCTGTGTGTGTGTGTGTGTATGAATATGAGCAAAGAATAATGTGCATGCATGAAAATGTCATACATTTGTATGATATGTATGTACGCATTGTGTGTATGTACCATATGTTTTATGGTTATCTCAGCTGACTCCACAACTTGGCTACTGTCATCCACAGTAAACGCAGAGGGAAAAGCACAGGGGCTGGAGAGATGGCTCAGTGGTTAAGAGCACTTGCCACTCTTGTAGAGGTTCTAGGCTTGATTCCCAGCCAGTTCAGGAGAGCCAACGCCCTCCCCTGGCCTCAAAGGATGCCAGGCATCACATGGTACACAGACACAGAGGCAGACAGAACAATATTCAATATACACACATACAACGAAACAATAATTTCAAATTATTTTAAAAGATCAAAAGCGTGTGTTCTTATGCACCACACAGAGTAAGAGACCCACGGGCATGGAAAAGCCCCTGGAGATTACTTGGCAGTTACACAAGTTTCATTACATCTATTCCTGAGTTAGGCATGCTTGTTGGATTTTACTGGAAATGTACATTTTTCTGGGGAGTGCAACTACTCCCCTGACTGTAATTCAGTGAACACTTGGCTTTGGTGCAGAGGTTGCCAGGTGTGAGACCAAGATGAAGTTTGCGTGGATGCTCTCCTAGAATCTGCAGGGGAAGGAGAGGATGCAGGAGAGAGACAATGAGATTGAAACCTAGGAGAAAAGAAAACTGACTTTGAGGCCTCCAAGGGGGAGGGAAGGCGCTCTGAGCTTAAGCCTAGAGACAGGCCAGAAAACCAGGCAATCAGTTGACCAGCAGTGCCTGGTCCTATTAACCAGGGCAAAGTGCTTCGTACTTTTGGGCAAAGCACCAGGGGCATGCAGTTTGGTTAACGGCTCAATGTCAGTAGCTTCTCACGGGCAGGAATCTTACAGAGGGGTGTACAACTTCCTTCTTCCTTCTTCTTTTCATCCCGTCTTAATTTCTTCTTTTTTTAAATTCTACAAATAAGTTTGAGCACCTACTGTTTACTGAATTGGCTAAATGTATCGGGCATTGAACATGGGCTGTATACAGCTCTAGAGAAGTGGTGGTGGGTGGTGGGTGGTGGGGTGGGCATAAACATAGGTAGGAATGGATTGATTAAAAGGTGGTATTTTCATCACAATCCTTAGTCCATATGTGGCTTTATAACAAACAATAAAGAATCTATTTTCACTCTGTTTTGTAGAAGAGAAAACTAAAACTAGAGAGCCCTAGTGCTTTGCCTGAGGTCTTACACTCCGTCTAAATCTGCGGGGTCAGAAGATTCAGGTACCTTCAGTGCAGCACTCAGTTAGATGGACCCTGAAGCATCTTGTGCTTCCTTATCTGGGCCTAGGGACCATTTTCCTGCACTGTCCCCTCTATTGCCACTACCCACGATGCCTGGGGAGTCTTTCTGAGGGGCGGATGTGGCCTCCCCAGCTGCCTGCTTCCTCCTGGTGTCTGCCAGCAGCAGCAGCAGCCCCTCTGAAATAAAGTTGTTTCTTTTTCCTTTGTTGGTCTTGCTAGCGGAAGCAGATGTGGGTGGAGAATGTAGCTGGCACACCCACCCACAGTCCCCTAAGCCCGGAAGTAGCACATTGTCCCTGATTATAACAATGACTCTGTTCTGAGATGTCCGGCCCACTGAACCCCTCAGCTCAGCTCCTGCTTCTCACCCCAACACCCCCATCCCCCCCATTCCCCCACCCTCACCTTTTCTGGTCCTTCTGAGAGCTGGTTTTCTAGGACCAGGCCAGCTAGATGCCCAGGAGCACTGTTCAGAACAGGGAAACATAGAGGCAGGATTGAACTCAGACAACTTCATGTTCAAATCTCAGTACTGCTGTTGACTAGCTCACAAGTACTTTGACCTCTGAGTGCCTCTGTTACAGAGGCTGAGGCCTGTGGAGAGAGACATCAGCAGATAGCAGGTCTCCATTCAGTGTTTGGCTTTTACCTAAATACACATTGTCTCCCCCACAGCCCTCCTCCGCCACCAAGGTTGAACAGAATAGAAGGGGCCTCCTAGTGTCTGTGAACACTTTGGGCTCAGTTCCCCTACATGGGATACAGCTCTGCCTTTGAGGGGCCTGGGTTCTTTGCAGGTCTCAGCAAAAGCGCCTCTTTGCTCTGCCCCTGGCGTGGCCTCTCTCCTTCTGCTGTCCTCTCCGTGGCTGATGATCACATATAACCCTGCCCTTCCCGTGAGGAACAGGAGTGCTTGAGCTTCTTTTGTTTGCCTCTGGGAAGAGAAAAGAATGGAGAACCGGAATCAGGGGTGCACTCTGGTTCCCCTCTCTTGCCTTGCTACAGGCTCCCACAACTATTAACCTACTTCACTCATCCCCAGTACCCCTGAAGAGTCATAGGGAAGGGTGTTGGATCCATAAAAAAATCCTGGGGAGCTCAGACATGCAGATGAGGTCTTCCCCGTGTGACTCAGTTCTAGAGATGCTTGCTAAATAACTCTGAGGTACAGGGTGCACAGAAGACAGGAGAGCAAGAATAACAGAGTATCCATTCCTCACATCCACAGGGCCACCCTGGCCTTCACCTACTCATCCCATCCACAGCTGCCAAGCTGGGTACTCTCTCCTTCCTCATTTGCATTTCCAAGATATTCATGAGCTTGGACATATCTCTAAGGTCCTTGGCTATTTGTATTTCTTTCCCTGAGGATTTTTTTTTTTTAAATAATTTTCTGTTTATCTCTCTGTGGTCTGTCTTGTTCTTTACTGACTGGCCACTATGTAGATTCTAGACACAACTTTCCGACTGTCCTGATACTGATCTCCTTAGCCTGGCCTCTCCTTTTCCTTTTTGCTACCAAGTTATTTTATCTTACAGAAATTTCACATAAAAAAAATTAGATACTGCAGTCTCTAGATAGCTTCTGGATTCTTTCCTGGTCCTCCTCCCCTCTGTTACACCATCACACCGATTGGTGTTGGTCTGTTTTCCTCCTCTTCTGCGGAAGTGGGACAAACTTCAATGCAGGGTCTTTATTTTATTCTTCTCTTTCTCTTCAGGGACGAATGCAAGGTTATGCAGAGAGTTTCTGCTTGAATGAGCTTTTTTTTAAAAAATTGTGTTTTTCTCCTGATAAACACAGGCTTTGTGCCTGAATGAGGGAGTGAATGGAAAGCCACGTCCTGCCTTCCCTGCAGAGATGGGGTCTGCTGTGGAGATGTGAGCTATGCGATGAATCAGAGTTCTTCTCTCCATGACATTTCCAAAGCTCTGGGCAGAGAAGCCTCCCTCATCCCAGTAGAGCCTCCTCCTCTCCAGGCAGGCTCTGTGAGGCTCACTCGGCTTTGCTGTTAATCTAGCTCGTGTGTGTGTGTGTGTGTGTGTGTGAGGTGTGTGTATGTGTGGTATGTGTGTGGTTTGTGTGTGTGTGTAGTGTGAGTGCATGTGTATATGGTGTCTGTATGTCTGTATGTGCCTCCGTGTGTGTGTGTTTGCGCGTGTGTGAGATGCTGAATAGAGAGGAAGGAAGACAGATGAGAGTGTTGAAGATCTTCTACATGTATCACACTTGCTGCTGAGAGGGTGGAGTGACTGGAAGGGGGTTCAGTAGCACTGAGGCACCCTTGTGAGCTGAGCTTCCTGAGAGCCCTTTATCTGTGGTCACATGATGCTCTTGCCAGCCCACAAGCTTGCTGGTGTCCCTGCTGCTGAAGGCACATCTGTTCTGTTCCCAGGGGCTTGGCTTCGCCATTGTTGTTTTTTTTCCAAAGCGGCAGAGTGTGCCAGTTAGATTGTTAGACCCAAATAATCTGCAATGTGTGAAGAAATAGTAAATATTTACTGTACCTTTTGTAGAGCAGGTTATTGCCATGGAAATGGTCTGTCCACGGTTCTGGATGCTGAAGGGAGCTGGCTGGGGAGCCAGGGGGAGTGTCTGGATCTGGTGCTGTCTGCATTGGCAGGTCTGGGAGTGAGCAGTGAAGCCGGGTGGGCTTGAAACACTTGCTGTCTAGTCAGCCTCAGCTAGGAGGCCTCTTCTGCACGCTTCCCATGTGCAGAGCACGGAGCTGAGCATCCTGCAAACTTTATTGCATCCAATTGTCACACCAGGCCTACAAGGTACGGTTATCCTCTATTTTACTGAAGCAAAGAGCGACAGAACAACCTGTGGGAGGATACGCAGCAGCAGCTGGCAGAACCCTGTGGCTGGGGCTCTCCTGAGGGCGAGCTGTTTCACCCACTAAGATTTTACTCAAGAGAAAACCAACCAGCTGCCTGCTGGGTTTTTTTTTTTTTTTTCATTCTTCAGATTCATTTTAATACTGACCAACATTTAAAAACCATAGACAAAGTCCAGCCTCCCCTGAATATGTACATGGTCTGGCTCTCTTTTGGGGGGCTGTCCTTCCCTAGTGGCTGCCCTCAGCAGCTGTCCACTTGGCATGAGGATTCCACTGTGTTTCAGTGAGGAAAAGCACCAGACATCATCTCCAGGGGCTCACTGAATTAACTGATAATTATCTGTTGAGTGCTCCTCATTTGGTTGGAATCACATTTAATTTAGCTATTGTTTTCGAGTGTCCCTTAGAGCTTTTGAAATTCTTTACCATTTTCTGTGGTGTTGGGGAACTTTTAGGTGGGTGAGGGAAGATGATCATGAGAAGGAACTTACAGTAAGGGGTGAAATTCATTCACTCATTCATTCATTCAACATATTAGTTGAGCACTGGGTGCTAGAGATGCAGTACTGTAGTGAATAAGACAGTCTGTACTGCAGGGTGTATGGGTGGGGGTAAGTAAGGCAGTAATGGATGAATGCTATAAATGACTAAGCGAATATGTTTAAGCCTTGCTTCTAAGGGATTTGTGCAATGCTTCGGAAGGCCACTGGGGTCCAGTTTTATGACCATGGTCTCTGTGCTAGCTGTATATAGAAGGAACCTTGGTTAGTTTTACAGAAAGGTCCCCTTTTCAGAAAGGGCAGTCAGCTCTCCGACTCTGTGCACTTCCTGGTCTATTCACTACCCCAGGAGGCAGTATTATATCAATGCCAATGGCCAGTCTTTTATCCTAGGGAATAAGCTTGCTGCCTCCATTGAGAACTAGGTCCACCTGGAAGGTGACAGGAGGAAGGAGCTTGGGACCTGTCGATTTTTGAGCACCATTATGACAGGGGCACTAAAGCCAGAACACCTCAGTCTAACCCAGCTGGTCTTCTTACTGTGTGGCATTTGGATTGTTTCTTAATTGTTCCGTATCTTAGTTTCCCCATCTGTAGGTTGGGAATAAAACATCTGTAACACATAATTATCGTAAAGGTTAAATGAGTTGATGCCAGTCATTTAGGAAGGTGCCAGGCACTGGAGGAAGATGAGCAAGTAGAGTCCGTCAGTTATGACGTCAGAGTATGACGGTTGTTGTATGGTATCTGCCAGCCTTGCTTGAGAATGTTCTGGTGGACTGCAATGGTGTCTCCCCTGGGCCATATTTGTGACTTCTAGTCTTTCCTGTCTAGTTATATCTATCCATTACTATTGTCAAGTTATTCAATTCATTATTCCATATCTGTGGGCCTCACTCTGACCCTGTCTCCAACAGGGCTTCCTGGGTTTGGGCATTCAGATTCACAGGAGACAGGATGTGAGATGCATTCTCTGGAGAGCTTTACCTCAGATGGACTTGTGCCTGACTCTTAATAGTAGACATGGTGCAGGTTCCTAGTGCTCCACTGTTGGGTAAGACAAATAAGATACAGACTGTGGTGGGTCTGCCTTGGTGCTTGCCTCTGGCTCAGTAGGACTGGCAAAGGCAAGACCTTGGCAGTATTACCTGATGCCCACTCCCCTTGACACCTCTGCCCTGAATGTCCATGAATAGGAAGGATCGTCTGGTGGAGAGGGCATGTGGGGGACTGGGTAAGAGGAGGGCTTGCTTCTGGCTGAAGTGAATCATGTTCTCATTCATGGTGGCCCTGGGGTCCATCCCAGCATGGGGCTGAAAGGAATTTCTCTCTCTGTTTGAGCTTTGCCCCTAGACTGCCCTCCTATGCTACAGGTATTCCATTTATGAAGTGGAATCATGAAATGCCTTGGCTCCCAGTCTATTCACTGCATTACCACTTTTGCATAATTATTTTTATCTCCAGAAAAGCTTATTTATCGTAAGAGAATCTGATGGTGGCTCATTGAGTGATGTGGGATAGAAGCCTGACTTGCAGACTGTAGAGGCAACATTTAGGTGTGTTCTCTTGTGCAGTTTTACAAGTGTAAGCTTGAGAATGTATCGCTGGAGAATCAAATGAACCATAGTCCCTATGTATGCTTTACATCTCTTCTTTTGCCTCTTATCTTGCACCCACCTTGAATTTAAGGATGTGTATAACATTTTCCATTACTTTATGGGTGGGATTTGAATCATTTGACTGTTTTTCGATGCATCGGTGAATGTTCTTGGATTCTTTAGCGAGGAGTTCTGTTGAGTGATTGTTAGAAGCAGTGTTTTGAGGGCAAGGGATATGAACATTTCCAGCTAGAGTAGGTTTTACTAAATTGTTTTTCAAAAGGTTTGTGCCAATTTATGCACCCACCAACAGTGCATGAAAGTGCCTCTTAGAAATGACTTTTACAAAGATAAAATACCTATTGTTAAGCCATGAAACACATTTCAAGTAATTGTCGAAATTCTTCCAGCTGTGGCATAAGAGGCTAGGTCCCCAAAGAAGTCTCAAAGGCCTTGGGAAACACGAGATCTTAATGTATGAAAAGGTGGCATTTTAGAGCAGTAGGAGAGGAAGGGTTTATTTAGTAAATGGCGCTGGCATAATTAGCTAGCCACGTGGCAGGACACAGGGTTTGATTCCTAACTCCTATCTCATATAAAACTAAATTACAGATGGGATAATTATAGACAAAGTCAAGATTTAAAAGCCAAGGTAAGAAAAGACATTGGAGGGAATTCTTAGGAGCATGTTCCTATAACCTTGAGGGAAGAGAGTCCAGAATCCATAGAGGAAAAAAAAAAAAAACCTTAAACATTTTTGATTTTTTTTAAAAATAGAAAACCCTTAATCTCTTAAAATGAAAATTATTCATGAACCGCTTATAGAATTAAGCAGGGTACAATACGTGAAAAATAGCTGAAGTGAATAAAGAAACGAGGCTTTTAGGACACAGAGCTTCGGTTTAGGATCTTAATTTATATTCTGAATGGTGTTGAGCGGACCCCACCTGTGTAACCTCTGGAAGAGTCAAGAAAAGGGAAGGAAATGTTTTCTGTTTCTTTACTTTTCTTATTTTGAGAAAGCTGAGTACCCACCCAAAGCCTCAGGTGTCCCACGAGGGAGGGGTAAAAATACACATTCAAAAGTGGGAACTTCAGGCCTCTTCTCAGGGTTCCCTGCTACTCAGCTGGCCTCCCTCTCCCAGGCGGGGCTCCTCCCCACCCCTCCTCCCTCACATCTGTGTCTCTCTGCTGTTCCTGGAGATGAGTGTTAGCAAACTTCTCTCTACTCTCCACCTACCCATGAATGAGCCTCAAAGACAGACAGACTCCCCTGGGTGTTTCTCCCTTCATCGGACTGGTCATCACCAGGGTGCTATGGACAGTGTGATGGATTGTGGTCTCAGTCTCCTTCACCTCAAGGCTCTGCCATTCTGTTCCTTCGGAGATTGCCATAAACTCAAGGCTCCATCTTTTGAAGGTCTAAGGTCTAAGAGTCAGCTTTGCTGGAAGTGGTAAAAGAATGATGTCACTTCCTGCTCTGTCCCAAGGGTTACTTCTATTATTAGTAGTAGTAACATTTATTATTGTTGTTACAGCTTGACACTTTGGAAATGCTTGAAAAAATATTAGCTATTGACTAATAATTATGTACTATAGTTATCCTTCTTCCTTCCCTTCCTTCCTCCTTTCCTTCCTTCCTTCTTCCTTCCCTTCCTTCCTCCTTTCCTTCCTTCCTTCTTCCTCCCTTCCTCCCTTCCTCCCTCCCTCCCTCTATCCCTCCTTCCTTCCTTCCTTTGTTCCTTCCTCCCTCCCTTCCTCCCTTCTTCCCTTCTTCCCTTCCTCCCTCTCCCTCGTCCCCATCTTCCATGTCCTTCTTACTATTGTTAGAGCTTCCTTACCAATGTGTCCAAAAATGCATTTGATCTAGTGCTGAGGTCTGGGGAAGTCTAGGTCACTCATTTTTTCTCAGGTATCTAAACGTCTTCAGAGCCTGGTAGTTTGGACCCAGCCTGACTTCTCTCGCCTGCTCTGCTACCTGCACTTGGGAAATTCACCTAGCATCTCTGTGCCCTGGCTTCCTCATTTGTAAAAGGGGGTTATTAATAGTACCTCCTTCATGGTTGTTATGAAGATGAAATGAATTAACATTTGTAAAATTGATACAGAATGCTTGGCTCCCTGTAGGTGTTTTCCTCAAAATAATTACAAAATAAACCTCCTCCTTTGGATACGTACCCCCCGTCAAGGATAAAGGGAACGTTTCTTTTGAAATGCCAGATGTGATGTGTGAATTCTGTCAGATGTATACTGTGGTAATGATCACTGACCTCAGTTTTTCATTTTCGATTTTGAGTCAGTCCCTGACAATTCGAGGAAGGATTCTGGCCATTAAGAAATCAACACTGTAGCATGGGGACAATTTCTGACTCTCTGTTCCTTGTTGTTGAGTCTTCTGAGTCTTTCCTCATGCAATTTTGGGGCAGGTCCAAAGACCTCTAATGTTTCTTTGCTGTTTCATTTCCAACAGTGGGAGAGACACTAATGTTTTACGAAGGCATGGGTGGAAAGTCAGTGCCTCCCAGGAAAGCCTTCTTGCTAAATCGAGGGTTTTTGCACACAAATAGACGCAAGCTGGCTTGCTGTTTAAATAGAATATTAGCGATTATCATTTATCCAGCCGGAGTCTCCCTGGGTTTGGTGCTGCCTCAGATTAGCGGTCTGCCTTCTCAGCTGTCACTTGCTCTCCAGTTCTGCTTTTGATAGCTTTGTATAGAAAGCAGTCCCAGTGCTGGACTAAGAACCTAGCCAGACCAAGCAGGTTTCTCCCATTTTACATAACACTGAGGTACAGAGAAAAGAAGCAGTATACTGCAGTCCCAGGAAGGCTTTTTCTGTCCCTCACCCTCCCTTTTCCTGCTTTTGATGCTTCTGGTCTGACATCTAAATGGCTCTACCTGAGATTGCCAAAGGACTTGATCTGTGCCTGTGACCCATTCTGTGCCTGTGCACACTGGAAGTGTGAAGTAGGAAGAGCTCATGAAAGCAGGGGTAATTAATGCTCTCCTAGGAGCAGGCTTCAGCCTTGACAGATGGAGTTGGATGGTAAATCCCTCTGAGGACTGGATGCTTCCGGCTAGAGTCGCCCCAAGTGATAACATGCTCAGCAAAGTCCTCCCAGAGGCCTCCTTCACAGGCTCTGCCTCACCCCACCCCACTTCCCTGCTCCCTACGGACATTTCATGCAGTTGTCACTCAGACAGGCTGCTCTTCCTTCAGTCATTTCTTAGGATCTATCTGGAATGTCCCACTGAAGACAACTGTCCCGAGCCACAACTGAATCCCATGAATGGCCATATTGATGGCTATTCCTCCTTCACCTCTTGCCCGACCCATCTTGGTTTCTACACTGCCCAATGGGATTCTCTCACAAAGCAGATGGGTCATTTCCATTTTCATTTACTTCCTCTACTCTATTTCTTTAACCATTCAAATTTAGGCTCCCGCACTATCTTAATAGTTCATTAGCAAGCAGCAGAGAGCCTAGTCAGCGAAGTGGTATAAGGAAAGAAGAACTCTTAGATTGTATATTTGGTAATCTTGGGGAGAAAGGCTTCAGGTAAGACAGCATCAGTCATGTGGTGGACTTTCTGTAGCATGACTCTCCTTTCCTCGATGTTGCTTGATTCTCGGGCAGGCACACCCTTGAAGAGGAGATGGTGGCATCCAGCAGGTCTGAGCCACCAGAGTGAGGATGCTCCTTTGCTATCCATCTCAACAGAAGTTTTGAGTCTCATTCTCACTGGTTTATTTAGGTACGTGTGGTGGGAGGTGGGTATGTATTTATGTGTCTGTCAGTTTTCTGCTGCTGTAACAGAAATGTCTCACAGATTTTAGGGTTGGGTGTTGGCATCTGGCTGAGGCCTTCTTGCTGTGTTATAACATAGTGGAAAGCTGTATATGGTAAGGACTGTGCTCTTGGATAGAGAGAAATCAAGAAGAGCTTACTCGTCTACTCAGAACCCACTCCTACTAGAATTAACCCACGCCCATGAAAATTATTTTAATTCATTCATTCATCCATCAAGTTAGTACCTTTGTGAGCACATTCTAAAGGTCCCTCTTCATGACTCTTGTTAAATTGGCAGTTGAAAGTCAACATGAGTTTTGGAAAGTACGTTCAGCCACAGCAGTATACTCCTAAACTCATGACAGTGGCCTTGAGGTTGGAGGCTGCCCATTGCCCAGGTGGCTCACGTCAACACACTTGGGAACAAGTTAGAGTCAGTGCCACCACACCCACCAGACTGAGTAAAGAGCTACAATATTCCAAAGGAAAGGTCAATGATCTCTTTCATGAGAGATACACATAGAACATGGAAAAGCAGTCGATGCCTGCATGTCATGCCTCTGGGCTGAGTTGTGTGTCCTTCTAGTTGTGTGCCTGTGAGTCATACATACTGTTCCCACCTGCCTGGGCAGGACTCTGAAAGTCCCATCTCTGATCTTGCCTTCCCTTCTGAGTTGTAGTCTCTGTTCCCCCAACCCAAAGACAGGCATTTCTGTTTAGTTTCACTCAGCCCTGAAACTCTGTGAGCCCCAAGCCCAGCTGTTCCTGCCATCACTGCCACATCTGTAGCAGTGTCTGGGTTTCCAACTCTTTCTCTGGGATGGTTTTCGGGCCCTGTGGGCCTCTTTGCATTTCTAGGAAGAGCCTTTGCATGTGCTTTCCCATCTTTCGGAGTCCTCTTTGATTAACCAGCACTGGAGTCTCAGAAGAAACAGCTTCTGGGACTGCTGTTCTGACGGCTCCCCTCTGTCAAGCTAAGGCCAGAGACTTTTGACCTGTGTCCCTCTAGACCGCCTCTGCATTCCCACCACCCTTCCTGTTCCATGTTATTGCTGGGATGTAGTTTATCTCCCAGAAGTTCACATGCTGGAACTCTGCTTCCCATGGCAGTATTAAGATGATAGACATTTTAAGAACTGAAGCCTCATGTGAAGTAATTAGGTCATCATTCATATCACCAAGGAAGACACTGTGAATGTGATTTTTCCTTATGGGAAGCCATCCCACACAGCTTTTCATGTGACCGGTTCCCTTTCAATTTATCTACCATGTTGTAATATAGCCCAGATGCACTTACCAGGATGTTGCTCTTTGAATCCACCAGCTACAGATTCACGAACCAAATTAATCCTCCTATTTTATAAAGTACTCAGTTTTAAATATTTTGCTATAGGCAACAGGAAACATATCCAGATTGCCATGAACTGTTCTGTTTTCTGTCATACCCTGAGCATGGGGCACATATATATCTTTTTCATTTGGGAATCTTCATAGGTCCAGACTTATCTGTGAATCTGGGATGATGTCTCACAAGCCAGACCCTGTCTTTGCTGAGCTGTAAGAATGTGGACAAATTCTTTACTTCTTCAGCTCTTTTTCATGTTTCTATAATGTAGAGAGTGATAGTTCCTCTGTCAGTGAACCCTTATCAGGAGTAGGTTGTAATCATACATCCAAAGTAGGCATCCACTTATTTCACTAAAAGTAGGCAAATTCATAGGGGACGTGGTGCTTTCCTTCTTGTGGATGAGGTGCTTATAGCAACAACTTTGGTATTTTGGTTTCTTTAAAAAAACACACACAAATATTATAAGAGTATGTTCTTATTTTAATGTGAGTTGTGGGGATACGGGGCTGCTTTGGACTGTCTGCAATAACTGACTATGATTTGCCTAGTGCTCTAGCAGAGGCATGGTTTTGCAAGCTGCAGATAGTTTCTGCAATTGTGTGACACTTGGAATGCTGGGTACTTTTCAGAGGTTTTATAAATGCTAGGGCCTCAAGAGGCAGGGTGAGTTGTTGAAGGGTTGTTGGTTGTTGTTGGTAATAGTTTGTTAAGTTGTCATGAGCAAACAAGAAGCAATGACAAAAAGGAATTTGATATCCTGACTATGAAGATCAAGGTTGCCCCAAGGAACTCAGCACCCCTAGTCAGCAGGAAGTAGTCATAACATTACTCCCTTTCCAACCTCTGATTGTATTCAGGGAATCCCTTTCCTTTCCCTCTATCCTTTTTTCTCTCCTATCTAGTGTTACAGGGTTGAAAAGGGTGTAAAAAAGAATGGAGAAGGGTAGAAGAAAGAAAAACCCACAATGTAGCAACGACCAACTACAGGTGCTCCTCTCTGATGTCCCAGGGGTGTCCAGGTTACATGTGGTCTGTACTTGTATGCCTGTTTGATCTAACAAGACAGCCTTGCCACCTCCTGGGGAGCCTCATTAAGGTTAGTGAGGGGCTTGTTTCAGGGAACTTCCAAGGCTGCCTGGGGTTACCACTTGAGGGCCCCTCTTTTCTCACTTTGTCTCAATTAGTCATCATTGATCTCTACATGATGTTCCTCCCACTTGCTGGCCAAGGAACAGGTCATTGTTGGCAGCTACTGTTAGCTTGAACAGCACCCCATTACTGCTGTCATCCCTACAAACGATAGGAGTAGAATTTGCTGCAGTCTATTAGGGATCCTCAGGCTCTTGTGAGGATCAGACAAGGCATCCTTTCTATATGCACACTGAACATGTGCTAACCATGCGCCAGCATGGCTCCTTCATCTTACACTTTAACTAGAGTTAAATAAGAGGAAGCACATCCCACTCCTCTGTCACAGTAGCTGCATTATATGACAGAGGTTAATATGGGGTGTCTTTTATATTGCGGGGACCACATTGAACCGTCATGATCTGGGGCCGACACCAGGAACCTGTGGCTCATAGAGTTACCAACTGAGTTTGGAAACAAAATTTTATTGAGCCAAATCATGCCTTTATGGTGCCGTCTTGCATATGCTTGCTAGCCCAACATGCTGACAATGTGTAAGACACATGAAGGAAATCACCAGGTAGCTGTAACAGAGATTGTGTGGCATATAAACACTAAATATAGAGAGTCTCTAAAGCTTTTTTTTTTACACAGACTCATACATATCTGCATATGTGTTTCTGTGTTGTATGTGAATGCATGTGTGAGCACACATCCACCTATGAGTGCATAGAGGCCAGAGGAAGATGTCAGATCTCCTGTCGCATCAATTTCTGCCTTATTTCTTTGAGCCAGGGTCTCTTGCTGAACCTGCCATTAGGGTGGCAGCCAGCAGGTCCCACTGATTCTGTCTCCATGTTCCACAGAACTGGGATTATTGCCGGGCGGTGGTGGCATACGCCTTTAGTCCCAGCACTTGGGAGGCAGAGGCAGGTGGATTTCTGAGTTCGAGGCCAGCCTGGTCTACAGAGTGAGTTCCAGGATAGCCAGGGCTACACAGAGAAACCCTGTCTCGGGAAACAAAACAAAACAAAACAAAAACAAAACAAAAACAAAACAAAAAAAAAGAACTGGGATTATTATACTGCATGCATACAGCTGCATCTAGGTTTTTTCCATACTTTTCATGTGAATGTGTGTATATGCTGTATGTATGCATATTTCCATGTATGTGGAGGTGCACATGTACATGCATGTATATGTATGTAGAGACCTGAGATTGATGCCAGCAGTCATTCTCAATCACTCTCACACCTTATTCATTGAGGCAGGGTCTCTCACAAACCAGGAGTTTGCCAACATGGCAGTGTATTCTGTGAGTCCTGTCCCTGCCTTCTGAGGCAGGAATTATAATGTATCACATGATATCTATATCGGTTCTGGAGTCTGAACTCAGATGTTCATGCTCATATAGCAAGTGCTCTTACCAGTGAGCCGTCTGTCTAGTCTCTCTTCCACCTTGCCTTATAATACTGCAGACATGCTGCACACGCTGGACTAATGGCATGTGTATGGCACACTCCGAGGTAATGAGTAGTGCAGAGCCACAGAAGCATCCCCCTGAGGGGACACGGTGGATGCTCACCCATGTTCTATGTTGCTTAGGTATGGGAGGGTGATGCAGGTGACACATTTTCCACATTCAGTGCATAGATCAGTTCGTAAACCTATGTACAGCACAAAACATCTGAAGGAACTCTGCAAAAAAATGTCTCGTCTACAAGACTGAATTGCATTTGGAAGTGTTAAGTAACCACTCACTATTTTTTTTTGTACTTATTAAAAATAACATAAGGAACTAGGTGCAGTGTCACATGCCTTTAATCCCAGCACTTAGGAAGCAGGGACAGGTGGCTCTCTGTAGTCATCTTGGCCTACACAGTGAGTTTAGGCCTTCCAGGGCTATATTATGAAACCCAGTCTCAATCAACAATCAATCAATCAACAAACATACCTTTAGTCAGGTATGATGGTGCATGTCTGAAACTCCAGAACTCAGGAGGGCAAGGCAGGGCGATTGAAAGTTTAAGGTCACCTGGAATACATAGGGAGACCCTGTCTCAACAAACAACAAATCAAGCAGAACAACCATTTAATTTGTCAAATGACCTTTCAAAGTATCTTCTTTTCTCTACTACAGATGAGAAACCTTGGGTTAGAGTTTTAGGTGAAAACCTCATTTTGTTTTTCTGTCACCTTTTCTGGTAGTGGATGCAATGCCTGGCACATAGTAAATATCCAATATGGGGATTTAGGGTGTGACAGTCTCTCCAGGTTGTCAGCTTGACTGACCAGGGAAGAAGGAACTTCAATTGAAGGACTGTGGGCATGTCTGCAGGGCATTGTCTTGATTGCTAACTAATGTAGGAGAACCTAGCACATGTGGGTAGTGCTAGCCAGAGGAGGGTGGGCCTGAACTATGGAGGAAGGCAGCTGAATGGGGATGTGAGCCAGGGAGCAGGAAGCAGGAAGCAGGAAGTAGGGAGCAGGAAGCAGGAAGTAGGAAGCAGGAAGCAGCATTTCTTCACATTTCCGCTCCAAGTTACTGCTCCAAGGACCTGTTGGAGGTCCTTCCCTGTTGGAGCTTTTTCCCTGACCTACCTCAACAGTGTGTTATAACCCGTATCATGACATAAACCCTTTCTTCCCGAGTTGCTTTTGGTCATGGTGTTTATCACAATAACAGGAAAGCAAACTATGACATCACCTAGTTGCTAGTAGATAAATGAGTGAGCGAATGACTAGCTTTGAGAACAAGTGTAAAGATTTGATTTCTTTTTTAAAAAATTAACATATAAACATATACACATATATGAAATGTATGTATAAGTTTGTTTGTTTGTTTTTGAGACAGGGCATCCTGTACCCAAGGCTGGCCTTGAACTCATTATCTAGCTGAGAACAGTGAACTTCTGATTCTTCTGCTCTGCTTTGGCCTCCCAAATGCTAGGAGTACAGGCATACACAACCTGAGATTAAAAAAACAAAAAGCACAGTCAGAGGTTGCTCTGTAATATTTCAATAGTGTAATGTTTTCAGGCTAAACACATCAGTTCCTCTAATGTTTATTTTTTTTTTTTAGATGTTGGCATATCAGAAAGCCTCTTGCCTTTTCATAGTGTGCAGTACACACTAATCTGAAGGCACTCAGGAAAACACAGAATACTAAAACAAAGGGTGTTCTACCTAGGTGTGTCTACAGCTAGGAGTCAGAATTGGGGTTTGTATAAGGCAGGGGTTCTCAACCTGTGCACCAAGGCCCCTTTGGGGGCTCCATGTCAGATAGCCTGCATATCAGATATTTATATTATGAATCCTAACCGCAGCAAAATTACAGTTATGAAGTAACAACAACAATAATTTTATGGTTAGGGACCACTACAAGAAGAAGTGTATCAAATAGCAATAGGTGGGTTGAGAAACCACTACACTAAAGGTTTAAGGAATTTGGTCTCAAGGCCAGTTTCTCTCAGAGACTTGGGCAGCATCCTAACAATCAGTGGCTCTTGGGAAAACCTGGGATTAGTGAGCTCAGATAACCAAGATATTCTGTCCTGTCAGACAGGGCTCTCTTGGAGCTGGGGGACCTTGCAGACAGAGAGGCCATCATCATATGGCAATGCAGTTTTCTTTGGAGGTGCCTGAGCTGGGACTACAACTTTTTCACCAGTGTTTTTCCAAAGCCTTCCACCCTGTTGTCACTTGCCTGGTGGCTATGGAAATGTGGCATGTCACTTGCCCGCCTGTATCTCCCCTCCCTCCTTGGTGCCCGTGTCTCCCCCTGCCCTCCACTGGCTTTGCTTCTCTGCTGCTTTGCTCTTGGGTAAGAAGCGTTAGCCGTGGTAACACTGTCTCTGCTAGAGTGATTTGGGTCCAAGTAGGTCAGCCAAGTCTGTGCTTTCTCTACCTTTCCTCTTTGCCTCTGTCTCTCACTCTCCTTACCCTAAATTCAAGCCTGCGGTTTGAGTGGGGACTATCTAACTTATCCCTTTGTTATACAAGATGAAGAAGGCCACCAGGTATCTTCAGCCACTAATCTATTAACCTGGAGGCTGAGTGCAGTTCTTCTGAAAAACAGTGAACATGGTATTCCATCTCTCATGCCAGACACGGTTTCTTCGAGGTTCTTCGACTTTGCCTGGAAGATCCTTCAGGGTTTTGCTCTTTCCTTCTCTGTCATCTTTATTTGTCATGGCCATGGGCCTTGACTGCCTGGGTATGAACCTACATTTTGCTATCATGAAATCATAGGTACACCCTTTCCCTGTGCCTAATTTTCCTCTTCTGTGTAATAAATGTCATATAGAACTTATCACACAGACATGATGAGGATTAAAGGTGTCAATATACAGAACATATTTAGAGCAATATAACACCTACCACTGACTCCATGCTTATTATTATATTATCATTACAATGTTATTTTAATCTAAGCTCTCTTGGGTTATAAGGAATGGGGTCTTGCCTTGCCTACCTTTAAAACTCTCACTATCAAGTGGGGGTGAGGGGGTTTTTTCCAAACTCAAACAAATGAGAGAACCCGGAAAGGAACCGAGTAGACAGAACCTGGTAAACATTGCTGGGGAGGGGGACACCCATTTGTTCACGCATTCATTCATCACACATTCATTCACTGAGCACCTACTAAGTGCTGTTCTGCAAATGGGAAGGCAGGAGTGAAGAAGGCGAGCATTCCCTGTCCTTTAGGACCCACTTCTTGGTGGGGCTCACCTCTAACTGCTCTGTTACCAGGTGAGAATATGGGGCCATTGTTGACAAAACTTCCTGTTCTTTTAAAGGAAGTCAGAAACCTGGATTTTTACAAACTACAGACTCCCACCTTAAGCTGGCAAAGCTTTTGTGTTGTTTTAAAGCCCAGCATGAGCTGAGCCCAAGATTCAATTGGCAGCCCCTGCTGTAAGGCCTCCTCCAACAGCTCCAGGAGCGGGAGCCGGGCTGGGGCAGGCGGTCTGCTTCAAGGTCATTGGCGCGGAGAGAGCCCCTCCCACTCCTGCTTGGAGGTTCTTGTGGCTTTTTCTGCCCACAGATCAGATGCTGAGGCGCTGCCAGGACTAACGGGTGTTCGAATTCGAACGTTCCCTCTCGTCCTTCCTTTCTTCCCTGGCAGCCTTGGCTGGGTTCCCGGCCCCCAGAAGGCAGATTTAGAGAGGAGAGAAGTAGCTTCCGCAGGGGAGGGGGAGGGGGGGTCTTAGTGTTAGTGGTGGCCAAGTGGGGGAAGGGGAAGCGGCCTTTGAAGTTGGAGAATTCATTATCCACTCTGCCCGACTCTTATTGAGGTGGGGAACAGTTTAAAAGCCTATGTGGGGGAAAACGTGATGTGGGAAATGGAGTTTAGGATGCTAAGGGGAATTCATTTTAACCGCGTGCTGGCTTTGGGAAGTGAGGGGTGAGCAGAGCTTTGGGTTCAGCTACAGCCTCAGGATGCTTGCTTTAGAACCCTGACTGTTGTGTAAGGGAGGCATGCGTTCTCTGGACCACCCTGACTCCCAGCGAACCACTCTCAGGCCTCATGTCTACTTCAGACTTCTGTGGGTGAGGCAGTGTCCTATCTAGAGGGATGTAGTGTGAGAGAGTTCCCAGGACTCTGGGCTGTAGAGTCTCACCCGCTGGTTTGCCTTTCACAAACTGGGTGACAGTGGACAGGTCTTTTTGCACTGGCTTCTGTGACTGTTGTGATCCTTTAGGAAACCAGGCCCTTTCATGTGACTGTAAGGAAGAAAGTTTCTTTAAGGGATGATAGAGGAGTGGGCAGGCTTTGGATTGCAAGCTGATGTTGCAGCCTCTGGGGATTAGCAGGCTGACCTCTGTGGAGGAAGAAACAGGGGCCCACACAGTCTGAATTGAGGAAGAAGGTACAGCCAGCAGGATTGTGGTCCTGAGGGGTTCCAAAGCTTCCTCCCTGGCAGCCTCAGGGACAAGAGGAGGAAGAGGAAGAGGAGGAGGGGGGAGAGGAAGAGGAGGAAGAGAAGAGGATGAAGATGATGATGAGGAGAACAGGAGGAGGAGGAGGACGGGAGGAGAAAGAGAAGAAGAAGAAGAAGAAGAAGAAGAAGAAGAAGAAGAAGAAGAAGAAGAAGAAGAAGAAGAAGAAGAAGAAGAAGAAGAAGAAGAAGAAATAATGCCTGTCTTTCTGCTTCTCAATTAGCTGTTGGTGGCTTAAGAACCCACTGGTTTAAGAACAACGGGAACCCGACAGACAGGGAGGAGGCCAGCTTTCTAGAGTTTTGATTACAAGTCAGGTAGTGAATGGATCTGGAAGAAAAAAATAAGGAGCTCGCAGCACACTGACCTTCAGTCTGCTGACCTTTAAAGGGGGGAGTCACACAGTGGACAGTCCTAAAACACGACCAGACTGCTAACACACACATGTAGGGCGAGGCTGGAAGGTTCAGTAACTGCTCAATTAATGACGTCTCAGTGAGGTGTCTCAGAGCATTCCTAGTCATAGCAGGACCAGAGAGAAGCACCTTCACCCATCCTCCGCCCTGCAGTTAGAGCGTCAGCAGCAGTCTGCTCCTTCCCCTGGAGTGGGAGGCATGGGACCGGTGCTCTCTTCACAGAGAGTGTAAGAGATTCTGGAACCAGATAGCCTGGATTCAGTCCTGCCACTTACTGGCAAGTTAGTTTATTTCTCAGGCTTATTTCTCAACATTCTTAGAAACTCAGGTTGTGGGGATTAAAATTGAGTTATCTAGGCAAAGAACGTAGAACAGTATGAGGCACTTAACAGCCGTCAGTAGACATCATGTGTCATTGCGGTCACGTTATTACTGTCCCCATTTTCATCATCACCATCATCATCATTCTCACTACCACCACAACCACCACTCCACTGGCCAGCTCCAAGCACAGCCGACCTGTTGTCAACAGAAAAGTCTCCTGTGGACAGAGTCCAGCCCACGGATGCTCTCCGGAGATCCATTGATCACGCCGTTACCTTCTTTCTCATCCTCCCACAGACGTGATATTTCAGGGAGTGATTGATGTGTGTGTGTGTGTGTGTACGTGGGGAAGGGTGGGCTTGTGCCTGACTCTGGGGACAGAGTGCTTTGTTATGCAGAGTAGCTCGCCTGTCATCCCACTGTGGGTCCCTTTCTTGAAAAGTTCCAGGCTATTTTTGAGCCCTCGTTGCTCACGTGTTCCTTTCTACATCTTGTCAATGCCAGCACAGGGGGAAAAAAATGGAACCTTTTGGCAGAATATAAAGCAAAAGAGATTTCAAAGTGCATGGAGGATGAGTGTTGCTGGAGCGACAGGGTATTGAGACGTGAGGAGAATGAGAGCGAGTGAGCGAGCGAGCTAGCGTGGAGACTGGAGGCAGCTCCTGTGTTTGTATTTAGGCCTCGCAGGTTTCTTGGGAAGTCGGTGGCGGTGCCTGAGGTTAATGTTAGTACTGGGAAGACACCAATGGGTAATGACCCCCCCCTCCGACTGTATGAATCCATGTTTTGAAAAACCAGAAAAGCATGAAGGAGAGAACTGGGCAGTTGCTGAGGGTGTATCCTAGACCCCGAATCGGGAGGATAGGTCCTGAAGATGGAGGGAAATGCTGGACTGCCCAGCAGCTTTGAGGCTTCCCCTGCCATGCGCAGTCAGATACCGAGCTGTGTGCGACAGGGACATCCAAGACTGAGGTGCTGGACTCTCCGCTTCCGTGCACTTAAATCCCCTTTTTGCTCTTTTCTGAAGGGCAGAGTGTGACTGAGAACTGAGTTCAAATCCATCCTCTGCCTCCTCCTAGTTCTTAGGTTTTTCTTGAGTGGCTGGATGCCTTCTTTTAGAGCCCCATGTCTTTTTTTGAAAAGAACTGTTTCCACACTTACTGGTAGTTGAGAGGCTTAGGCATCAGAGTTTTATGGGACCCCTGGGTCTTGAATGGTGTTTGATGACTGCCTCTGCTGGGATAAGATCTCGCAATAGTGGTAGAATAGAGGTAGAATAGAGGTAGAATAGAGGTAGAATAGAATAGAATAGAATAGAATAGAATAGAATAGAATAGAATAGAATAGAGGGTAGGAGAGACTTTAGCACTTCCATGTCACACATGCAGAGACTGAGGCGTGGCTGGCAGGCCCTTGGCTCCTCCGGGTTATATTGGAGCTGGACTGCAATTTGAGTCCCTGGACTATCTGATGGGGACAATGTGCAGTAGTGATGTCTCCCTCAGCTTTCTGCTGCTGAAACAATCAGTTTCTGAAGAGAAAGGGTTGATTTGGCTGACAGGTTTGAGGATTTCAATCCTTTTGCTTTGGGCCTTTGGCAGCGTATCATGGTGGAGAACCTACCTCATGGCTGGGGAGTGACAGGGAAGAGCAGAATCCTAGAATCTCCTTCAAGAACCCAGCGACCTAAAGACATTTTATAAGGCCCTTTCTCTCAAGGCATCACGGCCTCTCAGTAGTACCTTGTGGGGGCCAAGCCTGTAGCACACAGGCTTTGAGGTAATCGTCTATGTCCAAACTGTAGCAAGTACCAGGGCTCAACCAGAACCTGGAGTCGCCTCACAAACACTTAGCATAGGCTGGGGTTATATAAGTTTTAGTACTGTCTTTACTAACATGATTGCCTTGTACCTGTGTTGCTTTGTATATGTGTATCATGTTGCCTTGTACATGTGTATTATATTACCTTGTACATGTGTATGATGCTGTCTCATACATGTGTATAATGCATATGATACCACCTTGTACATGTGTATGGTAACACTGTGTACATGTGTTTGATGCTGTCTTGTACATGTGTATAATGCATATGATACCACCTTGTAATATGTATAATACCACCATGTACACATGTATGATGCATATGATACCACCTTGTACATGTATATGATACCACCTTATACATGGGTATAATACTGCCATGTACTTGTGTATGATGCTTCCTAGTACATGTGTATGATACTACCTTGCACATGTGTATATTACCTTGCACATGTGTATGATATTACCTTGCACATGTGTATGATATTACCTTGCACATGTGTATGATATTACCTTACACATGCATATGATATTACCTTGCACATGTGTATGATATTACCTTATACGTGTATATGATGCCATCTTGCACATGTGTGCGATGCTTACTGATCAATCCTTATCTATTTTATGGTCACTATTATTACCAGCAGTTGCAGTGGTTATAGTTGGTTGGAGTCCTGACCACAATAGACAAAGTAGGATTGTATCATCCAAAATTCATGTTGGGGTTTGGTTTCTAAGTGCAGCCTCCAGAACATTCCAGATCGTCTCTTTGGTCTTCTTCTGACTTCCTCTGAGGACAGACATAGTGCTAGTTATTGTCCCCTACACGCATCCTCTAAGAATTACCGTTCATCATCCTTGATGCTGGGGACTGTGTCTCCCAGACTGCTGCTTCTGTGGTCCCTGTGGTCCTCGGAAGGCCCAGGGAGGTGGTAAGTAGCAGGGGAGGCAAGGGCAGGAGGAGAGAGTGGGGGTTGTTTCACTAGTCTTCTCAAGGACTAGTGCTTCTCTGTTTCTTCCTCTCAGGCCTCCACTATCACTGGGCTCTTGTTACTCGGAGTCACTCAATAAACTTTCATTCAGCCTTGGAGCGTGGCGTTTCCCCACGGTTGCTAATGTTCTTAATTGTTTATCTAACCTATTTTCTGATGAGAGTACGTTGAACATAAAGGCTTTCTAAAAGAGAATGCTGGGGCCTGGGGAGATGGCTCGGCGGGTAAAGCACATAGAGTGCAAGCATGAGGAGCGTGAGTTTGGCTCCCCGGCACGCATGTAAACTCTGGTGTGTTCGTACACATCAGTGATGCCTGTGCTGGGGTCTGGGACAGGCAGGGGCAGAGGCAAGCACATCCCCAGCGCTCTCTAGCCAGTCAGTCTAGCTGAAATGTTGAGTTTTTAGTTCAGTGAGAGCCTGTCTCAAAAAAGAAGGGAAGAAACTTAACCAGGCTTTAACACACACACACACACACACACACACACACACACACACACACACGAATGCAAAAACCATATATTGAAATGCTTTTCTTTAAAAAAGCACAACTTTGGGAAACAGCAGTATTTTCTTATCTGAGTAAACACAGGCTTAGCCTATGACACAGAGTTCCCTTTCTAAGGTTTACCACAGCAAAGAAGTGAAGTTACACACCCTCACCAGTAGCAAGTTCATTCATAATGCAGAATTTGGAAATGTGCAGAAATTGGAAAAAGCCAGCATACCTGTTGAGTGATGAATGGATACATGGACTTCGGAAGAGCCATGCAACAGAATATTAATCAGATTTAAAGATTAGCTGTTGAATGGAGAAATGTTTGCCTCTCAGAAATATCAATCTGACTGAAAGATGGCAGAGGCATAAATGCCATACACCTTGTGGATTTATTAGGTGACATAGCAGAAAGTAGACTGGTGGCTGCCAACAGCCGGGCATGGGAAGGCAGGACTTAGGGGACATTGGTACTGGTTACACCAGTACTCTGGGTTTTGATTATAGTGGTGCTTACATGAATTTAAGTACCTGCCAAAAAATGCTCTAGACTTTGCATCTAAAAATCCAGTGTCCGTGAGCATATACTTCATGATGATTAACTATTAGGTATGCTTAGTATTATAAAACAATATCGAAAAAGTTATAATCAGAGACAAGCACCATCAACATTTCATATATGTTTCTTCCATGCCTTTTTCTTTACTGTGCTGGCTAGGATTTTGTTGTTTTGTTGTTGTTTTTGCTAACTTGACACAGTTTGGTGCCGTCTGGGAAGAGGGAACCTCGACTGAGGAAAAAAAATAACCTCCATCAGATTGGCCTGTAGGCAAGCATGTGGAGCATTTTCCTTATCAATCATGGATGTAGGAGGGCCCTGGCCCTGGCCCTGGTGCTGGCCCTGGCTCTGGCCCTGGCCCTGGCCCTGGCCCTGGCCCTGGCCCTCACCCTCATCCCTGTGGTGCCGCCTCTGGGCAGCTTGTCCTGGGTTGTGTGGTGAGAAAGCAAGGCTGAGCAAGCCCGGAGAAGAAGCCAGCAAGCGGTTCCTCTGTGACACTGCTTCAGCTCCTGCCTCGAGTTCCTGCTCTGTTTGAGTTCCTGCCTCGGCCGTTTAAGCCAAATAAACCTTTTCCTCCCAGAGCTGCTTTCAGTCATGGTCTCTGTCACAGCAATAGATAACAAAGTAGGACATCTTATTCCCACCTGCAGCAGAAAGCCGGATTTGCTTATTTAGTTTTTAACTAAATAGGATCTCACTGTGAACCCGTGGCTGGTTTGAAACTCACTCTAGTCCATCAGCAAATGTGTGAGGACCATTCTGCCTCTGTGCCCCACACACTGGGTGACAGGTGTTTGACACCACACCTGGGAAGGCTGACTAATCTCAGTAAGGAGGGAAGGAATAAATACAAAATGAACTCCTCCATGATGGAAATCTTTTTTGCTCTGACTTTGTTTTGCTTTGGAGCAGAATATAATATTAAGAAGAAATGAAATATGTAGCATGGCCAGGGGAAACAAGCAGAGAGGCGGAGGAGGATGGCTTCTGGCTTCAAATCTCAGCCAACTCACAGCCAGTTACATATTATTGCATCAGTGGGGGGAAATTACGTACTTTCTTTGCTTTGATGGAGGCAATACCCTGGAAGGGAAGGAGGAGGGGGAAGAAGGGGGTAGGGATGGTGATGGTGATGGTGATGAGGATGACAGCAATGATGATAATGACAACGGCCATAACAATAACTAGTATTCATAGTGAACTTATGCTAGTTTAGAGTCATCCCCGTGACTCTCCTGAGTAATCATTCTTCATTCCCACTTTATTTCGAAGACAATAAAGTATCTTAGCGATGACATGTCAAAGGAAGCATTGCAAAACAGTAAGCAGATTAAACATAGATGAATGGGTCAGAGAGGACTCCCTGAGGAGTGGATATTTAGTCTGAGATTCAAAGGAGCCTAGAAGGACCTTTGATTAAGAGAGAGCCTTGGGATTTCACCAAGGAGTGGGTAGAGAGAGGAAGAGGAGCCGCAGAGACAGGACCAGGTCTGCAGTCAGAATGTTGTAGTGTTGGAGGTGTCTGTAGGAGAGGAGGCCCTGGCCACGGGAGTCTGCAGTACATTTGGAGACCATTATTTGAAGATATTCTTGAAAAGATATCCTTTATCTTCCATTAACACCAGGACAGATTGGGCATCTTCCAGGTGGTCAGGGTTCATGACCATTTGTCAGCAACATGAGTGGACTGCAGTCACCTAAAGGAGCAACTGAGTGCCTGGGAAGATATGGAGCTGCGTAAACAGCAGAGCCAAGCATCAGAATGCCACTCTGGGGGTGTGGGTGATAGGATGGACACATGGCCTTTACATGGTGATATTAGCAGGATGAATCATTTCCAGCTGCTCCCACCCCTGTGTCTCTCAGTCCCAGATCAAATTTCAGAGAGAGAACATGATTCACTAAATATTGGGATGTTGGACTGTGAGCAAGGGAAGAGCTGGATTGTTGATTGACACCCTTACAAGAACTGCATACAGTAGAAGCATGACTTCCCAAAGGGAAAGAGTGCATGCTGGGTAAAGCCAGCAGAAGTCCTTTGTGGTCTCTGTGGCCTGGTTGTCGATCTGTTTGTTATTATTTACATAGACACCCTCCTTGCACTCAGGGCTGCTGTTTCACCTCAGCCAAGGAAGCTTTCTCCATCTGTCTTTGAAGGGGGCTGGGACTGATGTGGATTTATCTCTTGGCTCCAAACCATATATCTCTGGAGACAAAACGTGATGGATGTGACTCATTTTCTTGTCAAGAAAGGGCATGACCTTGGGGCTGTGTGTCTTTTCCTTCACCAATGAAGGCAGGGTGTTGATGGGACCAGAAGGTGGATGTGTCAGTCCAACAGGGACTTGCTGAGAAGAAGCCCAAATACCAGGCACCCACGGCTATGGGGCACCTGTCAAATTATGAGTCTCCTGACACTTTCAGGCACCCAAGCAGATTCCTGAGTCCAGTGGTCTTCAACAAGGGATGCAACACACAGAAAAACCATGGAGAGGATGGGACATAGTATCCCAGCTTCCTTTGGTTCCTCCTCATGGGCTGAACCAACTGCTGGTAGCAGCTGTTTCCTCAGTAGCAATGTTGACTCATGGGAGCACACAAATTATTGAGAAAACTGGGCCTCTGATGCTTGTCCTCAAGTCTCTTGCCTTTGGTTGATAAAGTCCTCTCTTTCTCCCTCTCCCTCTCCTCCCTCTCCCTCTCCTCTTTACCCCCTTACCCCTGCCATGTTTGTGTGCCTTTGATAATAAACATGGCAGGTACATATGTTCTTCCTTAACAGCTGAGCAAGTTGACTAGGAAATACTCCTCTTAATAGTTCCAGCAGATGTCTCAGTGCCGATCCTCATCAGAATGCTAGAGTGACTTGTCCATCCCTAAATCCACGCACAATGTCCTAGGACCTGCATCCATTCTTGGAGCCAGAGGATGAGGGGAGCCTTTGATTACACACACAAATTGTGGGTCAGGGAGGGTGATTCCTCAGAAAAGAGAGGGGGACAGATGCTGGTCAGGCAGAAACAAGAGATGTCTACCATCCTTTGATTTGGCTTCTCCTGGTCTGAGGGCACTATGACGGGTGAGCAGAGGCATGCTACTGTTCCTCGGAAGCATTGGCCTCCTGGGCTGATTCCTTGGCCCTGTCTTCAAGGCATGAACAAGAAACAGAGGCCACAGTCAAGAACAGCCTCCAAGTGTTACCCTGTTCCTCTTGGGTCTGGCTCCTCCAGAGTTCTAAAAGGAAAGTGAGGATGTGTGAGAAGTTTCTTTCCCTGGATTCATTGATTCTGGGGCCTTTACTGAGGTGCATTCCTTACCTCCTGTGTAAAGGAGCACCTTGCTGTTGTTGACAGTTGTAGGGTGATCGCCCCTTCTTTGGTTTTTCCTCCTTAGGGCTTGGTTCAGATAAGCAACTTTCTGTCTCTTCTTCCTTCCTTACCAAGGAAGGAATCCTTCACATTTTAGGAATTCCTTAAGTGAATGGGTAGCTTATCCATATGATGGGGTAAGGTGCAGCTGTGGAAACAGAATGGGGCTGTTGTCTCCATAGCAAAGAGGAACAGGCTCTTGGATGTGCTCACTTGGGAACAAGCAGGTGGTGGAGGCATGTGCTGAGGCGTGATGCTCAACTCCCAAGTGCTTCTGACTTGCTTAGGGAGCTTCTTCAATGCACCGACGCCCGCCCGCCCTCACCGCCTCACCAGTTCCACTAAACCAGAATCCTTGGGACTGAGCATTTTTATAGACAGCTCCCTAGGTGATTTAGAGTGTGAAGCCATGCTGAAAACCAGGCAATGATATCCTACAGGTAAAACATCAGGGATATAGGAAAAAAGAAAAAGGAAATAGACATTTCTTAGACAACAAACAGCTATCCTGGGAATAGCTGAGGATTGGTTTCAGGGATGCCCTTAGATTCCCCAAATATTCCGGCAGTTAAGATTCGTTTGAAAATGGCTTAGTGTTGGCTTGAAACCGACCCCCACCCTCCTGAATTCTTTAGATATCTCTAAATCGCTTTTAACGCCTAATGCAATGGAAATTCTATGCAGATAGTTTTTGTGGTGCATTATTTAGGGAATAACGTCAGGAAGCAAGTTTGCACAAGTTCAGGACAGATGCAGACTTTTCCTACCAAATATTTTTGATAGTTGGCTGATGGAATCGTCAGATATAGAACCCTTGCATATGGAGGGCTGATTGTACACATATAGACCTACATATGGACTCCCATATGCAGAGGATGTTTCTGTAAGATCTAAGGTTTATCCAAGGATTGTATAAGGAGCTGCAAAGAATAGTTTCCTCCGGAAATGACACAAAACGGTGGTTTTTGAATTGGCAGTGTTCAGATTTTTAAGCCGCAAGTGGAGCACACTCTTTTCAAAGAAATACTCATTGCATATGGAGAAGTTGACAGACAGGGCTCTGAAAGACCTCTGAACTTACACGGCTTATCAGGGTGAGGACAGCCTCCTGCCCTGACACACACACACACACACACACACACACACACACACACTCATACACACACACACAACATCAAGCGCCCACAGCCTCAGCTGCAGCCTCTTGACTCAACTGTGGTGCGTGGTTTCTGAGTGTGAAGGTAACCAAATGAGCCAACTTGTTGAATCATTCATCTTCTATCCATCCATTCATGCTTTTTAAAATTACTGACTGTATGGTCAATTCCACCTCTTCACAGCCACATGACCTTCTTCCTATGCTTGGGCTCTGTTTGCTTCAGCAACATACTGCCTGAGGTGGAGATGCTTGGGCTGGAATAAGCAGCTAAGGCAGAGGCTGTGAACTGGCAGCATGCAAATACATTAATCCTAATGTATTTGCTTTCATAAAGTTTAGCAGAAATCCTCTCTGGCATCCGGATTCATGAACCCAGAGCTACCCTTGTCTGCAGCCAAGTGTCCTTTGGAAAGACCTGCTTTCCTCAGCCCAGTCTGGCCTCATCCCAGGCCGACTTCACTTAGCCGGAAGATCTGGCCTTTACAAACATCTGAGCTCGCAACTCCTGCATCAAGGTAGAAAGCCGAGCAAACCATCACCTGTCCCTCTGGGATGCCGAGTGAATTGTTTTTAGATAATGTGCTGTTTCTATACCAGTCTGGCCTACAGTCTGCTACTTAAAGGGCAGGTTCTTCTGCCTTCTTTTTCATCTGTGAACTGCATGTAGTAGGCTGTTGGTGCAGATATGTTGATGGAACAAATATGCATAATAGGGGACATATGCAATCTTTAACGACGTGGTTGTTGTTGGCCCGAATGTAAGGCAGCAGGGCAAGAGGCGGAAAGAGCTAAGCCGAACAGTGATCACACCATGGATGGGAGCCTGGCTTAATACTTGTACTTTATCCTCTAGGCTGTTTCCATCCTCAAAAATGATACAGTAACAACTACACCTTATATCTATATTAGCCCAACGCAGGGACTCCTAACCACAAGAGTTGTTAAGCACTAGGAATGTAGCTAGCAAGAATGATGAACAGATTTTACATTTTATTTAATTGCCTTAGATTTTTAATGGTCTACCCCCACCCCTTTGGAGTTAGTTGCTACCATGTTGGATGACATAGCTTTAGACCACAGACAGCGAGTGGATGGTCAGAACAGGAAAGTGATACCAAAGCTGGGTCATCAGAGGGTGAGTTTTCTACAAGTGTGTAGGCTGCGTGGAGTGGGAGGAAGTGTGTGGGATTGTAATCAACAATGTTTGACCTTTATTAGGAAGTGACTGTGTCCGCACACTGAGTCAAGATGAACTCAGCGAATGCTCATAACAACTGTTATAAAAGAATTTTACATGCCAGATTGTTGGGACAGAGCAACATTAATGAGTATCTTCAAGGTCATGGAGCTGATAAATCAAGGTTCCTGGTCCAGGCCATTTGGCTAAGTCATGGTTCCTGCCAGACCATTTGGCTACAGAGCCTGTTCTCTGAGCATGCCCACCCCCGAATTCTGGAAGAAAGTAAAGGAACCTCTCTTAAGAGAATATTTTATTCTGTCCCCTGCTGCTTCACATTCACACATGACATCTCATTTAGATTTCTTGACAATTATGTGGCATCACAGTCCTATCTCTTCTGCGGTTATGGAAACTTTGGCTCACGGAGATGAGATATCAAGACAGGCTGATGAGGCTCTGGGGAGCCCAGCCGAGGCTTTATTACCAAGCCGCCCTCTCTGAGTTACTGAGGGCAGCTAAGGGGGAGCTGATAGGGAAATGCGCAGGAGGAGCTGCTGCAAAGGATGTTGCTGCAGGAAGAATCAGGGGCTTCAGCAAGTGACTGAATGGCGGGGGTGAGCAGAGCGGGGGAGGAGCACCCCTGGAACAGAGAGATGAATGACAAACACACGTGTGCCTGCACCAGTGGGGTGTGTAGGCTCCCCAGGAGGGCAGGCTGTTTCCAATAGAGTGTCACCAATCACTAGCTGAATGACCTTGGGCAAATGACCTGTGATCATCAGCCTTCCTCGGGGATAGAATGGAGATCTTTCTCAGGGCTGCCATTGGGCAACGACTCGATTGTCAGGTTTCACAGACACTTGCGCGAAAACCAGTCTCTCTCCCTCACCTTCTCCCTCTCTCCTTCTTTCTCCCCCTCTATCCCTTCTCTCTTTTACTCTTTTTCCCTTCCCTCAGACAGACAGACCGACAGACCGACAGACCGACAGGCAGACAGGCATCTTGCTATGTATCACAGGCTTGCCTCAAACTAGAAATCCTCCTGCCTCAGCTTCCCAGGCACTGGGATTCTAGGTATGCACCATCGCATATGGCTGCAGAATCCTTCTTAATGCCAGTGAGACGAGGAATGGGGAGACCGTGGACCAGACTGTTGTATGTCAGCTGGGGAGGGAGGAACCCTACTTCATCTTGGGCTCTAGAGTTCATCTCTGACCTAGAAAGAAAGGGCAGTCCTTCCCAAACAAAACCAAGTTTGTTAGTCCAGCAAAGCCTGTGTGCTGACAGTGTAAGCCAGATGCCCCTTTCCACCAAGTCCTTAGAACATGTGTTCTCATTTGAGCTGCCTAATGGTATTATAAGAGCAGGTATTATTATTTTCAATAATTTATTTTTATTCACTTTACATCCTAATTGCAGCCCTTTCCAGTTGTACCTTTATAAATCCCCCCATTACCCCACCCCTTCTCCTCAGAGAAGGGGACCACCCCCTTGGGTATCACACTACCCTGGCTCATCTAATCCCAGCTGGACTAGGCACATCCTCTCCTGCTGAGGCCCAACCAGGCAGTTCAGGAAGGGGAAGGGGATCTAATGGCAGGCAACAGAGTCAGAGACAGCCTCCACTCCAATTGTTAGGGGACCCACATGAAGAGCAAGTTGTACATCTGCTACAAATGTGGGCCTGCATGTTCTTTGGTTAGTTGACTCTGTAGATCTTCTTGTGATGTCCTTGACCCTTCTGGCTCACTCAGTTCTATCCCCCAGACTCCCAAAAGACTCCCCAAGGTCCACTTAATGTTTGGCTGTGGGTTTCTGCCTCTGTGTCCATCCTATGCTGGAAGAAGCCTCTCAGGAGACAGGTATGCTAAGCTCCTGTGTGCAAGTATAACAGAGTATCATTAATAGTGTCATAAAAGCCAGTATTATTATTACTTCCATTTTGGAAAAGGGATTTGAGGCTCAGAGAAGTACAAAATGCATGTTTATAGCTTCCAGCATATGGGTGGCCAGTAGGAGATTTAAACTGAGATCCACCTGGTTCCTGAGATATAACTGATATCTTCTGCCAATGGTAGTCTTTCTGAGGGCTGGCAGGCTTGAGTCATCCTGAGAGAGGTGAGAACCTAGGAAAGTACTCAGGGTCTCTCAGTACTCAAGGTGTCTTGTCTCCTCCCACCATACCTAGCCACGACTAATGTTAGGATTTGCGTCTCACATCGATAGGCATTGTGAAGCGTGCATGGGCACCCAGGGATGCTAGGTTAATACCACGGACCCAGTGAGAACTGCTTGGAAGCGGGAGGTCAAAATCAAAATAAAGAATAAACTCGGATCCCTCTGTACTTCCTATTCAAAGTACAATGGTGCTTACAAGCGGGTGTTGGGAGTGGAGTAGAATGGCAGGCTCGGCACTCCCCTGGGACAGTTACCCCTCAGAGGTCCCTTAGAAGTGTCTCTGCTTCAGTTGTCTGGAGTTTATAACATCAGTCACATGCTTCTAACTCTTAGCTAGTGTATTAGAGTTTGCAAGCCGTTGTAACACATTCAAAGACACACAGGTGCCTAAAATGATACAAAGTTAGTGTCTTACAGCTCTCTGAGACCAAAGTCTAAAAATAGGCTTTGTTAGGACTAAAGTCAAGGTGTCAGCTGGCTGCTCTCCTCATGGGAGACTGGAGGGGACACTCTGTTCCTGGCCTTTTCCAGCTGCCATGGGTCACCCGCATTCCTTGGTTACATTTCTTCTTACAAGAACACCATGCCAACCCCGCTTCCACCATCAGAGCTCGTTCTCTGACTGACCCTTCTGCCTCCTCACAAAAGGAGTCTTGGGGTTCCATTGAGCCCACTCCCATAGGCCAGTGTCTCGTCCCTCTGCAAAGTCCCCAGCTGAATTACATCTGCAGAGGCCATTTGTCCTGGTAAGGTAACAACCAGAGTTCCTCCGGTTGGGACACAAGGCAGGTACTTTTATGGCCTTTCAGTATAAGGAAAGTGTGGCAATGGACGGAGATGGGACCTTTCTCACTCCTCACTGAAGCTGAGTCCCTTTTACACAAGTTTGTCCTACCTTTCCCGGGGTGTTCTTGTCAGTCACCCAGCTCAGAGGCATTTGTGTTTGGAACCCCACCGAGTAATCTACACAGGTCTCTAGACTGGGCTGGGAGGGTGCCAGGCTGCAGGCTTTCCCACCCAGGACATCAAGGAGTAATTAAAGACAGCGTGGAGCATGTATGGATTCTTGGCTTCCTGCAGCTACCTGTGTGGAAGTGGGACCTGGCACACCCAGCAGCTCTGAAAATGCCTCCTTTCTAAAGAAAAGCTAGTCTGCCCCTGAATTTGCCAAACAGAAATGAGGGGGTGTTTATTTGTATCACAGAGAGATTTAGTTTGTTTCTTAAAATAGACAGCCCTAGTCCTCTTTAAAAGCGTGTTTTAGTTAATGGGGAATTTGATTTGCACAACTTTGAAGAAACAAGCCACTTAAGGGAGTTGTTACCTGCACAGCAGGTCTTCAGCTTCTAAAATCTGTCCCCAGCATCTGGGGACAGGGACAGGCCACTCAGGTCACTTTGCCTATTGCTTCCTCCTCATAGGGCTGGATCATTTATTTTTGTGCTAATTGGAAGGCTGCCCAGAGAGACCTTACCCATGGTGGAATGCGGAAGAACCTCTACCCAGATGTGGTCGTACTTTCTTCTTTCTGTGCTCATTCCGTCGTTCCTGTGTGCACTAGGTTTATTTACTGACAACTGGTTAATATCAGTGCTGATACCGGGAACTGCAGCAGACACTAGGAAACTTGGAGACGGCGTGCTAGTTATCCTTCTTGGTCAGAAGGATGAGCATGAGAAGGTCCTGATTCATGCTTTGATAAAGGGTTCTAGAATAAAATTGCTATTTGAAAATGGGGGTGGAGTAAGAGAAACTTTCCTAATTCATTCCAGATCAAAGGAGAAATTTGTACCATAATGATGGACCACTTAGAAACTTAATAATGACACTAAGTATAAAATGTAAGTCCAGCCAAAACTGTACTTAAAAGAATAGTTTTGAGCCTGGAAAGATCTTTCAATTTTTAATGAAGATGAATGGGAATGAATTAACTGGATTGTCCATTCGAGCAGCTTCGGGAGCCGGGTGTGATAGGAACTGGTATTTGCTGGTTGTTCGAGGTGTACATGGCACAGCTCTGGGGGCGAACAAGGCCACTGTGACATGGGAACTGCTCCCTCTTCTTCAGAGAGGAAACAGAAGCACAGGGTGACTGGATAGTATACCGGAACACTTTAGAGTCAAATGTTCAAGGCCAGAGCAGACTGCATAGTGGAAATCTGTCTCAAAATATCAGGGGTGGGGGAATGGTTCCGTTGGTAAACTGCTGAATAGACAAGAAGACTTGGTTTCAGATCAACAGCACACATGTAAAAGCTGGGCTTGGTAGCTCGTATCTGTAACCCCAGCACCTGGGCTGCAGAGACAGGCGGATTCCTGGAGAGTGGGAGCTCCTAACTAACCTAGCAGAGTCAGTGCTAGCTAGTTAACTAACTAACCAACCAACTAACTAAAGTGGAGAGCTACTGAGGAAGACACTCAACATTGACAAGCCTGTGTATGCATATGTACACCACATACACTTGTTCGCGAGCACATTCACACACACACATACACACACACACACACATACACACACACACAGGGAGGGAGGGAGGGAGAGAGAGATCAGTGTACAGTAGTTATTTAGTATGGAAGTGGCCCCATGTTCTATCACTAGTACCAAAAAGAAATACACTAAAAATAAAATAATAGACAACAAAAACGTGCCAGATAAGATGCTACATTGTGAACACACGGGCAATTTCCAGAAATTATAAACACAAACTAAAAGTCATTCCAGGGAGTCATGAAAAGTAACTTTGGTGGTTGTGAGAAACTCGTGGACGGAGGGGGACGGGTGGTACTGGCTGGAAAGGGCAGCTATCAGCCCTTTATTTCCTGGTGTTCTGACAGTTCTAGATGTAGAAATACGATAAGCGGGGAGGGACATATAGATGAGAAAGGAGGAAAGGAAATATGATTACTTGGGATAATATAATTTTCTAGGTAGGATTCTGAAGGCAACTAAAAACCCATATCAATGATTATGAATTTTGAAAAGGCTACAAAACCCTCACAGTGGGATTGCATTACTCCCCTATCTATAATCAGTAGCCAGTTGGAAGTCACAACGAAGAAAGTGCATTAAAACAGGGCTCCCTCAGATGGTCCACTGTAAGCATGGCGTAGGGACGGCATGGAGGGAATGAGAGGCTCTCTGGGAGATGCAAAACGAAAATTCTTAACAAGAGAGCAATCGATTCCTGGAGGAGTGACTTGATTTTATAAAAGTGTCAGCTATCTTGAATTTTAATTTTGAAAATGTAAGGCCAGTTCAATGGAAGCCCCAATTATTTTGTTTTATTTTATTTTGGAACTGGGATTGACTTACCATGGCTCTAATACAATCCTCATTGGTATTTTAAGAACCTTGATAAACTACTTGTGAAGTTCATTTGGAAGGATAAACCCAGCAATAGCTAAGGAAACACTGAAAATAGGAGTGATGAAAGGGACCCAATGTGGGCATAACATGTTTTAGAGCTGCTGTAACCGACCCCCATTGACGTACTTCACGGCAGATCAGGGAACAGAGCTGAAGGCCTGAAGACAAGAACGGTGTATGTAATTATTGAACACTTAATACACTTGACATTAGAAATCCAGACGGAAGGAGAGAATTATTCAGCCAACTCTGCTGGGACAACCTATGGGGGGGATAGAATCCAGTGCTCACCAGACTACAAAAAATTACAGAGATTAAAGAGCTTAGAGCAGAAATGGTGGTAGATGAAGGTTTTGAAACATCTTCACATGTGTGACTTGGGGAATGGAGAGTCCCCAGATGGCTGTCTGTCCAAGTGAACCTGAAATGCTTTCTTTACACCAGTTTTCCTTACATGACTTTGAAAACTGCATATGGAATGTCTGACCTTGTTTTATCTTTAATTGTTCATTTTTGTTATTGTTAGTATTTCCAGTTTGGGTCTTATACATGCTGAGAGAGTGTTCTGCCCTTGAGTGTCACCCCCGATCTTCATTCTTAAACAAATGTATTATCATAGTGTGTGTGAGTGTGAGTGTGTGTATGTGTGTATGTGTATGTATGTGAGTTAATATATATGTATATGTGAGTGAGTTGTGTGACTGTGTGTGCATGTGAGTGTGTGTGTGAGGGGTGGTGTGTATGTGAGTATGTGTGCTGAGTATATGGTGTGTGTGAGTGTGACTGTGTGTGCATGTGAGTCTGTGGTGTGTGTGAGTGTGTATGCATGTATGTGTGAGGGGCCGTGTGTGAGAGTGTGTGTGTGCGTTGAGTATGTATGTGGGAGTGTGTGCATGTGTGTGTGTATGTGAGTTCGTGTGTATGTGTGGAGTGTGACTATGTGGTGTGTTTATGAGTGTATGTGTGCATGTATATGCATGTGTGTGTGTAAGTATATGTATGCATGTGTAGGGGTGGTGTATGTGTGTATGTGTGTGTGTGTTGAGAGTGTGTGCATGTGAGTATGTGTGGAGTGTGTGAGTGTGTGAGGGGTGGTGTGTGTTTGTGTGTGAGAATGTGTGTATGTGTATGCATGTGTGTTCATGTGTATATGTGAGTACACGTATATGTGTAAGTGAGTAAGTGTGTGTGTGTGTGTGCGTGTGTACTTGTGTGAAGGTCAGCAAATCTCAAGAGTCAGTTCTCTCCTCCAGGCATAGCTAGGATGAAGTTGAGACTGTCAGGCCCGTCCACCGAGTGCTGTTCCCCTGGAGCCATCTTGCCAGCTGTCCCCAACATAATTGTTAAGACACTCAACACTAGTCTTGTATGCGGTTCATCAGTGTGCACAGTCTCCCTGGGGAACCCGGGCTGCAGCTCATCCAGTGCTATAGCCCCTCCCATCCCGTGTTTGGTGTGTTAGCCTCTCTGTTTCCGTCTCTGTCTTAAAGTCATATTTTATGGAAGAATCAAGCATATATAAAATAGAACAGATTGGCATTAAATTCTCATGTGTCCATCAGGAACATTTAATGAGTCATGATTAACTTTCTTTCCTTTTTGTCTTTTATCTTTCTTCCTTTTTTTAAAAAAAAAAATCTATCACCCTCCTTAGCACACCAAATTACTTTGAGCTGAATTAGTTTATCCGCAATGCTTTTATGTTGTAGCCCTCAAAGCTGAAGATGCTGTTAGAATAATCACCATGCCACTACCATACAAAAGGCATCTACTCTCTAATATCAATAAGGATAATTGCCTAGTATCATAAAAACCAAGTGAATAGATCCACTTCCTGATTGTCTTGGTGGATTTTTTTAATATTGCTGGTTTACTCAAAATTAGGATTCGAGTAACATATGCATAACGCTTGTAGCCAAGATACTTCTTCTGTTTTTTGGATGTAAGTTTCTCCTCTTATTTTCTCCTTGTCTTTTTCTTCCCTTGTGTTTTACTTATTGGATACTCCTTATTGTATGCAGCCCTGGTGGGGGTAGTGACTGCCTCCAGGTAACACCAACCCACTAGTTCCTGGCATTTGCCCTTCCTATGATGTTGTAGTAGAACCCCGTTAGGACTATCCTGTGACAAATGCTCTCATCTCTATGAGTAGCGTGAAATTGTCTGCTCTGTTTGTTGAACACGTGCTTTACAAAAGTTCTGAGCTGGCCCCTAATGCAGCACATCCTCCAGGAGCCCAGGACTCCAGAGGATATCAAGGATCTGAGAAACGGCACTGTAAAGTGTGTTTTATTATGTGTATACACTCGCGGGCTGTCCCTTTTGCCATGTAACCCTCGGGTAGTGAAACTGTATCACATATGCCTTGAGCTCTCTCTTGAGGTTTCAGATGCCTGTTTATATGTGTGTGGTTGCAAGTATTTGTGTTAGGGTCTTATAGTCTTCCTCCGCCGTTACATCCCCTCCTCTTTCTCCAACACTCCCCTCTGTTTTCCTCAGCCTTCTGGTCCCTTCTCCTCCTCCTTCTCTTTCCTCTTCTCCCTCTCCACCTCTTTCATCTTTCTCCTACCCTCCCTTTCATCTTCCTCCTTCCTCCCCATGCTGTCCCCTCCTCCTCATCCCTGAGGTTCTAGCATGCTAGGCAGGCTCTCCACTCCGAGCTCCGCCCCCAGCTTGGAGTCTGATTCTTCTACTCCTACACAGACTTGACACTGATCTGGTGAGAGGAGCACGCCTCTGCCATTCTTTCTCACTGTTCTTCCACACCCTTCCTGTTCTAATCATCCCTCCAGGTAGGAGTCTAATGCTTAAATACACATGTTCCTTATGGATTATGGACCTAAATATCAGCAAACAATTTCATCTGGCACTTGAACTAAAAAAAAACCAGCATCCTATTTCCAAGCCAATAAGACTAGGCAGGCACTCTAAGTGATCTTCAAGGGGTTGTAATGGGGTATATATGATTCTTAGCATATTAGCTAAATTAATTTTCCATATGTATACAAGTGTGTGTGTGTGTGTGTGTGTGTGTGTGTGTAGTGAGCACGTGTGTGTATATGCATGTTGGTATGTTTATGTGTGCAGTGGAAGCAGGTAGAGGTGAGTGGATGCATGTGTGTGTGTGTGTGTGTGTGTAAGCCCAAAGTTGACATACCCTGTGTTCTTCAGTTGCTGTCCCTTTCTTTATTGAGGCAAAGGTCTCTCTGTCTCTGAATCTGGAGCTAACTAGTTCTAGCTAGTCTAGCTAGATAGCTGACTCTAGAGATCCCATTTCTGCCTCCTGAGGGTAAGGATTAAAGGGGGCAACCAGATAGGCCAAATGGGGTCTGGGGATCAAACACCAGTCTTCACAATTATGTGCTGGGTACTTTATCCACTGAGCTGTCCCCCCTACACACTTACACACTTAATTTAGACATCTAATGTTTGTGCAGGATGTCATGAGCTAGAAGCTGATGTTATTTTGCATGATGTCTTCATCTGGTACAACCTAACGGCTTCTTCTTTGTCTCCCCTGTGCTTTCTTCTTGCAGTCTGCTGCTTTGTTGTACACAAGCGCTGTCATGAATTCGTCACCTTCTCCTGCCCTGGTGCGGACAAGGGCCCAGCCTCTGATGTGAGTACCTGGTGGTGACCACCCTTCCTGGCTCACAGTCACTTTGATGGGTTTGCTTTCAGTAGGGGAAAGTGAAGAAGGGGTGTGGCTGGGCAGGGAAACAACTAGGTCCTCACTCTGTGATCTTGCTTAGTGACTTTGCCTTGATACTAGGGCCTGGAGCGCAGTGGACACAACTCACTCACTAGTGTGCCCGTAAGAGGGCACCTTTTCAATACATTTTCTAGTCCTTTCCTGGAAGGTCCTAATATCAGGATCCACAAGTCAGAAGAACAGAAAGGGTGTGTGATCCTGCTATTACTCATTCTTAAGTATTAGTCGGGCACAGTAGAACACACTGTAGCCCAAACCCCAACAAAGAGGGTTGTGAGGTACAGGTTAGCCTGGGCTGCATGGTGGGATACGGTTTCCAAAACAAACCAACCAACAACCACAGTGTGACTATTGCAGGCAGGATAGGAGATGCTTGTAGGTAAAAGAGATGATTATTTTTCTTTTATTCATGATATATTTTAGCATGGATTGAGAAAACAAATTTAGTAATGATTTCAACCTTCTGATTTGGATATAAAAATTCCTATCTAAGAAAAGTTATTTAGGTTAAGTAAAGATTAGCCTATTTAAAGACAAGTCAGCGAGAAGATGATTGGCCTGAGTCTAGGGCACAGTGCTTGTAGTTTGTCTGAAGTTTGGGGTATTTGTTGGTTTTCTACACAACAGCCATTCTCAGCCCTAACATCCTTCCTTCCTTCCTTCCTTCCTTCCTTCCTTCCTTCCTTCCTTCCTTCCTTCCTTCCTTCCTTCCTTCCTTCTACTGGCGGCCACCACTAATGTTAGATGGTGAAAATGCCTGCTACTTGCATGATAAGTCAAGATGTCTCAATGGAGCTCTCCGGAGTCTCCCTCACTTGTTGGTTCAGTATCTCCGTGTTTGATTTATTTTGGGGAATCGGTCTCTATCAGGAGAGCACAAATGCCTTTCCTCTCCTCTTCTATCAGCACATTCACTCCAGTGACCAAAGACCACAGTGTCCAGAAGAGTGGGCTGTGCCGATTGGCAGGCTGTGATCATGTGCTGTGATGGTCTGAAGGTTTTCTTTCTCCAAATTCATGTTGAAATTCTAACCCTCCAGCATTAGAGACAAGACTTTTAGGATGTGATTGGGTGAAGAATGAGAAGCCTTTATGGATGGATGGCACCCACACCCTTAGGAAAAGGGCCCTAGAGAGATGCCTCACATCCTCCACACCAAGGCACTGGCAATGTGAAAGGAAGTGGGTCTCCACTAGACACTGTGTCTGCTGGGCCCTGGATCTTGGACTTCTTGGTTTCTAAAGCTGAGAGAAATACATTTTTGAGATTCAGAAAGTTACCTGTGTGAGTTTGATAACCCAGACTCAAACAGGAAGTTTTGTGCCAAGAACGGTTCTAGACGAACAGAAATTCAGATTCTGGGATTTTTGGAATTGAGGCAAGGATTAAGGATTAAGGGTTATCAAAATTAACATCAGTGCATGCTCTTCCCTGATGGCCCAGAGCCTGTCACTCACTGGTGGAATCTAGAGTTGTTCGTTCACAGTTATCCCTAGTGAGCCATCTGCAATCACGTGGGTTCCTCTCTCCAAGGCATTGTCCTCTGGTAGCATAGACACCTTCTCTTCAGGGAGAGATTCTTTCACAGAACAACACTGATGGTCCGACTTTGGGCTTCATCTGCTTCTGGGCCATTGAGCCAGGATGGAAGTAATGGAACTCGCTGGATTAAGGAGGGGTCCTGTCTAGAGGGGGAAAAGAGAAATGCGCTTGGAATACAAGGGTTTTCTTAGGGAATTAACATGACTTGTGGTTAGGGACTACAGAAAACTCTCAAGTAACCCAACCAAGACAGGATTACACGGCCCAGACCCTTCAGAAATAAAGGTTTAGACCACTGTATGTGTCAAAGATCTACCATCAGCTGAAGTTTGCGAGAGTTCCAGGCAAGCACCACCTACAACCTTGCAACCAGCCCTAGAAATGAAGACCGTAATCACCACGTGTATCTTGTTACGAATACATTTTGTGTATCTATGAACCTCTCTTTAAAAACTTTCTGTTTTCTTTCTCCTCATAGTCTTTTGGCATGTAAGATTAGATGTACTGACTTCATACCAGCGCTTAAGTTGTTAATTTTTACATCTTAGTGTTTAAATCTGGAATATCAAGAGAAGAGTAATCAGGCCTCAAGGCCCTTACCTCATTCCCCAGGGAAGAGATCAGTTTGTGGTTCATTCAGATCTAATGGTAGTTAAGTGCAATTATGGCTTCATTGTTATTTATTTTGAAATTAAGTGTAATTCAAAGAGGTAGATACCAAGTTTAGATGGGGTTACAATGGTTGGATTTCTTTTCAAGTATCAGCTTAGCTGGATGAAGGGGTGCCCTGAGAGCTGATAAAACAGTTTCTAGGCGGGTCTTTGAGGATTTTCCAGAAGAGCGTAGTGTTTGAGTCATCCCTATGGTTGAGCAGCATTTGGTCTGGTGAAGACCCAGGCAGTAGAAAAAGGCAGGCAAAAGGTGAGTTCTTTCTGTGTTTGAACTAGAACATCTGTATTTCTTCTGCCCCTCAATGTTAGTGCTCTCAGGCCCAAGGCTTTCAGACTTGGTTCAGGATGTACACCATGGGCCCTTCCGCCTCTCTGGCCTTTAGACTTGCCTCTGATGGAAATGTGCTACTGGCCCTTTAATTCTCCATGTTACAGATGACAGACTGATCATGGGATTTCTCAGCCTCTGCCGTCATGTGAGCTGATTCACATAGCCATTCAATATATCTATAGCAACATCTCTCCTCTTGGCCCTGTTTATCTGGAGAACCCTAATACATGTGTCTACTCCAAGAGATCAGAGTTTGTATGCTCATTCCATGGTTAGAGTGGGGATAGATGGCCTCTTAGAGGAACCTTAGAAATGCAGTATTATACACTGGTTAAAACTATAGATTATAGAATAGAATATAGATTCAACCCTCCTAGATATAAACCTGTATAACCTTGGGGTAGTTATTTTAAATCTCTTAAATTCTTCATTTGAAAAAAAATGGGTAAAATAGTAGCCATTACTTCACAGCATTGTTATGAGTGTCAAAAGCACAAATTTCTCTGCAATCTCCTAAAACAGTGTTTGGTGCAGTATCTTTATATAGATGATGATGATGGTGGTGGTGATTACAGTGATGATGATGATGATGATGGTGATGGTGATTAACATCCAGCGCATGTGTGTGAGTAGCAAGATCAGAGCGAGCAAATCTAGAGAATGAACAGGCTTTCTGTTGGCCATCTGGCTTTCTGTTGGCCTTCACAGGCTTCTTTCCTGTGAAGGCTACATGGGTAGCATAAGGAGTGACCCTTCTCTGTATGAATGGAAGGAAGCAGACATTTCTTGCTATAGGCATGGGGAGAGCAGAAACTGCTCCCCAGTTTCCATGTGTAGGAATTGGCAGCCTGACTGCAGAGATGCTCTGGGTGCTATTCCAAGAAGGTCTGTTGGCAGCAAGAATGATGAATTGGCCCAGACTCCTGAACTGGCTTGACTCGGTTCATTGACCTTTTTCTGCCTGTGGTTGGAGGCATGATTAAAGACCTGGACACACCTGCTTGTCCACCTGGACAGGCTGTCTTTGGCTGCTTCCGGTGCACAGGCAGGTCTACTGGGATGCCCTCCCCTCCTCTGTGACCTTGAAATACCAAGTATGCAGCAAGCTCATGAAGCAGAAATCACATGTTTTTGTCTAGGGAAAAGAGTGCGTCAAGCTCCGCCCTCTGTTTTCTGCTATTCCATGCACCACCTGAGCAAAGATATATTCTGGGCATCATTATAGGTGTGTATACTTATGTGACTTTCTCTACAGATGCAATCAGACTGTGATATACCAAGGGATCTTTATGAGCCAACCACTGTCCCAGTGAACCTAGTTCTTGATGGGTCCACTCAGTAGCAATGAGACTAGGCAATATAGACAGCGCGTACCATTAGCACCACACAGCACAAAACATGGCGGAGTTCATGGATGCTGTCTTTGCTCCTCCAAAGGCCTCTTTCTCCTTCTTCTCCTAATATTACAGATTTTTAAAATTATTTTTTTATTTTAAATTTTTTAAACAATATACTTTGATCATATTCTTTTTCCTCCTGAATTCGTCCCAGATCCTACCCACCGAACCATGTTCTCCCTCCTCTCTCTCTCAAATAGGAAAAACAAAACACAACAAAATTAAAACCAAAACAAATAGACAAACTAAAAACAAAAACAAACCAATAAGGCAAAAAAAAAAAAAAAAACCAGAACAAAACGTTGTCTCCTTCTCATTCTTAGTCTCGTCAGGAAAACTATCTTTGGGGTGCAGTGGGCTCTGAAGAGTCACTTCTCTAGAGCTGCATAGCTTCCCTCAGGAACAGTGTTAGGTTACAATGCATCAAGACTATGACCATGCTCACTTTCTCCAAGATCTCAGAATAAGAAAGGGAGGAAATATCGTTGAGGGTGAGTCAAGTGAGCTCTTTGTCCCGAGGTCTTCATCTGTGCTTGTGGGTGTCCAATGGACTGGCTAGTGGCTAGATACCTGAGGACGAATTCACTCATGTGCCTGGCAATAGGTGGGTTGCTGGTCTAGGTGTCTTGGCTCTCCATCCTTCATTCTCTGGCTAGGTTTTGGGTTGTTCTTCTAGTCATGTCAGGGTTCCACGAAGCATTTAAAGTCTGTTTATTATGTCTGCTGATGTCCCACTAAACAAAGGTTATCTCATGCTCAGGTCCAGACTGGAGTGGTAAAGGACAGCCTTGACTGTGCCATTAATCTACTCCGTATCCTTCATACTTAGGGACTATTGTAGAATAGATCTCTGGAGGCCATTGCACTGGGTTTTTATTTTTAGAAGATCTGCAGGTATTATTGGTATTCCTAAAGGCATAGATGCCCTTATTAAAAGAATGCACCCCACTCATTCCATCGCCCAGATCCCAGCTGATTTAGCCCTTGCTAACTACACATAAGTCCTCTGGCAGCCCACTGAGCCTTCTCGTGGTAACTAAGAGTGTATACTCGGAAGTCAGATATATCTGAATTTGGGGCCTGACTCCACCTAGATTCTCATTAGTGAAATTTGGGCATGCCATTTTACTTTCCAGTACCTAAGTTTCTTTATATAAAATTGGATAATAGTACCAACCATGTGGGCTTACAAGGATACTTTTTTAAAAATGTATTGAAAATGGAAAAGGCCTAACAAAGACAAATGGGTTAACAGCAGAAACATTCACAAAGCCCTTGCTTGAAAGTGCTTCACACTGCGCATGGTGATCCTTTCAGATAGTACCTGAGGGTCTACCGCCCTCCCTGCTCCGAGTAGACCAAGAATCCTCTACATTCCCCGGTCCAGAGCCAACCAGCACAATATAAATACAGTTCCATTTCCATCTTCATTGTTTTATATAAAAGCTCAAATTCTGTGATGCAGTGCTGAGAATTCAGACTTTGCAGCCAGCAAGCTCCGGTGTCAGATTCCGAATGTGTCCTTGGGAAAATAATTCAATTTCTATAACCTTTAGCTCATATCTTTAAAATAGGGAGGGGAGTGTCTAAATCCTAGGAGGTAGGTGTCGTGAGTATTTGCTGAGAAAATTGCTTGGACCACACCTTAGATAGAGTCTGGCCCAGAGCAACACTCAATAAATGGTTTTAAAATTATTATTAATATCTAGAGGTGTCTCTACTGCTCAGGAATGAAGGCAGGCCACCCTCTGACCTGCTGAAGAATAATGGCTAATAAAAATAGCACTAAGTATTGAACAGGGGCCCTGGGCCAGGCCGTTCAGAAGTGGAAAAGCACTCCCTAGGTGGCTTGTCAATATTTTATGGTCTTAGAAGTAGTTTGTGATTTGCAAATGGTGACGCCCAACCCTTTTGCCCTAAGGATGACAATTCTAGGAATTGTTGCTGAGGGGTTATTTGAGGACAGGGGCATCTACTTAGCTAGAATGACATTCATTACATCAGTATTTATAGCGACTGAAATTTGGAAATGACTCAAGTAACTACTGATGAATGCTTATGTAAGAGAAAGCCACTGCATCCTCATAATGGAATCCTGGCCAGCGACTATGGATCCATGTCTGGGGCGACAGAGCAGGTGCAGATCTTGGCTGAGCTGGTTCTTATGCAGGTACACATGCATTTCAGAATGAATCAAAATGCATGCCAGAAGTTTGCACATTATTATATGTAAATTATACTTTAATAAAAGTCGTGCTGATCAAATGTTGCTGTAGGAATAGCGTCATTATTTATCTCTTTTAAAAAGCAGATAGTTAACTTTAGAAGTGTGTGAGGCATCAAAATCACAAAAGTATTGCATTTTTATAGTATTTAAAATATCATTTGCAGTATTTTTGACACGTACTATTTACTATTAGACATGTGATATTTAATATATAATATGCAGTAGTCTATACACATGAAAACCGGAGGCCACATTTCTTAAACATATTTTGTTGGCAACTCGTAACTGTGCTGTCTGAGTTGGGCACAGTGACACATGACCATGATTTCATCACTCAGGATGAGGTAGGAGGAAGGTGTGTTCAAGGCCAACATGGACTGTATAGTGGAGAGCCCATCTCAGAACATATCTGCCTGTTTTCTTACTCTAGTATTTGCACAGAGAACTCTGAAGGTCCCTCCAGTTTTCGCGGGTAGCGGTGCTGTTACTCCACCTCTGGCATAGACGCGGGCTCTCACTTCAGTTCAATCAAGACTGAGCCCCTGTGGAAGCTCAGGTCCAACAGAAGTACTGTGAAGAGGCTCCAAGATGCTCCTGAGATCCTGTCATCTGGGATGGGAGCCTGCTTAGTTCTCGCAAATGGGAATCTTCTAGTGTTCCTGATAATATTCCAGTCGTCCATGTGTCGTGACCTTGATTCACCTGTGGCCCTAGAGAGGTCAAGGAAGTCTTGACTTCGCTAGGCTTGTTCCCATCCATATAGTGGGAGTGGCAGTGAGCAAAAAGGCTCACCTTGTCCCATCTCTAGTTTGCTCAGCTCAAGAAAGCAACCCAACAGCTGCTGTCCTCTGAAAGCCTGCATTGCCCTGCTTTACATAACAACAGGCGGGGGAGGGGGCGCCTGCAGCTCATTACCAATATGGAAGCAACAGCTAGGGCTGAGATGTCACCTCCTGGTATCACCATCCCCTGGACCAGAACAGCCATGTGACTTCCTCAATAGGGGTCACACAGATTAAACAGTGCAGAGTCTTCCCCCTTCTCTTCCTCCTGTCTCATTTATCTATTATTTATCGACATCAGAGAGTACACCATCTTGCTCAAATCACATCCAGTTTATGTAATACTGCAGTCTATGGCTTCTATATTCACAGCCAAAACACTCAGTAACCAAGTTGTGTATTACCAAACACCAAAAAAGATGTCTTAGAGGGATAGTGGAGGAGGTGTCAGGAGAGTTACCCTGACTAGGTCAGCTATCCAAAAGGCTGCCACATAGACATGCTTTTTAGTCATTCTCAAGAGCAGAAATTAAGTCTGAGGACTGGCTGTGTAGAATACAAAGGAGCCGCAAACCAGCAAACTGATTTCTGCATGACTGTTCAACCTCCCTTTCAGTGATATGGCTGACTGCTGGGCATGTTCTGCAGGCTTGTTACCCTAGGAAGCCTCACTCTGAGAACAGAGGCAAGAGAGGGAATCTAAGGCTAGTCATCCTTCTCCCAGAAAAGAACCAATTAGCTGCCCTGAAGCTTAATCTGTGTGTTATCTAGCCATTGTCCCATAGTTTTCTGTAAACTGTAAGAAAGTTAGAGACATGGTGGAGAGAACTCACAGTTTGACCAAATTCTAAACAAACCCATTTTCCTTTGTAGATTTCTGTTTCCTAACTTCTTTTGGAATCCAGGGAAGCTGAGGTAGTGGGCTGTGACTCTAACCTTCATCTCTGGTTCTGTTACTAGTTAGTGATGTTAGGTCACACCCAGTCAAAACCACCTTTAGTTATCTAGAATGAGAAGAACTCATTGGCTAGGATCTAGTACACACATACACACACACAGGCCTTTAAAAAAAGTTTCTAAATGCTACTTTAAAAAAGTTATGTCCAGTGCCCAGGATTGCCTGGGTAGTCAAGTAAAAGTCTGAGACTCTGTGATGAAAATATCTGCTCTGCTACATATGCAGCCAGAGCCATGTGCACTCCTTGGTTGACGGCTTAGTTCCTGGGAGCTCTGGGTGGTCTGGTTGGTTGATATTGTTGGTCTTCCTATGGGGTTGTAAACCCCTTCAGCTCCTTCAGTCCTTATTCTAACTCCTCCATTGGGGACCTTACACTCAGTGCAATGGTTGGCTGTGAGCATCCGACTCTGTATTTGTAAGTCTCTGGCAGGTCCTTGGTCCTAAGCTTGATAGATGCCCCAGTGTAGGGGAATCGAGTGTGGGGAGGTGGGAGTGGGTGGGGGGTAGAGGAACACCCTCATAGAAGCAGTCGGAGGGGGATGGGATAGAGGGTTTCTGGAAAGGGGAGCCAGGTAAGGGGATAACACTTGAAATGTAAATAAATTAAAATAAACAAAAATTTTTTAAAAAAGAAAGAAAATAGCTGTTGGAATCCTTAGGAAGCAACTAAGTAATATGGGTGCAGAGCTTTGAATAAATTAACTGCTTTTCTTAAATGAGTATAGAGAGAGACTCTTGTATTTCTAAGAGAGAATAATGATTGGGTGGCAAATGGATATGGTGAAATTTATAAAATCAGTGAGTGAACTATAAACTTCAGCCTTGACTTTCAAAAGTGCTCTCTCTCTTTCCCACCAAATGTTCAACATGTCCAATAAAATTGCTGATTATAATATAAAAAAATAATGGCTGTACTTGATCTGATTCAGTGAGCTGAAATGTCAGCTTAAAATAGAGTTTAAGGGGAGAAGGGAGAGGGGAGAAGGGAGAGAAAATATTCTCATGGAATTCTGACTGGTTAGTTGGCAATACAAGTGATTTGTACAGTGGTTCTGAGGCCAGAGTGGTTGGGTTTGACTTCCAGGTTTGTCTCTGATATGAGCTAGTTACACAACCTTTCACCTTTATTTCCTTTTCTGGAAAAGGACAAAAAGAGCTCGCAGCATGCGGCTGGGGAGAAACTGAGAATAGGCAGGGAGAGAGACTCTCCCCCACCCTGTGTGTTGTATGGACCAAGTAAGAGCCCCACCAATGTGCCTTTGAAGTCTTAGGTGGCGAGTGTGCAGCCTTATCTTGGGCATGACACACATCTATTCTGCTTCCCACTAAAGAGAAACCCAGAATCTTCTCCCACGGTGAACCTGGGAGCAGGACCTAACGAAATGAGGGTATTGGGAGGAATGCAGTCTCTTTTGACTGTCAAGTGAATTCCACACTAGTCTGCTTTTCAGGCTGTGGGCTGGCCACAGCCTCCGTGGTGTAGAACAAGCTCACCAAGGTCAGAGTGAACTCCTGCTAAACAGCTATCTATCTGTCACTGCCACAAGGCACACAGAGCTTCATGCTGTGGCTGTGGCGGCAGGAGCACATAGTGCTAGAGGGGCAAAGATGAGAAGCAGCTGCTTTGGTTACTCATAGAGTAAGTCCTAGCTTATGAATAAATTATTTCAGCTTCTCCTGCTCAGGGTGCGTATGGGGACAGAGCAGGACACATCTCATAGCCAAATGAAGGCGACTTCCAGAAACCCCTTGCCTCTAAGTCTGACATTCCAGGGGAGAGAGGACTTAAGAGACAGATGGCCCTGGAGAGAGTGCAGGTTCTGGAGTCAAGAACCCTTATATCTGACCTTTCAATCTTTGACCTTCTGTGTTGCCTATTCTACTATTTAACAAATTAAGGCCGGGAGATGACTTAGTACGTGTGCTTGCTGAGTCTGGATCACCAGCACCTGTGGAAAAAGCAGGGCATGTCTGTGCACACCCTGGAACTCCAGCTCCGTTGAGAGGCGTAGACAGGAAGATCACTGGGACTTGCTAGTCAGCCAGAGTAGCAGAGAAGAAAAAATGACAAGCACTGGGTTGAGCTAGAGATGGCATCTTATGGGCACAAGGGGAGAGTGAAGAAGCAGGGCATCTCATCTCTTTGGCCTTCACTCACAGGCAAGGGCACGGGCACTCACCACGCACACACACACACACACACACACTCACACATACCCCCTACCCAACCCCCCCCCACACACTACACACACACACACACACACACACACACACACACACACATTCACACATACCCCCCACCCCACCCCCACATACACAAACACTACACACACACATTCACACATACCCCCCATATACACACACACACACCCCACCCCCACATACACACACTACACACACACACTCACATACCCCCCACCCCACCCCCACATACACAAACACTACACACACACATTCACACATACCCCCTACCCCCCACATACACACACACACTCACACATACCCCCCAATCCCCCCACATACACACACACTACACACACACACACACATTCACACATATCCCCCACCCCACCCCCACATACACACACACACCCCACCCCCACATACACACACACTACACACACACACACACACACACACACACAATCAAAGAGCCGGAGTTCATTGTCAATTGCTATAATTTGAAGCACATTAGACCCAACAGCTCTCCCCTTATCATCATACATTAGGAAACAGGTTCTCTGTGACTGTCATGAGCATGCTACACATGAGGAAGTGGAGGTGCTCAGGCTCCCCCAAGGGCTTTATTCAATGACACCCACGATGGTGAGCAGACCCACACGCAAGCCTAGGCCATCTGGTCCTCTGTCATCTTACCTAGCATCCTAACCTGCCTGGTTCCCTGGACAAGCCCGTCTAAGGCAGCAGCTCTTTACTTCAGGAAGTTCCCTTTCAGGTGTAGTGACAAAGCTCAGTGACCCACGTCAGGAAGTGACACTTCTCTTGGCACCTCTTACTACTGAGCCAACAAGTCTCCTTCTTTGAAGAATTTAGAATTTGGACCCGAAGCTGCTGGCTTTGGGCTAAGCCGGTTGGTCGCACATTTCTGAAAACTTCATTGTATGTGAGGCTAGATGAATTCCCACCTCGAGAACTTTCCTTTGTAATCATGAGCCTTATGCTTCTTCTGGTCCCTATACCTCCAACCCCATCCGTCAAGTTAACCACCACCCAGGCGACCAGCGGTTGGCCTATTTTCCCTTCAGGCGAGCTATTTTATTTTGCAAAGATCGTTTCGTAAATTGAGCCTCTTACTAACACTGAAGCGTACGAGATATTACTATTGACTGTGGCACCCTGTTGCGAGACAGGCCTCTAGAGCTTGTTCAGCTGGCTCGACTGCCACTTTATGCCTATTGATTAGTAGCTACTTATTCATCTTTCAGCCTCTAGCAACCAGTCTTATACTCCTTGATCCTATGCATTTGATTGTTGCGGACACTCCATACAAATGGGATCAGACAGTACTGGTCCTTCAGTGGTTAGCATATTGCGCTTAGCACCACCTGTTCAAGATCTATCCATGTTATGCTGTATTGCAGAATTTCCTCTCTTTTATGGCTGGGAAGTATATGATTGTGTGGATGTACCACAGTTTCTCTAGCCATTTACTTACCAACAGACACTAATGTTTCTGCACCTTGACTACTGTGGCTAATGTTGCAGTGCACACCGAAGGGTTGACCTCTGCAAGATCTTTTTATTTTATGTGCAGATATTTTGCCAGCATATAGAAACGTGCACTATGTATGTGGTTGGTGCCCACAGAGGCCAGAAGAGGGCATCAGATTCCCTGGAAGTGGAGTTACAGATGGTTGTAAACTACCAGGCGGGTGCTGGAAAGCAAACCCAGGTCTTCGGTGAGAGTAGCACGTGCTCCTAGCCATGTCACCATCTCTTCAGCTCCTTAATTTGTATAAATACCCAGAACAAGATTACTGGATCATATTGTTGCACCATCTGTGTCTATGTATGTGATGTATGTGTAGATGCACATGCACATTGCGTGTGGAAATTGAGGATACCCTCGGGTCTCATCCTCTTCAGGCATGATGTGCCATGCTTCCTTGAGACAAGGTCTCTCATTGGCTTAGGACTCACTAATTGGTCTAGGCTGGCTGGCCAGCAAGTCATGGCCATCCACCTTTCTGTGTCTGTCAGGTGCTGGGATTCCAAGTGTGTGTCACAGTGCCTGCTCTTTTTCTGTGCAGGTTTTGAGCATCAAATTTGAGTTGTTATGCTTGTGTGGTAAGCGCTTCACAGACTGAACCATTTCCCCAAGCCCCCAAATCATGCAATTTTTGTGTTTTGTGAGCTACAGGCTTGATTATACATTTCTCCAAAGAAAGTACACAAATGACCAACAGGCCCATAAAAGATGCCCACATACAAGCAACAGAGCTATGAAAATGTCTCAGTGAAATCCATGAATGCATATGATAATTCAATTATAAAGCACAAAAGGTTCAGTGTTACTGATCATCAGAGAAATGCCAGTCAAAACTATGCTATGAGGTCACTCCATCCCCACAAGGAGAAAAAAGATAAATAGTATTTAAAAACCCCAAAGGCCCACAAGTGAGAATGTCCTTGAGTACCGTTGAAGGGGTCGGGGTAGGAACGGTGTGGCCACTTCCAAACATGTCTGCATGACTGAACTCTACTCAAGAAGACTGTATAGTAGACCCGCTGTGTGTCTGGTGGCTTTGCTCAAAGCTTTGTGTGTGACTGTGTGACTTTGTAAGGATGTATGCTGTTAATCAGAAGGTCCAGCTTCAAAGCCAGCGAGGCCAGTCAGGAAAGCAAACAAGCCAAGTGCACTGGTGCGAGTGTCCCCCTGGCTTGCCACACCCTGCTGGGAGGACTGGAGGCTTCCAGGCCCTGAGGGTCAGAGGCCGGGAGGCCTGGAAGCTTGGTCATTTAGTTCTGTTCTTTACAGGACCACACTCTAGATTTTCCAGCTTTTCCATTGAAGCCTGAAGTTTCCCACTTTTAAATGGAGCAGACAGTTTGAGAATCACCACTGCAGGCTTTGTTTTGTTTTTCAAGTCAGGGTGCTCTGTAGCCCAGGATGCTCTTGAGCTTCCTGTTTAGCTGAGGATGATTTTGAACTTCGGATCCTCCTGCTTCCACTGCCTGAGTGCTGGGGGTAAGGCGTCCCCACCACACTCAGTTTATACCATGGTATGGGCTGGACCCAGGCCTTCGTGCCTGCTAAGCCAGCACTCTACCAACTGAGCCACACTCCTAGACTCACTGTGCTGTCTTTTTGAAACAGTTCTGAGCTGGAATCCTCCATGGATTTCAGTGTACAACCTCTGCCTATGCAGGTGAGGACTGTCAGTGGACGGTACCTCAGGCAAAGAAGAGGAAATGCAAATTTAGACAAACTAAATTCAGCTGTTTGGGGGTGAAGGGGAGAGGTCTGCCTTCCCTTGCTGTGGTTGGGGTTCGAATGGCCTCTGCACATTCGTTTCACTGATGCTGGTACACAGCAAGGTGACACCTGCTGCAGGGCTCCTCCTACTGAGAGCATCCATTCTCTGTGGGTCCAGTGGGGTCTTTAGGAGCATCCCTGGCCACTTGTTTCTCCTGCATGCTTTGGGGAGGGGGGTGAGCTCATCACTCTGGATAGACGCTTACCTTTGCTAGGACAGCAATGGGAACTTGCTAGAACTCACCTTCCCTTCCTGCATTCAATCAGTTGCCTACTTTCCTGATCAGACCTTTCTATATACAATCTATCTATTGATCTGTCTATCTGTTTTTTAGCAGTGCTGGGAATTGAATCCAGAGTTTCAAATGTGCTAGGCAATCCTTCTGCTCCCAAGCACCACTTCCAACCTCATCCTAATGGTGTGTGCAATCTGTGCGTGTCTGTGCAGGTGCACACTCCTGCGCATGCGCGTGGAGGTGAGATGAGGATGTTAGGAGTTCTTCTCTACCACCCTATGTCTTACTCCTCCGCAACAGGGTCTCTCGTGGAACCTGGAGCTAGGCTGACAGAGATTCTCTTGTCCCATGTGCTGTAATTGGGGGGGAGGACCCTGCGGGTGGTCATAACTGGGGAGGGGGCTACAGGGAGTCACAACAGACAAGAAAGGGGAACTTTTAGATGTGAGAATGAAAACTCAGTTGAGATTGTCTTCATCAGCCTGGGTCAAACCTTCAGGAGTATGACGCCAGGTCATTTATCCCCAACACATTTAAACAGAATAATTTGGAAAAAAGTTTCTTAGTGTACTACAATCCCCAGTGCACAAAGAAGTATAATTGCCATGAAACTTGACTCAGAGTACATGTCATTTTTTCTAAGATGGGCTTCTAGGGCTAGGCTACCTGTACTCACTTACGGGTTTAAGGAAGGATCTGGTATGTGGTGTATGTGTGTATATGTAGAGTATATGTGTTTGGTATGTGTGTGTGTATGAATGTATGGGCTCATGTATAGAGGCCTGAGGTTAGCATCAAGAGTCTTCCTCAGTCCTTCTGAGCTGTTTCTCTTCCCCCTACTCTAGTTCTTTTCTTTTAATTTGGGATATGGAGAGGAAAGCCAGGCCCAGGCATCCTTCTCTCAATCCCAGATTCACCCAACAACAACAACAACAACAACAAACCAAAAAACACCCACCAAAACCAAACCAAACCAAACCAAACCAAACCACCACTACCACCACCACCACCACCACCACCACCACCACCGACACCACCACCACCACCACCACCACCCACACTACCACCACCACCACCACCGCCACCACCACCACAACCACCACCACCGACACAACCACCGACACCACCACCGACACCACCACCACCACCACCACCACCACCGACACCACCACCACCACCGACACCACCACCACCACCACCGACACTACCACCACCACCACTACCACCACTGACACCACCGACACCACCGACACCACCACCACTACCACCACCACCACCACCACTGACACCACCACTACCACCACCACCACCGACACCACCACCACTACCACCACCACCACCGACACCACCACCACCACCACCACCACCACCACCACCGACACCACCACCACCACCACCACCACCACCGACACTACCACCACCACCACCACCGCCACTACCACCACCACCACCACCACTGACACCACCACCACCACCACCACCACCACCACTACCACCACCACCACCGACACCACCACCACCACCACCATCACCACCACCACCACCACCACCGACACCACTGACACCACCACCACCACCACCACCACCACCGACACCACCACCACTACCACCACCACCACCGACACCACCACCACCACCACCACCGACACCACCACCACCACCACCACCACCACCGACACCACTGACACCACCACTGACAGACACCACTGACACCACCACCACCACCATCACCACCGACACCACCACCACTACCACCACCACCACTGACACCACCACCACCACCACCACCGACACCACCACCACTACCACCACCACCACCGACACCACCGACACCACCACTGACACCACCGACACCACCACTGACACCACCACCACTACCACCACCACCACCACCACTGACACCACCACCACCACCACCACCACCGACACCACCACCACCGACACCACCACCACCGACACCACCACCACCACCACTGACACCACCACCACCACCACCACCACCACCACCACCACCACCGACACCACCACTGATACCACCGACACCACCGACACCACCACCACTACCACCACCACCACTGACACCACCACCACCACCATCACCACCACCACCACCACCACCGACACCACCACCACCACCACCACCACCATTGACACCACCACCACCACCACCACCGACACCACCGACACCACCACCACCACCACCATTGACACCACCACCACCACCACCGACACCACCACTGACACCACCGACACCACCGACACCACCACTGACACCACCGACACCACCGACACCACCACCACTACCACCACCACCACTGACACCACCACCACCACCACTACCACCACCACCGACACCACCGACACCACCACTGACACCACCGACACCACCGACACCACCACTGACACCACCGACACCACCGACACCACTACCACCACCACCACCACCACTGACACCACCACCGACACCACCACCGACACCACCCTCAAGAGCTTCTGGCATTTGTTTGGCAGCTTTCTCCAACTCCTGGTCTGGAGTAGATTTTCTCCTATTTTTAAACAAAACCTTCTGGTACCCTTCTGGGACGAGGGCAGAGGCAGTGCACAGGCTCAGGTCCTGCACAGAGAAGAAGGGCATGTTGTCAGAACACACGTCCTGGGGTCAGATCTCGCCTATGCACTGTTCTCCTGTATATTAGGGATGATGTTAGTCCACTGATCCCTCGAAGCTGCTGAGCTAGAACAGTGTGGAAGGAACTCCCTGTGCAAACTCTTCCTGCAGCCATGAGAGCCATTGCCTCCCCATCTCTGTCGGACTCTCTCAGGTCTGTGGTTTGATCTTTCCCCACCTGGACAGGGGTGGTGTGTGGCAGTTCCAGCAGGTGAGTAGAGCCATTCCCCCCGACCCCCAATGGCCTCTGGGGGATTGTCTGTACCTCAGTGCCAGCATGTACAAAGCCAGTGCTTCTCACTTGGGGCTCTTGTCTGTGTGGACCCAATGGCTTGGGATCCTGGCTGCTAGGGGTCAGGACTGTGAGGATAGGAGCCTGCAGGCTCTTGAGACCCAGGCATCCCAGGGATGGGTGATGTTCTCCTGGCATTTGCCTTATCAGCATCCTTGGCAGTGCCAGAGATTCTTTTGTAATTCACAAATCTCCATATCTTGTCCTCCCAAAGACAGAGACCTTTTTGCCCTCCTAACACAGACCTGGGTGTGTCTAGAGCTCTTGTGTCAGAGGTGCCTCCTGGAAGCCAGCCACCTCTCAGTGTACCCAGAAGTCATACCCCAGTTTCTTTGCAAATGGGGTCACCTCATGTCTGGCATCCAGGTGGCCTCCACTTAGCTGGGGGTTCAAGTCACATCCCTCATCTGGGGAAAGCTGGGTCAGGAGCGGAGGGGACGGACATACACGTTTTGTGGCAATGGAAGATTCATTCATGAAGTGAGATTGTTGTCTGCTTTGGTGTGACTGCTTCCTGAAACCACCATATGCTTTGTATAATGACCACACAGAGAGGCCTCCCTGGGAGGTGGCAGGCACTCCGGAACACCCTTGACCTTAGGTCTGAAGGACTTACATGGGAAAACTCAACCTCCCCTTCTTTGTCTTTTTAGGAGGAAACTGAGACTGGATCTTGAGAGTGACTTGTTCAAGATCACAAGTGCATTTGTGTTATGCTAACCTGGGTTAGATATATGCTCCATACTGGCCATGATGTTGGGCACAATAAAACTGTGATTTCATGAGACTTCACAGAACTAGAAAGCAAGAGCATTTATTTGTCACATGCAACAAACAAAGGATACTCACTGTGTGCCAGGCACTGTGCTGTGTCCTGTTAACCCAGAGAGTTCTCAGAATCCCATGAGGGGTCTCCACTGTTATTATCATCCCTTGAAACTTTGGGGGGGGGAGGAGGCACAGCCCCACTGGCTTGAACTTGCAATGTAGTGTAGGCTGGCCTCAAAGTCATGGTCTTCCGGCCTTAGGGCCCAGAGCACTAACACCATAAGAATGTGTCACTATGACTAACTTTATTATTTCAGTTTTAAAGGTTAGGAAATGGGAGCACAGATAAATCATGGAACCTGCTCCAGGTCACACAGCTGTTAAGTCATGGAGTCAGGAGTAAATGTCATTCTGGTCTTCCTGGGCCTGCTAAGGTATGGTGCCTTTCTATGTGGTGGCTCATTGCTACACAGAGTCAAGCCCAGTGCTAGGTGGGAAGTCACTGGGCCAATTTCAGGCACTGACTTGATAGGAAGGAGGTGGCAGCTCCTCCTTCATAACTTGGAAGCATAATTGGAGCTGGACCTTCAGGGATGTCCCTTATAGGTGGGGCTGAATCCAGTCAGTTAGGTGGAACTTGAGCTGCTTGCTTAGCCTTCTAGAAGGCATATACTTAATCCATGCGGGCCGTGGAGGTCTCCCTCTCCTCCACTGCACTCTGGGCTCCGTGAATCTAGCTAATGAGCTGAGAACTCTTCACCAAAATGACAGTTATACATCCCAAAGTGGACAAAACCAGCTTGCCCAGAAGGACAGGTGTCTACCAGGAAAAGCTGCAGGAGCAGCAGCACATGTCTCCCAAGGCTGGCCATGCTGTCTAGTTACAGCATAAACATCACTCTTCTGCATTATAACAGCCACTGGTTACACCAACATGACAAAAATTTCAGTTTAAAGACAATGAAATAAAAATAAATTAAAAGAGAAAATACATAGAAATAAGAGAGCTTAGCCCTAATTACAAGCAGTTGTTTGGGAGGGAGTACTTTTCTGAAGGAACATAGAGAAAAGCCCAAATTATTTTTGAATTCGCCATCTCCCAGCCGCCACTGTCTCGATCCCCTGCATCCCCCACTCTCTAGATTTGCTCAGCTGCAGCCCTTAGCTTTGCTAGTTTCTTGACCTCAGTCCTGACCGCTCACCTCTTCCTTTGTAAGTTGTTCAGCATCGGTGCAGAGCCTGGGTTTGGATGCATTAGTACCACTGAGCTGGCACTGCCATTTCTAGAAGGGTGTGTGTGCTGAATATCACATCATTCTCTACAGCTAATCCAAAGCTTTAAAATTGTAAAGAGAAGAAAGATAGCGCAGAAAACTTTTAAAATATCAGGCGTGCTGGGGAGGGGTGGGTGGTTAAGTGTTTTGAGATGCCAAGGTGTCAGAAACCTATCATACATTAAAGCTGTATGTTTGGAGGTAGGAATAGAGATTTCACTGTAGCACCCGAGAAATTTAAAAGTGAACAAAAGATTCATAAGAAATTAGCACGTGATAAAAGACACATTTCAAACCAGCAGGGAGAAAGGTGCATTTGTGTGTGTGTTGTTACGACTGGCTAAACACCAAGAAAGGAATGAATGTCTCTTCTCAGCATTCATATTAAGATAATTTCCAAGGGAAATCATGATCTAAGAATAAAAGATGAAAAATATGGAGGGACCAGAAGGAAATACTGAGGAGGACTTTCTAATTATGACAGTGGGATATTACCCTGAAAGAGAAAGGGAAATCTATGCTTTTATTACACATGGGCATGTATTGGTACATACATACACACACCATAATTTAAATACACATGCATATACATATATGTACATGCACATATACACACCACACACACATACATAAGGATGCACAGATACAAATACAAACACAAACACACATACACACCTAAACACAGATACCCGCTCCTCCCCACAGGCACTGCATACTGAATAAAGTTCATCAGCAGAATTAGAAGGCAAATGAAGAATTAGGAAAATGCTATATCATGAATGAATAGTTAATAACCTTAATTAATACATGGGAAAATTCATTACAAGTAATTAGCAAGTAATGAACTTGAATTTAAAAATGGGCAAACAGAGGCTGGGGACATAGCTCAGTGGAGAAAGTGCTTGCTTAGCACAGGAAAGGCCCTGGATCCCACCTCTGTACTGCAAAAATGGGAAGGGGTGAAGAATAATAAAAGCAAATTAACAGTCGCAGGGTACATTAATTAAATACATATTTCCACCAGTTACTGTTAGGCAGTTCCCACGAAATGGCTCTACCAAGTCCCTTGCTTACCTAGGAATTAGGTCTTATTATTGTGTGAACATTTCCGGGTAAGAAAGCGACAACCTGAAAGGGTTGAATACTTTGCCCAGAGTAGAAGAGCTAACTACCAGTGGCAGGAGTGATGCTTAAAGGTGGCCATCCCTTAACCCCTGACACTGACTTTGACCATGTGTGTAGGGGCCCAGGAAGTCATCTGTAGAGATCTACCAGGTTTACACAGTGGAAATTAACTCTTGAAACTGAACAGTTACTCACCAGGAGAAAGGCAGGATTCGAATCCACTTAAACAAAGCATCAATCATCACACCTACAGTCTTTTACAGTGCTTTCAATTGTATTCATCCTCTCTGAAAGAACAAACAGCGCCCCTTCTTCCCTGTGGTGTGTGGGTGGAACTGCAGATTCTGACTTTCTACATAACAGTTGTACAGCAATCTCAGGCCACCCTAGTCTCTGTAAGGTCTCCAGGCTCTTTTGTTTTCTGGGAACCATTAGCCTTTTGTTTAAAGTCGGAGGCTTGAAGGTGTTGCTATATTTCAGAGAGAAGTATTCAGATGGGCCTCGGAATATTCTAATTTATTTAAAAACTATAGAAAGGTGGATATTGAGAAGTCCACTTTCTTTCCTGCCTCAGGAGTTAATACTTCTATTAGATTTTCTAGTGTGTGTGTGTGTGGTTCTGGAGTTTTACATCAATGTGAATAATTAAGAATGACACTGCTCTTTCTTCTGTATATCTGAGGCAGAGACAGGTTCTGATGTCCAGGTTGTCCTCTTATTCCCTGTATAGCCCAATGTGCTGGTTGCTTCTATGTCAACTTGACACAAGCTAGGATCATCTTGGGAGAAAAAGCATGAATTGAGAAAATGTCCCTATCAGATTTGCCTGTAGAAGAATCTGTGGAGCATTTTCTTGATTTCTGATTGATGTGGGAAGGCCCCTCCCACTGTGGGAGGAACCAACCTCTGGCTATAAAACAGTAGGCTGAGCAAGCCTTGGAGAGCAAGCCAGTGAGCAGCACCCTTCCTTCTATTTCCTGCCTCTGGGTTCTTGCCTTGAGCTTCTGCCCTGATTTCCCTCAGTGGTGGAGAGTAAGTTATAAACTGAAATAAACCCTCTCCTCCCCAAGTTGCTTTGGGTCGTGGTGTTCATTACAGCAGAGGAAGACAAACTAAAAACCCATTTTGCCCTCAAACTTTTGATCCTCCTATTTCATCCCCCAAGTGCTGGGATTACAAGTGTGCAAGCCCAGATAAGAATATATTTCCTTACCTGTCTCATATGCTTACAAAACAAAAGAAGTGTGTACGTATTCTTCAGCGTCTTAGGCAGTTTTGTTTTCTCCTTGGGCTTTTCAGTTCACTTCAAAATCTATCTTTGCTCGGAGTGTAGCATGTGCTAGGTCCTGGGGTTCTCTCAAGTACCAATATTACACAGCACGGGTTTCTTCAGCTCATATATTACAGAATATATGTTGTACCCCACATTCATGATGCCTCATATATATGCACAATTCATGTCTCAGCTGAAATGTCTTTGATTATTTAACATCAATAACTGACTCACAATTATGGATACATACCCTTGCAGTCTTTCCATGCCAGTGCAGGTCCTACCCACGCCTAGGTAACACCACCTGTGACCTCACTCACAAGGATTCATTTAGGCGGCTCCCACCAGTATTGATTGACTTTAAAAACAACAACAACAACAACCCAATTTGATCTTAGTCACACCACAGGAGTCTGAGGTAGGAGGATCCTTATGAGTTTAAGACAGGCCTATGCTACATAATGGGCTCCAGGTCAACTAGTGCTCCAGTAAGAGACCCTACCTCAAGAAAAGAAGAGAAGGAGAAGAGGAGGAGGAGGAAGAGGAGGCAGAGGAGGAGGAGGAGGAAGAAGAGGAGGAAGAGGTGGAGGAGAAACAGAGACAGCAGAGAGAAAAAGAAATGGAGGTCCAAGCTAAAACCATTTGCTATGAAAAACAGAACTGGACGATGAGGGCACTCTGGATTTGACATTTGCTACCCCATTATCTCCAGGGTTTATTTGGCTCATGTGTTTGGCTAGGCAGGTATCTTCTTTCTTCCTCACTGCTTCAAGTATGTCTCTCCCAGAGCATCATACCAATAGACCCCCTCCACCAGGAACATATATACCTGTCTTTCTAGAGCTCCTAAAAACTATTGGGACAGGCATTTAATTTCATCTGGATATGTATTAGGAAAAACATCCTCATTTGCACATTGACCCCATTTTTAAGGAATTTCACTTTAAAATGATGTCTTAGTTACTAGTGCTGTGAAGAGACATTGTCTTGGTTAGGGTTTTACTGCTGTGAACATCCAAGGCATCTATTATAAAGGACATTTAATTGGGGCTAGCCTACAGGTTCAGACATTCAGTCTATTATCGTCAAGGTGGGGTGTATGGCAGTGTCCAGGTAGGCATGGTACTGGAGGAGATGAGAGTTAAACACCTAGTTTCAAAGGCAAACAGGAGAAGACTAGCATCCTCAGACAACCAGGGGGAAGCTCTTAAAGCCCACCCCCACAGTGACACACTTCCTCCAACAAGACCACACCTCCAAATAGTGCCACTCCCTGGGCCAAGCATATTCAAACCACCACAGATACCGTAGCCAAAGCAACTCCTACAAAAGAAAGAATTTAACTGGGGCTTGGTTACAGTTTCAGAGGTTTAATCCGTTATCATCATAGTAGGGAGTGTGTCGACACACAGGTAAGAAAGGTGCTAGAAAAGTAGCTGAGTTTTACATCCTGATACACAGGTAGCAGGCCTGGAGAGGGGAGGGAAGGAAAGAGGAGGGAAGGAGAGGAGAAGAGAGGGGGGGGGAGAGAGAGAGAGATGTTGAAGCCTTAAAGCCCACCCCTAGCAACACACCTACTCCAACAAGGCCACGCTTCCTCCAACAAGGTCACGCCTCCTAATCTTTCCAAACAGTCCATCAAATGGGGACTGAGCAAGCAAATACATGAGCCTATGGGGGAGCAGTCTCATTCAAACTACCACAAATGCTTTTATTGAAAGAAAATTGCATTAAGGAAAGTGCCAAAGGAATGCTATCAAACAGATGTATGGGATTGTGAGGGTGCATGGTTGTGGTTTGGGGAGGTTGACCAGTAGTTTCTCTTCTATAGGATAAAAAGAGAGTTAACACTTCGGTGAGATCAGGACTATGTAGAGATCTTTGCCCCTGGAGTCTAAATATAATGAAGATGTCTGTTGTTATGGCCAGGGATCCAGGGGTTAAGTGTACTGCCTGTGATCACATGGTTTCATCAGAACCCATGTTTGCTCAAATCCTTCTGTTTTAGGGTTGTTTCTAATGGGAGTCTTCAGCTCAGTTTAGCCACACCCACCTGTTCCTGCCCTGGGCTCTTTTTCTTATTTGGGGAGTACAGCTTTGGGGATTTTCATTAGCAGTGATATCTAGGAACAACACAGGCCGAAGCTGTGCTCTGGTGGGGTGTGCCCTGATGGAATGTGCCCTGCAGTGGTATGTTCTGGTTGGGTGTGTCCTGCCAAAGTGTTTCAGGCCACATACATCAGGGGTGTGGCCTGATGTGGTGTGGCCTGCAGAGGTGTTCCCTGTTGGAGTATATTTTACTAGGGTGTGCCCTGCTGGGGTATGCCCAGTTGGAGTATGCCCTGCTGGGGTGTGCCCTGTTGAGGTGTATACTGCTGGGGTGTGCCCTGTTAGGGTGTGCCCTGTTGGGGTGTGCCCTGCTGGGGTGTGCCCTATTGGGGGTGTGCCCTATTGGGGGTGTGTCCTGTTGGGGTGTGTTCTGCTCGGGTTTGCCCTGCTGGGATGTGTCCTGCTAGGATGTGCCCTGTTGGTATGCCCTGCTGGGGTGTGCCCTGTTAGGGTGTGCCCTGTTGGGGTGTGTCCTGTTAGGGTGTGCCCTGCTGGGGTGTGTCTTGCTGGGGTATGCCCTGTTGAGGTGTGCCCTGCTAGGGTGTGACCTACTAGGGTGTATCCTGGGGTGTGTCCTGGGGTGTGTCTTGGCCTCCCCTTTGCTTCGGCTTTCCCATAGCCGCAGCCTTGCCTGAACCCAGCAGAACCCAGCTCTTTTGCCCAAAGCCACAAGGATGCCCTTTCAGAGCGGGAAAGGTTTTTTATTATGTTGGACTTAGAGACCCTAAGTTTTATTATTGTATTTTATTTTATTTTTTACTGTCTCTTACCTGTGCTTCCTCTTTTTGGGCTGCCCAGATCAGGAGTCCAATGAAAAGTTGCCCAGCATAAGACATTCCTGTCCTTTCTTACTAAGGACTTCCTGTCTCTTTTAAAAAATGATCAATAAGGCTGGAGAAATGGTGTACTGGTTAGGAGCATTGACTGCTCTTCCAGAGGACCCCAGGTTTAATTCCCAGCACCCACATGGCATTTCACACCTGTAAGCACCGTTCCAGGGATCTGACACTCTCACACCAACATACATCCATACAGGCAAAACACCAATGAACATAAAATAAAAGGAAATCATTTTTAAAAATGACCCAATGAATTTTTTTAGGGTGTTTACAGGGAGGGTTAATTAAGAGGCACGGGCATCTTGCCAGTGGCTGTAATACTGAGGAAGCGGCCTCTTCTTCCCTCTGAATCATTCACTGTATTTAAATCTCCAGGGAGGGGTGAGGCATCTCCCTCTGTGAGACTGGACCAGTCCTGTGCATACACAGATAACCTGTGAGTTCCGAGTTTGTGAGTGTCAGGATCAGAGGTGCCAGGACACTTGGCAGTGAGGGTTACCTGCTGCTTATTCTGGTGACAGAGTTCCTACCACACGAACATTAGGGAGAGAAATCTGGCCATGGTGTTGTGAGAACACAATTCCTTGGTGTGGAAGAGGAGACTCCAGGGATGCCGGGACAGCAAGGACGTGCAACAATTTCGAGCGTTTGACATTGTGTCTGGTAGGATTTTTGGGAATAAAGAGGAACTGTGTTCACACCCAAAGGACTGTGGGGTGAAGAAGGGTGTTAGCTTACAGATATCACAGAACTGAAGTCTTCAGGGACAAATGCAAAAGGAGAAGAGAGAGATAGGAACGGGGTGGGCTGGGGTGGGGGGAGACCACAGTGGGGAGTCATGGGGACTGTGGAGGATGGGAGAGCTCACCCTGTGAGGCAGCCACACATAGAAGCGTGTGTCCACTGTGGTCACAACCTGTGATTTTCGTAATGGAATCAGGAAGTGTACACATTGTACCTGACATGCTAGGACTTTTAAGGGACTCAAATCCTCTCAGCTGGCTAAGAGGCAGGATAGGAGTAGTTGTAGCTGGTGTGCAGGCTGGAGCTGGCCTGTGTGCCCTAGACTGTGGCCTTTGAGCATAGAGGAGGAGGTAGGCCATGGATCAGTCAGGTACAAGGCATTCAACAGGGCCTGGGAGAGAGAGGCGGTGGGGCAGAGAGGGAAGTCGTGTCTTTGAATGAGATCAGAGACCACTGTAGGCAGAGTTCGACTTCAAAGCTGTACAGCAGGTGTATTAGGGTTTTCCAAAGGAACAGGACTGATAGAATGAATATACATATGAATATGAATATATGAGAATAAATTATATATGAATATAAATCACATATATGAATATAAATCTTATACATGAATATGCATGAATCATGCCTGATTTATACTCATATCTATTCATATATATGACTTATTAGAGTGACTAGCAGGCTGTGGTCCAGGTAGCCCAGCCATGGCTATCACACACTAGAAAGGTCAATAATCCAGTTCATGACGCTGATTGGCTCAGCAGTTCCAGTTTGGCACTGAAGAGAACTGCTGGCCTCCGGTCTACATTGGAATCTCAAAGAAGTCGGTTCTAATATCAGTGGAGGAACCAACCCCACAGCAGCAGGAACGTGCCTGTGGGAGTGGGGCGGGGGACAAGCAGGCAAAAGGCAAAGTTTCTGTCTTACACGCCCTTCTGTCTGGGCTGCCACCAGAAGGTGTGCCCTGATCAAGGATGGCTCACTCTTCTTCAAATAATCTGATTAAGACAATCCCTCACAGGTGTGCCCAGCATCTTGGATTTTTGTTGATTTCAGATGCAGCCAAGTTGACAACCAAGATTACCCATCACAGCGGGCCTGGCCCAAAGCAGGAGTCCAGGCTGGGAAGGGAATGTAGATGTGGTAGTAATGTAAGATATGTCTGTGTTATCATCACTGTGACCGAATACAGGGCTGCTTGCAGGAGGAACAATTGGCTCTCAGGTCAGTGCTCTCATTCAGCCTGTGCTCTCTTTGCCCTGTTCAGGAATGAGTGGAAGATAAGAACTGTTCACTGCATGGTGGATGGGAAGCAGGGAGTATGCCAGGGAAGGACAGAGAAAGGATGCACCTAAGAACACACCCATTAGGATCTACTTCTTCCAGCTGGTCCCCATCTCGTAAACTTTCCACCACCAGCAGCTGGGATCATGCACTCAGGGCCCAGGCCTATGAAAGACATCTTGGATTCACACTTTAATAGCTGGGGCAGACACTGGGCTTGGTTCCCTCACCACACCCACGGCAGTTGTAAAAATGTGGCATATTTTTTAAACCAATTGGTAAACAGCCACTGAGCCCTCTGAGGCACTACCTTCTTCTCCCAGGTAGCCATATCTGCCTCTTCAGAGTTCAAGCCCAACACCCCAGGGCCTCCTGATTGGCCCACTTAGTTCATTCTGATTGGTCAGTAGGAGGAGCCTGTGCCAAGGCCCAAGTAGTTATCTTGACTCTCACCCCTGGTGACTGGGAATATTCCTTCTGGGGCAGGCTGAAGCATGAAGAGAAACCTTTAGGGGCCACAAGAAAGCAGTGTAACATGCCTCTGAGGGATTGGAACCAAGACGTCCAACCCCAGGGTCCTGTGACCTGTTTCCCTCTCTCTCTCCTCCCCTGCCTTTGGAGCACAGTTGAACAAGCTTGGGCCTCTATCTGCTTCTAAGCTGCTCAGCAAACTGGACCCCACAGCCAGCTTATCTCGCTAGCTATGTCTCGGGGTGCAGACACCTCAAAACGGAAAGCACAGCTGCTTATATCAGCTCACATCAGACTATTGGGCTTGCTTAGGCCTGGACAGACGTCTCGGAAGGTTCTCCTTAATGAGGATTAAGCCTGTGAGTGTAGTTTTGTGCCAAGTGGTGTCACACGGCAGGAAGGAAGGGGGTAGAGCTGATCAGAAGGTGTCACAGCTTGTCTGGACCGTCTCGGGGATTGAGGTGATGGGAGAGGGGAGCTGGTACTTCAGAGTGTGAATTCTGGTGGAAGCGAAGGCAAGAGATTGCGATCAGGTGCTCCCAAACCTTCAAAGAGACCCTAAAGTGTCTGGTGAGATGTATCAGCAGATAATAACACTTGCTGACAAGTCTGGTAATTTGAATTCAGCCCTGGGACCCACATGGTGGGTGTAGAAAACGACATCCCCCAAAAGTTTCCCACTGAGATACACACACACACACATGTACACACACACACACACACACACATGCATCATGCACATACACACACCCATGCATGAGCTATGCACATACACACACACACACACACACACATGCATCATGCACATATACACACCCATGCATGAGCTATGCACACACACACACACACACACAGACAAAGTAAACAGATGACTTTTTAAAGCCATGGAGTCTAGGGATGTAGCTCAATTGGAAGAATGCTTGCCTACCACGTATGATGCTCTGGGTTCCATCTTCAGCATCACATAAACCACACGTTAGTACATGCCTGTGATCCCAACACTTGGAAGATCCACACAGGAGGATCAGAAACTCATGATCATCCTTGGCTACATAGTAAATGTGAGGCCAGCCTCGGCTACATAAAACCTGGCTCAGAAAGAAAAGAAACCATCATGAGGTGAACTCCACTCTATCCTGTGCCCTGGCTGGCTCTAATTCATCTGGCACAATGCTCCACAGGTCATTTTCCTAAAGCAGCCTGTGCCTGGCTCCAGGGTACGGTGGCTCACAGTGATGACTATAGCCTTGCCACTGCCATGGTAACTCAGTCACCTCTTGCTGTGTGCCAACCATTAGACAAAACACTTTGCTCATGGAAGCCAGGACATCCTAGGCAAAGCACTTTATCAGTTAGTCCCCCAGTTGCTACGATGGGGGTAGCGGATAGCACCCATCTGTAGCGATGTGGGTCAAGCAAATCAGCGTGTGATAAATCCCTGAGAGTTGTTGTTGGCACACGTCGTGCTCAATAAATGCTAACTCTCAAAGGCTAAACATTTATTGAACACCTTGTACATGTCAAGTATAATACATGCCTTGGGGATACGGTAGGGATTGTGAGAAATTCCCCCCCGAATTGCTTGCAGCTAAGCGTGGGTGAAATGCAATTTAAACACACAATTACAATCCAGAGATTGAAATACTGTGTTGGAGAGATTTGGGAGGGCAGGGCAGGTTTTTTTTCCCCTCTCTGCAATTAGAATGTGGCTTTTGTGACAGTGGGTATTCTGCCCTTGCTCCAAGCTGATTCCTAAAGCCCTAGAGACAACGAATGAGTAAAGTGCTGTGTTAGCATTATCTGAACTGAGAAGTATTAAGTGATTGAACGTGGAGACTGAGGAGAGGAAGGAGAGTGGGGTGGGGTGGGGTGGACCCCATCTTTGCAAGAGGCCACCTAGCTGACAGAGAAGGTACTAAGGGACTGAGGAGATCACTCAGTCAGCAAAGTGCTTCCTGTTCGTTTGAGCGGACTTGAGCCTGATCCCCAGCGAAAGCTGAGCCCAGCAGTGTCTGCCTGTGGTTTCATTGCTGGGGAGGTGGGGGCGAGGAGACACTTGGGCTTGCTGGCCTAATAAAGAAGCTTCAGGTCCAGTGAGGGACTGTCTCAGTCTGCCTTTTATCGATGTAATAAAAAGCATGACCAAACATAGCTTGAGCGGGAGGGTTTAATTCACTTTGGAAGCTACAGTCCATCATCAAGGGAAGTCAGGGCAGGAACTCACGGCAGGAACCTGGAGCCAAGAACTGAAACAGAGGTCGTAGAGGACTGCTGCTTACTGACTTGATTTTCAGGGCTAGCTCAGCCTACTTTTTATATATCTCAGTACCACCTGCTTAGGGGTGGGACTGCCCACAGTGAGCTGGATCCTCCCCATCAATCATGAATCAAGAAAATGCCCTACAAACCTGCCTACAGGCAATCGATGGAGCCAGTTTCCTCAATTGAGGTTCCTCTTTCTAGTTCTAGCTTGTGTCATTGACAGAAAAACTAACCAGAACATATAGCTGCTTCAGAGTATAATGTGGAGAAGGACTGGGGAAGACACCTAATATTGACCTATGTACCTGTACATGCATGTACACACACAGACACACATGCACAGATGGAAGCAAAGAACACTTTCCATGTGGTATGTCCTGAGGACTACAGACAGTTCAACCTGAGGTACTCAAACACACACACACCACACACTCACACACACACACACACACACACACACACACACACACACACTGCCAGTAACCATGTTCTCCTTTTCTTTCTTGTTCTGTGGGCCAGTTGCTCCCTCTAAAAGGTTGAAAATATGTGCTGGGTCTTGATGTCATTGTGTCACTTGGTCAGAAATGCCTAGCTTCTCCCTGAGGTCTCCTGAGAGGATGCTGACGTGGAGAGAAGCGCAAAGCCCACCCAGGCAATTCACGGTTAGCTGAGATTTGCCTGCAGTCTTAAAACAGAGCTCAGGAAGCCTCCTATTTCATACATAAGTTAAATCTAAAGAAGTTCAGCCTCCTTTAGATGAAGCCTATGCCTGATTTTTATGAGGTCAACAAATCAGAGTCGGGAAAGGACCTCAAGACCCAAGAGACAACTCGACCTTGACCTTGACCTTGGAATTCAGCTTGTCTCAGCCACGAACATCAACTATTTCAGGTCCCGATGTGGAGTCTGGACCCAGCAGCTTCCTTCCAGTGGGCTGTGATAGCAAGCTTGCCCGCCAATCCCATGTACGTGTCCCACCTACTGGGCGGGACCAAGCTCAGCTCTCCCCTCCTTAGAGATTAGGTAGTGGGGTTGAAAAGCCCACAGGCTGCTATTGGTCATGCTTTTGGGTGGCGTTGAAGCAGTGCTCCCCCATTTTTAAGGGTACAGTAGGCAGTGCTCTGCAGCAGGGACAGGGGACTCTTTCTTAGAAACTCAGTGTGTGGCAGTCTCTTTGTCCAGGAATGAAGACAAGCTCCTAATGGTGACTGCTGGTTGTTAGATGGTGATTTCCAAACCCTGCATTTGTAATGAGAGTAACTGCTGAGACTGTGACCGGGTGACCGTGCTTGGTGGCTGCTGGGGTCCTTGAACATGATCTGAGCTCAGCTAGCCCTGCTGGCCTTGCTGGTCAGAGCAAAACAACACGGACTTTCAGACTTGACTATTCAGGACTCTGTAAGGGCTGATAATGACAGTAGGCTCTAATGTCATGAAAGAAACTGCAACTCATTTTGAAGACGCAGGGCACAGAAACCTACATGGTTGCGGAACTTTGAGAGAGCCTCATTAAAATACATGTTTATGTGGACAGATGCTTGCATGGGTATGGCCACGTGCGTGTGCTTGTGGATCCAGAGGCTAATGTCCAGTGTCGACTCTACCTGTATACTGAGGCATGCTCTCTCACCGGTTCTGGCCAGCTTGCTCCAGTGATTTCCTGTTGCTGCCCTAGGAGGGCTGGCATCATAGGTGTACTGCCATATCCACTGGCCTCTACATGATGGTGAGGACTTGATTTCCAGTCCTCAGGCTGTATGCCAAATGGTTTATGCACCAAGTGCCCCAGCCCCAAAGCTCATTTTTCCATACTGCAGAATCACTATTATAAACAACAAAACCACCCAGTTGGTGTAGAGATAGTTCCAAACACTAAAATATGTCCTCAAGTGCTGTTCTGCCCTCTCCCCACCCCTGGCTCTTAATAAACACCACACTGACTTGCTCTTGTATTTGGTCTCCCTTGCTTTATATACAAGGCAGGCATAGGAAAGTCAACCCCCAACTGAAACCCAAGCTCGACTTTCATGAGGTCAGTATATCAAATGGCCCAGAAGGGACCCAAAGCAAATATGCGTCATCCCTTATCCATCTACACACTGGAGGACATTTTTGGGATATATCAGGGTTTCGAGTCATTTTGAACAGAGCGATTGTAATTTCACATATGGGATTTCAATAGACAGGTTTTCATTTCATCTGAGACTCAAGAGATAGGTCATCTATGATAAGGGGTGTTCAGCTTTGAAAATAACCGTCACCCACCTCTGCCAACTGCATGAAAATTTCCGGTGTTCTCACCAGCATTGATACCTCAGTATGGTCAGGTTCTGTTTGTGCTTTTTCCAGATTTGAATAGGTACATGGATTCATTTTCAAATTAGAAGAGTCTCTTTGGTCAAGCCAGTCAGTCAGTAGCATGGGTACATACGTACATACATACATGTATACATGCATACATACATATCAAATTATATATAAATTTTAAGGCGGTACCTGCCCCTGCATCAGTAAATCGGTGGCTCAGTGAAAGGCTGGAGGGAGAGGAGGGGCAGACTGCAGCTACTAAGTGTCCCATCAGCCCTGGGCTGGAACCTTCACTCACAAAATTAGCTTCAGCCCAGTCAGTACTGATTCTAGAAGGAAGCAGCTGTGCCCTGGGTTTGGAAAGAGGAAGGCATTTGAGGGAGAAGGGATGTGCAGAGCAGAGAGCAGGGAGGGTGTCGTGTGTGTGTGTGTGTGTGTGAGTGTGTGTGAGTGTGTTCTGAGTACTGAGAACACGCCATGCGCCTGATACTGTGCGTGTGTCGAGCATACCCCGTGGGGAAGCCGCAGTGATGCTGGGCCCTTGTGCTCAGTGTGCTGCAGGTGCTCTGCCCTCCACGCAGGTTAATCCGTTTATTCTTTCCAACAGTCTTGTGCTGTAATGACAGCCTTAGCACTGTCATTATGTGCATTTTATGGACAAGGAAACTGAAGCAGAAAGAGATGAAAGAACTTGCCCAAAGCTGTTCCACAAAGAAGAGTGCTGGTTTATGCACCAAAGTCTGACCCCGTGTCCTCTAAGCAGACCACCAGGGTGTTGTGACCATGCTTATTAAGGGACTGTGCAAGCTGCCGTAACCAATAAATAGTAATAAGTGTATAGTCCTCCACATATGGAGACCTGAGCAGACATGAGGTTTTTCTGCTCAGGCATCAACCTCAAAGGTGTGTCCAAGGCTGTTAGGCTGACTCTGTTCTCAGGCTCCACGTTTGAGTTCAAGGGCATCACATTTTCTCACTTTCTGGTCAGCGGGGAGGGGAAAAGAGGCAAAAGGCACATTTGTGTTCCTTTGAGTGGAATGATCCAGAAGTTTCTACTTCCCATTGGTTGGAACCCATGGCCGCACCGAGCTACAAAGGAAGCTAGGAAGTCTGGCGTCCGTCAAGCATGTCCTCCGCTATAGTTCAAGGGCTCTACTGTGAGAGGGACGGGTGGGAGCCCAGCCCTCGCGGCCACAGCTTGTAGACTGTCCTCCTCACTGAAGAATGTTCCCTGGGGCTGAGGACTTGTCAAATGACCTGTAAGTGGGAACACCTTGTGCTTACACTCGGGTTTAGACCACTCTGGAAGACTGTCTACAGAATGAAGGGGTGGATGCAGACAGGAGCAGGGGGATTTGCAGGTCGGCCCTGTGAATGCCTTCTGGACATGGAGTTGGACCAGTCGTTGGTCTTACTTATGTACTCACTCCTCTGGTCCTGCTCTGTGGATGGTGCTCCAGCTCTGGTGCTCCAGCCCTGGTCCTCACAGGCATGGCAGGATCCGGCTCAGTCCTTGACAAGTTGTCTAGGGACATTCAATGCAGGCTTAGTCCTCCCCTCTCCTCACTAACAAGCGTCCTCTTCTGTCTGTTTCTCTTGGTCTTAGGACCCCCGGAGCAAACACAAGTTTAAGATCCACACCTATTCAAGCCCCACCTTCTGTGACCACTGCGGATCACTGCTGTACGGACTCATTCACCAGGGGATGAAATGCGACAGTAAGTACTTGACCGCCTAGGGAGGGGAGCATATGCCCATGGGGCGATGCCACAAGGGAGGCTTCTGTCTTATGGCTTAGGGTCCACATTTGCACTGTGTTCCCCTGACTCCTGGGTAGGACAGGTACTATTTCCCAATGCCCCTGTCTTGAGTTCTTCTCCCCATAACAAGGTGGGCCAGTTCATCCTTCTATATAACACTTCCTAAAGTCACCTCCCTGTTGCACCCACTCTCTAGGGAACTCAAGCTATTATATGTCATTACTTTAAAACTAGGAGACGTCTTTCTTAAGTATGTTCCTGCTGACATTAAACATGGGCCAATTACAGCATTGTGTAAGCATTCCTATATGACATTGTGTCATGGGCCATGACAACATTGTGTAAGCATTCCTATATAGGGTTGGTGTGGCTCTGCCCTCCATGGGACCACCTCCACATCTTCCCTCACTTGTAGGAATGGTGCACTGGGCATTCAAGTTGGCGATCAGAACCACAGGGGTGTAGAAGTATAGAGGGACTGCTTCAGGCTATACCTTGGCCTTCAGGGAGGATGACCCCATCTTCCTCCACCCATAAGGGTTGTGAGAACAATTTGGAGAAGTCCTTCTGGTAAGATGCTGTCAAGGAAGCTTGTTCTTTGCTAGGTGGGACTGTCTCTAGGGTCAGGGAACAGGAAGGCAGCAGTGGGTCTGGGTAAGGCTCAGCCTGGGCCAACCTGAACCAACCTGAGCCATACCTCTCTCTGCCCTCACAGCCTGTATGATGAACGTCCACAAGCGCTGTGTGATGAATGTCCCCAGCCTCTGTGGCACTGACCACACGGAGCGCCGCGGCCGCATCTACATCCAGGCGCATATCGACAGGGAGGTTCTCATCGTTGTTGGTAGGTGGCCTCGCGGCTCCTGCATTGGTGCCAGAGCTTCTGAGTTCTGTAAACATGCGAGGGGGTGGGGGGAAAGTGCGCAGGCAGGGTACAGGTGCACGGAGAGGCATAACGTTGCTGCTCTGCTCCTGCCTCCCGTGTGGGCCTTCTCCACAGTGAAATCCTCAGACTGCAGACCCTCAGAGCCACCTTCTCAGCACCTTGGGGTGGCTGCAGCTGCCTGAAGGGCAACCTGAGCCTTCCAGGCTTCTTTCAAACAAAAAATGTGTAATTGAAATGATAACAATTGCATTTGCTTGTGCCATAGTGTATTTGACACATGTATAATATGCAACAATCGAGTCAAGGTAACTTTCGTGTATCACCAGGGCACCCAGGCCTTCTGTTCATCCTTCTTTAAAACAACAACAACAGCAAAGAATATGTAATTAAAGTACAACAATTGTACACATTTGTGGGCGTAGTGTATTTTGACACATGTACCATTCATAATGATCAAATCAAGGTAATTTCTCACATGTGTCTGCACTGCTCAGACAGCTGTGATTTCCTAGTATTGAGGATACTGAGGGACTTGAAATTTCACAGAATCTCCTGCCTGCCTCCTATCTGTTCTCTCCTTGTCTCCTGGAACGTGAAGTCCCTGTGCCCTTCTCCAGATAACGGAGACGGCATCCTCGCCTCCTCCCCAGACTTTTCCAATGGGAACATAGAGTCTTGATGACCAACACCAAATTTGGAAGAATTTATGTCTTAAAGAGGGAGGGAAGGAGGGAGGGGCTGTGCACTCCAGGGAACTCCCCGGGGCCTTTGATGTCTTTGAAATTTATTTTAACCTGTTGGGAGCTATGCCAATCACTGTAATGTTGTGCATACTTATTTTGTGTCTGAACTAAGAAAGAGAAACAGCGCAGTTTGCTGAGGCGTGGAGACACGCAAAGGGCAGAAAGGAGGGTCCATCTGATTTTCTGTAGTGAGCATTCATGATACTCGGAGAATAGAAATTCATCTGTGCTGGACTGGCAGGTACTTACCTGTTAGTCACGGCAAAACCAGTACCAAAAATAAACAAATAAACAAATAAATAAAAGACGAAGTGGCATGAAGATTTGAAGGAACAGTTTCTTCGAGGCTTGTGACACAAACTCTGTAGACTTACATAACTAATTTGAATAAACAAGGCCTCCCTCACCATTGCATCATGGAAGGGGTTGGTTTTGTTAAGTTGGCCAGTTTCTGAGGCCCCGGAATGCTTTAGTGGCACTGACCTGCCGACCCCTAACGTGGTCAAGGGTTTGCTTAAACCATAGAAAAGTTGAATAATATAACTCCTTTTTGAAAGGGTCATTTGGGGAACCTGGTGAGTTCTTAGAGAAGCTTAGAGGCTTTTTCTTTCAAGGACAGGCCAAGGGAGGGGGCAGCTGTCTCCCAGGGGTTCTTGTGGGCTTGGGGTGGGACGCAGAGAATCTTAGGGCGGCAAGCTCAAGGGAAGCCTGCTCCTACCACCTGCTCTAGCTGCCAGTGTCTGAGGGACAAAAACTGAGGCTCTGCTGCCACCTAGTGGTTCAGAACAATTACCACGGGCAGCCACATTTACAGAGTGTATTTAGATCCACAGGCCCATCTTGCCTGTTACACTCATTTCAGGAACGTTATCCAAGGAGGTGATCATTACCCTTTTACCTATCTGGAAACAGGTTCAGCAGGTGCCCAGTTCCCCAGCTAGGTCCGATTGACTTGAAAGCACTTTCCTATCCGTAACAGGTTAGTGTTTTAACTCCCCTTTGTTCCTTTGCTTAATTTCCCATAGTTTCCTTTTCTCATTTAGCAACAGTAGCTCTTAGGGGACTCCATGGGGAAGCCTTTGATGATTTGAGGGCATAGGATTCTTTTGAGCTCAAGCTCAGATGTTCTGCATAACCATGCTAAAGACAATCAGGCTGTCCTGGGACACATCTGTGCGGACTGTTGCTATAGCAACCAAGTACCACAGACTTTTATTCTTGCAGAGTCCTGGAGGCTGGAGGTCTAGGTCAAGGGTCAGTAGTGTTATTTCTTGAGCTGGGCTCCAAGGGAGTCTGGTCCATACTTCTGCTGGTTGCTGACCATCTTTGGGGTTCTGTGACTGTAATGCTATATGTGTTCTTTGCTCTGCATCTGCTGAATTAGGATGCAAGCCCTAAAAGCCCACCCTAAACTACTATGACCTGATCCTCACTTGAGCACATCCATAAGGACTTTACGTCCATATAAGGTCATGGTCACAGGTGGCAGGAAGGAATGTTGAGGCCCCCTTAAAGTTCGGGATGGAATTTTCCATCCTTAGGGCCCTGAGAACTTTAATTACAAAGCTGCCAGCATTTTAGTAGTGTCTGTGAGATTGCTCAGTGGATTACAATTGTTGCCCTCGCAGGCCAGGAGAGACGAAGACTTGGCAAACTTGACCAAGGTCTGAGGCAGAACAGAGACTCCCATCTGGGCCACCATGTCACTAAGCCTTGCTAATAACTGCCTCACAATTCAGGCACAGGCTGTGCTCAGTATAACCTTATTTATTGATTCTATTAAGAGAGTTATCAAAGGTTGCCTGGAGCCTTCTTAGAAGTTCTGCACCGGAAGTGGCTTTGTGTTTTACCTCACGCAAACCCTAGAAGCATTTGTAGGGTTAGAACTTTCCCCTGGCCACCAGCCTGGGACACTGGTGTCAGACCCGGGTCTCATATGCTATGCATAAGTCCAGCCTCTCCCTGGGCAGAAGGGTTTCTATCTCCCCTGCTACTGAAAGCCGGGTTGACTCTCCACTCTTGTGGCTCTTGTAGGCCATGATCAGAACGGAAATCCAGCCAATTCTTCTTCTGAGCCCACTAGTGGGCTTCCTCATGTCCTCAGATCACACAGAGCAGACCCAGTGGGGCCACTGTCCATCCATACTCTCTCCAGGAATTCTCTAGAAAGCGGCCCTGTGTGTGCTCATCTTTGCCGTGTTTTCTTCTCCTGGAGTTTAACTCCTTTGCAGAGCTCAACAGATTCTTAGCCTGACTTCCCCATGCCCCAGTCACTCACAGTATAGAGACCTTGAACTTGGATGGATACAGTTTTGGGTTTGATTACTTTCTGCCTTTCTCCTGATATTAGCCCCATGGGGGCAAAGTAGGTCATTTTGGTTCATAACCCATCTCCCCAGCCCTTGATAAGTTTGGTATCACTACACATTTGTGGAATCAAAATACCATTGAATATCCCGTTAGATGTGAGACCTCCACAGATGATCCTTGCATTGGTGCCTTCTGAGGTTAGAATCAGCAGAGATTCGATCTCACAGTATTATTCTTATAAGAAAGTTGAGCGCACACACAACCTCATCCAATGCCAATAGTAGGCACCACGGAACCAGGATGCACCCCTTGGACCCATGACCTCCTTGTTCTCTGGATGATATAGAAAAGACACGGAGCAGTGGTCCTTCTAGAAGCATAGGAAGCCATGTTGACATCGCTATGCCTAGTGACCTTATGGGAGAAAGGAGCACAACATCATAAGATTAGATCAGAGTCATACAATGAGCCAGAAGTCAACATTTTGAGTCCCTGTGCAAAAAACTATTTTGATTCATTATCATCCTATCAACAGAGAAGCTGACATCCTCATCTCATACATCATGGCTGTATTCTTTCTAAATTTAAATTTTAGGTTAGTATAGGAAGTGGTGATTTGCATTAAGAACAGCCACATCTTTTTAGATCTGAGGATTTCATCTATGCATATAATGCATTTAGATTAAATCCACCCCTCTCCCACCTCTTTTTCCTCCAAACTTTAGGTACTATTAAGAAATAAATGAAAAGAAACCACTGGGTCTTCTTAGTGCTGCCTGGATTCTTATGGCTGTAGGGCCACCTCCCTGAAGAAAAATGACTGTCCCTCCACCAGAGCCATCAATTGCCAGTAACACTTCAGCCTGAGACGGAGTTTCATAAGCCTTTCTGTCTGCCTTCCATGCTGGGATTTTGGCTGACTTGATCCTGTGCATATAATCATATGTCATTCTTACACTATTTTGATGCAGATGTCCAATACTTTTTAGATCTCACAGCTTTTCTCCCCTCATCTGCAATGATCCCTGTGTTCTGGGGGAAGGGACTATTATATAGACATTATTTAGATCCAAGCACTCCACAGTCTCTTATTCTTTGCATGTTGACCAGTCTTGGGTCTCTGTATTTGTTAGTTAGGATTTTACTGTTGTGAACAGACACCATGACCAAGACAACTCTTATAAGGGCAAGATTTAATTGGGGCTGGCTTACAGGTTCAGAGATTCAGTCCATTGTCATCAAGGTGGGAGCATGGCAGCATCCAGGCAGGCATGGTGCAGGAGGAGCGGTGAGTTCTACATCTTCATCTGAAGGCTGCTAGTGGAAGACTGCCTCTCAGGCAGCTAGGATGAGGGTCTCAAAGCCCATGCCTGCAGTGACACACTTCCTCCAACAAGGCCACATCTCCAAATAGCACCAATTCTTTGCCCGAGCATATTCAATCCACCACATTATTGTAAAAGTAACTTCTCTAATAAGGCTTGAAAGATGTACTAATAACTTCATATTAAGGTAAATAGAAATCAGTTTATCACTATTTCTATTTGGCAGAATTAAGTTCTCCCCTATGACTTAGTCAGCCACAGGTCCTTGGGCCAGTTAATGGTATCAGGCATGAGTGCTATCTTAGGAGCAGGCCTTAACTCCAACAAGAAAGTAGTTGGCCACTCCCATAACACTGTACCATGACTGCACTGGGGCCATACCCCCCCCCCAGCTGCTTGTTATTGTAGCTTGCAGTATTCACAGCTGGGGAAGACTGTGGATTGTCTTTCTCCTCCAGGAGGATGCATCGGACCTTTCAGCACTGTGAACACAGCTAGCAGAGATGATTTCTCCATGTCCTATGACTCAAATATGTGAGGTTTTTGGCAGTAGGTTCTTACCGTGACATTCCAAATGGTAACCAAGAAGCATGACACTAGCCTGTAATATTTGAAGGACACGAGACCAAGAACTCAAAAAGAAATATCCCACATCTGTCCCTAGGCTTTTCATTTGATAGTCTATGGTATTACGGAGAAGCATTGTTTCCCTATTATAGGGTAGCTCAATTTAAACTCCATTCCTATATGTATCTATGTATAGTTTGGGAGGGGACTACGGCTGTAAGCTTCCACGGGGCTTTCCCATGCCTTCAGTGTTAGCTGTCCTTCTCCCCGCTCCCCTCTTTGCCAGGCTCTCCATCCCATTGAATCCTTCCCGTTGTGTTACTCCCCTTCTCCCTCCATATCACCTGCCTTTCTCTTGAACGCCTCCCCAGAGCCCTCACTAGTCCCCCGCCTTCTATGGGTACTCCAGTTCAAGCCCACATGTCTAAAGACTCGAAGATGGCATCCACATGTGAGGTAGAGCATGTTCTGTTTGTCTTTCTGGGTCAGCGTTACGGCAATCAGAATGACTGATTCTGTATCTATCCATGTACCTGTGAAGTTAAGAACTTCATTTCTTTCTTTACAGAACCATGCACACACATGGTCATCTAACTTATTGAATAAACGTTCCATTGTGCACACGTGCCGTATTTCATGATCCATTCTAGGCTGCTCCCATTCTCTGGCTGTTTTGACTAGAGTAGCAGTGTCCATGGATAAGCAGGGATCCCCAGTAAGATGCAGAGTCCTTTGTGTGTGTGTGTGTGTGTGTGTGTGTGTGTGTGTGCCTAAGAGCAGCATAGCTGGGCTGCAAAGTAGATCTATTCCCTAGCATTTTGAGGAACCTCCACACTGATTTCCAGTGTGTCTGGACCAGTTTGTGCTTCCACCATCAATGAGTAACTGTCTCCCTTCCCAACATTTGTTGTCTTTTTTCATAAAAAAAAATAAAAACTTATCCATTTTGAGTTAGGAAAGATAAAATCACAAAGTAGTTTTAATTTACATTTCCCTGACTGGTAAAGATGTTGAATTAAAAAAAATATTTCTCAGCCATTTGTATTTCCTTTTTTGAAAAATTTCTGTTTTATTTTATATATGTGTATACACACACACACACACACACACACACACATGGTATATAGCTGTCAAAGACTTTTCTGCTTATGTAGGCTGTTTCTTTTCTCAAACGACAGCGTCCTTTGCCGTACAGAGACCTTTTAGTTTCGTGAGGCCCCATTTGTCAGTTGTTGGTCTTAATGCCCACTCAGCCATGGTCCTGTTCCAAAAGCGTTTTCCTAAGCCCAGAAGTTGAAGCTCTTAGCCTGGACTGGACTTCATGAACCCTTCCCCAGTCTATGTTAATAGCTGTAGTTTTTTTTTGACACAGGGTCTCACTATGTACAGCCCGGGCTGTCTCAAACCTATAGTCTTCCTGTCTTCACAGCCATACATTTTAAACTATGAGTTAGGTTTCTATCTATGATTATATTCTCTTAGACTTGGGGCTGTTCTAAGAAAAAAAAAACAACGAATTGTTGATGCATCCCTTAGGAACTCTAGTGTTTTTACTATCGGGCAGTGATTGTACTGGACAGAAATTCCTAGACTAAAATATCTTCCAGGCAGACTTGTGTATTTCCAGGGTACTGACCCCTTTACTCCATCCTAAGACACAATATCCACATATCAGAAGAAGGACCTTAAGGAGACAAAAGTTCTTGATGAGCATCATTAAGAAGCCAAGGGCCTACACGTCTACTTACACGCCAGGCTCTAAAAAGGTTTTAAAAGCACTCTCAGGGAAAAGGAAGTAGATGCTGGAGTCTCCTGGAAGATGGCGTTAGCGTTTGAAGAAATGCTGGAGACAAAGTATTTGTTAATGTGAGGACTCTTGGCAAGATGCAAAGAGTAAAACAAACAAGCAAAGCTCTGGGGTCCTTTCCCATGAAGGCGTCTTCCTACTAATGTCAAGATGGCAGGACGAGACCCCAGACCTGAGCTCATCCCTGGGTATGTGCTGTACCTGAGGGGTGTGGCTGGAGGTGGAGAAGTAGTCCATCCATCCATCCGTCCATCCGTCCATGAAGGACCCAAGTACCAGATTGGTTCCTATAGTGAATGAAATGTGACCTGTGACCTTTGCCTTGAAAGATCTCATAGGCTATCAGGGAAGCTAGGCACAGATTGGTCTTGTGAGGGCTCCATGGGGACTTCAGAAGGGGCTCGAAGTTCCTGGTGGAAGCCATGACTGGGCTAAGTCTCTTACAGTATGACAGTTATCTCTGTGGGGCAAAGGCATGGGAAAATTATTGTGAGCTAGTTTTCCTGAGCACGTACTATGCAAGTCCGTTGCAGGAGGACAGAAGGAAGCATGCAGTGAGGAGGCATGCAGTGAAGGAATTTGGGGTGGTGCTATCACTTCCTGAGTGTGGTTTCCTCCCTATGCTATCAGAGTATAGACTTGACAGGGCCCCTTGCTCTCCCCACCATTAACGTAGCTATCGCGTGTCCACTATTTTCGCTCAATCTAGAATTTACTATTACAACAGGAGATAGGCTAGATCTCTTTTTCTGGACAGATGTCACAACCCAAGGCCTTGCCAGTTCCTGGGGTTGCTAGAGCATCTTTCTCAGCCTTCTCTGTCTGCCACACAGGCAGATTCTCCATCACTCTGCCAAGTTAAAACTGATGTCAGCTCATATGTTCTCCAGGCACTGTGTCTGCAAATCCCACTCTTTAATGTGTGCCGCTCCTCAAACCTCTTAAGCTTGTGGGTATTTGAGCGCAGAGTCAGAGTGAACCTGCGAGCTGTGTTTCTGTTTTGCTCAGTACTTCCAGTATGTACTTCCTTTAGCTGACTACTTGTTTGAAACAGGAGCGGGATATGGGGGATGTGGTGTAGGAGAATCCATTTGGGCTAATGTTACAAAATATTACCCAGCCAAACATTGGCTTCAATACTTTATTAAGAAAAAGAGAAAGAAAAAGAAAAAGAAAAAGAAAAAGAAAAAGAAAAAGAAAAAGAAAAAGAAAAAGAAAAAGAAAAAGAAAAAAAAGATGTGAACTGGCAGCTCAGGACCACAAGGGGGCAGTCTCTGACTACAAAACCACCTCTCCACAGAGGTTTGATCTCTCTCTTTTTTTTTTTTTATAAAAGGCTATATATATTTTTTTATTATATATTTTTATTTTCTATATTCTTTGTTTACAATCCAAAAGCTTTCTCCTTTCCCAGTTCCCCTCCCCATATGTCTCATAAGTCCTCTTCTCTCCATCTATTCTCCTATCTTTCCCCCTCCCTTTTCTCTGTCCTGGTACTCCCCTACAATGCTGGATCAAGCCTTTCCAGGATTAGGGCCCTCTTCCTTCTTCATGGGAATCATTTGATATGCTAATTGTATCTTCATTATTCAGAGTTCCAGGGCTAATTAATATCCACTTATCAATGATTGCATTCCATGTGTATTTTTTTGTGATTGCATTACCTTGCTTAGGATGATATTTTCCAGTTCCAACCATTTGCCTAAAAAATTCATGAATTCATTGTTTTTAATTGCTGAATAGTACTCCATTGTGTATATATACCACATTTTCTGTATCCATTCCTCCACTGAGGGATATCTGGGTTCTTTCCAGCTTCTGGCTATTATAAATAGGGCTGCTACGAACAAAGTGGAACATGTGTCCTTATTACATGCTGGGGAATTCTCTGGGTATATGCCCAGGAGAGGTATAACAGGGTCATAGAAAGTCTCCCAACCAAAAACAGCACAGGACCAGATGCCTTCAGTGTATCTATCAGACCTTCAAAGAAGACCTAACACCAATACTCTTCAAACTGTTCCACAAAATAGAAACAGAAGGTACACTACCTAACTCGTTCTACAAAGCCACAATTACACTAATACCAAAACCACACAAAGATCCAACAAAGAAAGAGAACTTTAGGCCAATTTCCCTTATGAACATCGATGCAAAAATACTCAATAAAATTCTTCCCAACCGAATCCAAGAACACATCAAAATGATCATCCACCATGATCAAGTGAGCTTCATCCCAGGGATGCAGGGATGGTTCAATATAAGGAAATCCATCAATGCTATCCACTACATAAACAAACTCAAAGAAAAAAACCATATGATCATTTCATTAGATGCTGAAAAGACATTTGACAAAATTCAGCGTCCTTTCATGCTAAAAGTCTTGGAAAGAACAGGAATTCAAGGCCCATACCTAAACATCATTAAAGCAATATACAGCAAACCGGTAGCCAACATCAAACTAAATGGAGAGAAACTTGAAGCGATCTCTTTTAAATACAAGTTCCAGTTTAAGCTTGCCATGGTGCCTCACTTCATAACTCCAGTTGCCTGGGAGACTGAGGCAGAGGGTCACAAACTCAAGGCCTAACTGGGCTTTAGGATGAATTCGAGGCCAGACTGCGTCACTCAGTGAGAGCATGTCTTAAAATAGAAAGGAAAAGGAGGGCTTAGGGTGTGGTGGGGGAGGGGCTTGCACACATGACAAGATGGATCCATGAGTAAAAGGACTTGGCTTGGAGAGCTTGACCCCAGTATTACATCCCTGGGATCTTCATGGTGGAAGAAGAGAACTGACCATAACTCCTCCTATGTACGTGTGTGCACACACACACATACACACACACACTCACTCACTTGTGAGTAATTAGTGTAATTTTTCAAAAATAATCCAGAAAGAGGGCTGAGGAAATAGTTCAATAGTAGAAAATTGCCTGGTATTTGTGAGACTCTGAGCTCAGTCCCTTCTACCCTCCCCTCCCCTGAAAGGTACACACACACACACACACACACACACACACACACACGCAGTGAGGATGAAGTCTACAAACCCCAGCACTGTCTGTAAGGAAGGGGCCATGCCACACAGCTGGGCTCACTGAGGCCCTGAGGAAGGACGGCTCCTCACAGAGCAGGACAGGACCCCGTCCTGGAAGAGTGCACCCCTTGTGCATGACAGGCCAGATCCCCTGTGTCTGGAAAGTGTGGAATCAGAACTTTTGGAATATCCGAGGAAACCCAGTGAGGTGTGTTGAAGGTGCGGCCCACACAGATGATGGACCTGTCTCATGTACCATGTCTATGCACCACCTCTTTCATGCAAGGTCGTTAGTGTTTCAAGCCGTGGACTTTCTGCTTGTACTGTCATGTCAGTGTGTGGTATGGGGACACTTTGACAGGCGAGGAATCAGGATGCTTAGCTTCTCCTGGTGTTTGGTTTTCCCTCAGGTTTATCCTGAGATGTTTCTGTCAGCCATGTTTCACAGCAAGCATCCACGCATCCACCCCTCATTGCTGTGACTACACCGGCCTGATCGTGTGTCCATCCATCTTGCTTTCCACCCGCCCACCCGTCTTATTTTTGGCACACTTCAAAGCAAATTACAGACATCTACTCAATTCTTGCTAAACAATCCATCAGATGAACAATTCAAAAATCAGAATCGATCTTTTAAACTTCGAAGTAGAATTTGCATATTATCCTATACACACAACTGAAGTGTCCAGTAGCTGAATTTTGACAATTGCCTTTGACTCTGCCATAGCCCCTTTCTATTCCTCCTCAACTGATTGATTGATGATTGGCTGATCAATTGATATCACAGAAATCACTGAGGATCTAATAAATACTGTTGTGCGTGTGGGGTTCTGCCCTCACTATCCCATGTGTTGTTGGGGAGTCTGGGAGCTAAGGAGCCCTTGACAACCTAAAACCCCTCAGGCTGTGTCATAGCCGTTGCTGTGTGAAGGGCTCACAGTGCAGTGCAGCAGGCTCGTGGGAACCTTCCTGTGCGTTGGCTGGAGAGCAGATACTCTTGAAATAAGCAGGGTGTAGTGTCACTGGCTGGCATAAAGAAGCTGGGTCATGTGACCTTTCCACTTCTGCAGTACTGCATAGCCAATCAGTGTGTTATAGGGTGGTCTGCACACTGCACAGGCCAGGGCCAGCCAATGCTTCTTTTTCTAGCCCGGAAGTTGTAGGTGGGTGTGTTTGGATGTTGAAAATCTCGAGGAACCGAGGAAAGCTGAACTCAGTCCTTGTCCTGGTTCTCCCAGGCATTATGAGAACAGCCAAGGTCAGGCCCGAGGTCCCCAACCCTGAGAGAAGACAGCACACCCACTGTTTCTAACCTCCAGAGGAAAGTCACTAAGGGAAGCCCCGCCCCGACTACCAAGCTGTGACTTTTTAGCATCTCTGGAGGAGTCTCTAGCAATGTTCATTCAAATACATGTATGTATGGTGAGTCTCAAACTCCCTGCTTGGGAATCTGTCCCACTAAAATAAACACACAGAGAAACAGGTACAAAACGAGCGTGTTTGTTGACTGTGGTGAAAAGAGTAATCAGCTTGAAGGGAATAATCCATCTTTGGGGATGCCAGGCGGCTGCTGACGTGTTGGCTCTACACAGGCTTCTGTGGAGCTAGTCCTCTTCTGAACGGGAATTGGTTATACAGTTGTGCTCAGTTTATAAAATTCATTGTTATGTAATTATAAGCCATATACTTTAAAATTATATCGTGTTTTTCTACTTATACGACTTAAGAAATACAAATTCTAAATAATTAAAAACAAACATACCAACCCAGCTACAGCTATTGATCTGTTGTAGAAGTTAGCAAATTATGACTTGGGGCCAAATCTAGCCCACTGCTTGTTTGTATAATGAGATTTTATTAGACTACAATCATATTTATTTACATGGTGTCTCTGGCTGCTGGTTTTTTCTTTTCCTATCAAATGGCAGAGTTCATATGGTTTGTGAAACCTAGATTATTTGCTCCTTGGCTGCCTCTGAAAAGAACCCGTTGACCTAGAGGAACATCCACAGCTGTTATGTAAGGTTAGGTTCCACAAAAATATGTGGTATGAACTCTTGTCTACTAAATAAGCAAGTGCAGCAGATACTTCCCGTGTACAACTGTGTGTTTTCGTGTTTCATAAGCATGGGAATAAAGGTGAGGACGCATGTGAATGGGGCTGCGGATTCGGGGTCACAGGGGATCAGGAGTGGAGGTTTTGGGAGAGGGGAGTGTCTTCTTATGTTTTTGTTTCTCAGGTTGCAATAGGTACATTGCGCTTTCAATAGCTGCTGGGGCTTGAATCAGAGTCTTGTGATGCCAGACCAATGCTGGGTACCTGAGCCTTCCTTTGAGAACTTTATTTTGAGATAGAGGCTTAAGTTATCCAGTCTGAGCTTGAACTCATGGTCCCCCTGCCTCATCTCCTGAAGAACTGCGATTATATCACATTTATGTGTGTGTGTTGTATGTACATGTATATGAGTACTGTAAATGTATGTACATGTGTATATGTGTGTGATGTATGTATATATGTGTAGATGATGTATGTGTGCATGTATATGCATGCAAGCATGTGTGAATGTGTGCGTGTGTTTTGTGGTATATGTATATATGTGTGTTGTATGTGTATGTACATGTGTGTTGTAAGCATATGTATGTGTGTATATGTGATATATGTGTATGTAAATGATGTATGTGTGCATGTGTATGCATGCAAGTGTGTGTATAATGTGTGTGGTTAATGTATATATGTGTATATATCTGTGCATATTGTGTAGTGTGTGTGTACACATGCGTGTGTATCCATGAGCAAGCACGGAGACCAGACAAGGACATATCACTCTTGGTCTAATTTCTTTTACTGAATTTGGAGCTGGACTGGTAGCCAGCAAACCCTGGCAATGATCCTGACTCTATCAGTTTATATCACTGGGAGTTACAGGTGTCTACACCCAGCTTTTTACATGGATGTTGGGGATTCAAACCTAGGTACTTAGGCTTGTAGAGAAGGCATCCTCACCCAGAGAAGCTGTCTCCCCACTGTGTAGCGCTAGCTCTTCTGAAACTCACTTTGTAGAGCAGTGAACTCTCTACCGTGAACTCTGTGAGGATCTCTGTGGCCGTGAACTCACAGAGATCCTTCTGCCTCTGCCTCCCGAGTGCTGGGATTACTGGTGTGCACCACCACTACCCCTGTTTACTTTTATACCTTTTGAGAAAAGAAAAAACAGTAAAATGGGGGAAAATCTTTAAATAGGACAAAAGTTTTTAATAAATGGCCCCAAAACTGAGTGGACATACTCAGGGATGGTGCATTCCTGGCTTTGATCAGGATGCTGGGTGGCGTGGGCCGGGCAGAGCCAGGGTTATGCCCTACCTGGGAATTTTGAGTTTCTATTGTCCATCTCTCTATCTCAGGAGCTAGGTGTGTTCTTTGGATTTTCAGGCACGCTGGTGGCCTTCTTTCCGGCAGCCTTGTCATCACCACACCCTACCCAGTCCCACCTGTAGTCCAAATTATTTTGCTTAAAGAAACCTCTGGCTCCACAGTACCTTTCAATTTCAATCCTCTGACTTCTTAATGCCTCAGAGTTTCCATTTTGGTTTCAGAAATCACTGGGAACCCTAGTCGCTCTGTAGACCAGTTGCAACATCAGGGAACTGGTTAGACATTCAGAAATCTCATGTACAACTCCAAGCCTGCAAATCGATATCTACATTCTAACAAAATTCCTGTGCACATTCCTGCATTAAAAAATCCCAGTCAACCTGCTGCCGGTTAAGAAGCCCGGGGAAGCAGGAAGAGTTTGAGTCCTTGGCCACTAGGGGGCAGGCGGTACCCACGCTCCGCTTCCATGTGGGCTGGGCACAGGTGGCCATGCCTTGTATGGAGGATGCCTACAAGTTCCTCCACCCGCACAGTCACAGCATCTCGGGTGTTGTGAAGATTTGAGACCAGAGCCCCCTTTGCTATGCTCTGCATCTTCTTATGTGTCTTGGCTTGAGCCTCATGCAGCAAGAGCTGCCGGCTTGAGTTGGTACCGGGTCACCAGGGCCTTCTAGTGCCCTTTGCCCCACTCTCCACCTCCTGCGGGGAACTCTCGTCTGTCCAGGAGAGATGCCCAGGCCACAGCTTCTGGCTGGCTTTTCTCATGGATGGGTTGTGGCAGCATTGTGGTTTAGAGTCCCGGCTTTAGGGGCGAGCCTTGGTTTGAAAGCTAGATCTCTCACTTGAGCAAACATTTGTCAGGTGCCTCCTATGTTCATCCCCTGCCCTCTTGCAAAGGGCTGGAGGCACAGCCACGACTCTTACATTCTTCTTAATGATGAGAGATGAGCACAAAACAAACAACACACGTCGCTGAGACAGGCTGTAAGGAAATAAAGGAGTGTGACCCGTGGCCGGCCTGCCACTAGCAGACGTGGTGGCATTTGTCTAAGATTACAATGGCAAGCTTGGAAGAGAGCTTGTTGCAGTTTCCAGAAAATAATGTGACAGGCAGGGCAACAGCAGAGGCAGAGGCCAGGGGAAGGGTTATCACAGAAACTGTTTGGAGTGGGTGTGGCTAAGCCTAGTGATGCAGTGCCCAGCTTTTGCCTAGTGCTGTGGTGTGGCTGGGGTCGGGTTGAAGAGATAGGGAGAGAACACTGCAGTGGAGACAGTCCAGGAAGCTATCTTCAGGGGGCAGGATGGGAGCGGGGTTGAGGGTCACAGGGGCAGGATGGGAGCAGGGTCGAGGGTCACAGGGGGCAAGATGGGAGCAGGGTCAAGGGTCACAGGGGGCAGGATGGGAGTGGGGTCAAGGGTTACAGGGGGCAGGATTGGAGTGGGGTCAAGGGTCAAAAGAGGCAGGATGGGAGTGGGGTCAAGGGTCACAGGGGGCAGGATGGGAGTGGGGTCAAGGGTCACAGGAGGCAGGATGGGAGTGAGGTAGAGGGTCACAGGGGGCAGGATTGGAGTGGGGTAGAAGTTGAGGGAACCATGGCTAATGCTTGATTCATGCTCATCTACCTGACAGCTCTACGCACTGCCAGGCTGCCTTAGGAACTGCAGGGAAGAAGGTGTGGTTTAGAATGGCCGTAGGTTGGGTGGGTTCACCCTCTGTCTCCTCCAGCATTTGCTGACATCAGTGCCAGGTCACGCACGGTCTTGGTAGTGCACCTTTCCCATGGATCCTTATGGTAACCCTGTGAAGAAGTCACTAACACTCACTCCATTTTAGAGATGAGGAAAACAGGGATAGGGAGGAGGACAAGAGGGGGAGGGGAGAGATGTTAAAATGTGTCCCAGCCACACAGTCAAGAGTGCGTGGTGCTAATTGTTGAACCTAAGGATTTTTTAGCTCCAGGTAACAGCTCGTGAACACCATCTGCACACCAAGCCTGTGGGGTGTGGTGATGGTATGGCGTTACCAGGAGCTCCCCTTTCTCGTCCCTGCTCATACTAAGGACTTGACCAACACTTTCCGACTTAGTTCTCCCAATGACTTTCGCTGTTGCTTCCTCTCCTCCCGCTCTGACTGTGCAGAGACGAGGGCCGGGGACCCACTGCTCTCCACAGGACTTTGACTCCCAGGGCTCCTCTTTCCCTGTGGTTACCCTAAGTCAGTCCTGTTGCTTTGAGAGAGTGAGAGCCAGTGTTTGCAGGACTGAAAGGTGGAAAGGGTTCCTCCTCTTCACATCAGCCTATCCTTCTGCAGAATGGTGGCTTCTATTAGTCAAGTCCTGGCCAGGAGGCTGGGTAAATCCCTGGACTGAGGAACAGTTAGGTGGAGGATGCCCTCTCTGGCTGGACCTGGAATATTCCAGCAAGTTCTCAGGGTGTGCCCCACCCACCCACCATGCAGCAGGAGCTGGGTAGAGAGCACCCAAGCTTCATGTGGGTGTGGGGATCTGGGCTCTGGTCCTCACGCCTGCATGGTAAGCATGCCCTCACTCGCCTGCCTCCTCAGGCCCTTTCTGACTAACTCTTCTGTTAGCCAAGGCCTCTGTACAGTGAGCCTTTAGCTCCCTCTCCAGTCTGGCTGATCTGAATGTGTCTCCTGAGCCAGAAGTCCAGTCTCTGGGGGCCCAGCAGGAAAAGGCTGAGGTGGGGCCACACCCTGAGGAAATGGTAGTGCCTGCTTGTTTCATCACAGTTCTTTTTAGCATAGTTGGAAAACTTAATGACCCTGAAACCAAGTCTTTGAGAAAGTGAGACACGCTGGGGACTGTCCTGCCTGCAGTGCTCCCTCTGCCTGACCTGGGAACTGAGATCTGGGTAGCAGAGACATTCAAAGACCCGGGGTCAATTCCTATTGCTTCAAAACACTGACCTGGTGGTGCATTCGGCCACCATTTACCAGCACTTCCTAAATATCAGGTGCTTCAAAGAGACTATCTCACGAGATCCTTACCTCACCTTACATCTGTGAGGATGGACACTCAGTTGTCAGGCAGAGTGATTGTGGGGTGGAGAGTTCAGTTCCTCCTTTAGAGTCACACTGCTATCAAGTGGCCCTTCTAGCATACAAGTCCCAGGAGTCAGACATGACTCCAGGACTCGGGTCCTTAGCCATTCCCCTGCCCACTTCCCTGGGTGCTCTCAGACATCTTAGGCTTCAAGAACTGAGGACATCAAGCAAGGGAAGGAGGGAGGAAAGGAGAGGGAGAAGAAGAGGAGGAGGAAGAGGAAAAGAGGAAGAAAAGAGAAGAGGAAAGACAGACAGACAGACACATACACACACAGAGAGAGAGAGAGAGAGAGAGAGAGAGAGAGAAAGAGAGAGAGAGAGAACCAAATGGACAGAGACAGACAGACAGAGAGAGCACTGGCAAAGGGCATGCACCAGGTTCACATTAGTGTCCAAAGAAAGTGTTATGTTAAAATAAAGTGTTGTTCACAGGGGTCAGGTTATCCTGGGAAACACCTTATCACCCCCAGTGGTGAGCTTTAGAAGACCATTCAGAGCCAAGAGCCACTCTTAATCCAGTGGAACAGAGGTGTGGTGAGGGGATTATAGTAGAAGTTGAATGCACTGTGGGTAGGACAGTCTGAGGAGGGCATTGGAGAAAAAACTATAGCTAAGGTCAACCAGTGAAACCCAGAACCCAGCAAACCAAGGAGCTCAAGAAAGCCAGTTGCAAAGTAGACATTTGGGATTACTTTCCTGAAGTGTTCGCTAGCTCCATTTCTTACTATCCAGGACAACCTGTAGTATTGTGGGATCTTTTAGTTCCCACATGAGACATCTCAGCTCCTTCAACTTAGTTCATCCCTAACCTACAACTTCAAACATCCTGAGCAGCCAACTCTCCTTGCCTGCATACTGACCCAGCACTCTTTCCAGAGAACACTCCACCTACCAAACGTGAAGCCCAGACCAAAAGGGAGCAGTTCAGATTTTGCCTAGGACAGAGAGAGGACCACCTTCCATATCCTAGCTCAATGGCTTTCAGTTTTTACAGACTGAAGCCTTATAAGGACTAGCTCTTATAAATCACAACACACACACACACACACATGCATGCACATACACACATACATGCACATACATATGCGCACTCACGCATGCACATGGGCATGGATCTGCAGGGTGGTTTCTGTGGAAAGGAATAGGTGAGGTCAGAGAAATAGGGTTAAGATTGGCTGGCGTGAATCATTTAGGTGAACTGAACTAAAGGCAGCCTGAACCTGGGAGAGCAGGGCCTGAAAATGAGGCAGATTAAGTCTTGTGCAACAGCCAACTTTATTCAGAGCATCAGACAATTTATATTCTGGGGGTTAAAAAGTAAAGTACACAATCCCAAGGAGAGCCCACACGTGACAAAAACGTTTTTCCACACAGGCCATCATAATAGCTGAAGTAAACTCATTCTTATCAGCTACGTCTGGGAGGAATATGAAAACGTGTTCCAAAAAAAAAAAAAAAATCTATGTTTTAAGAGATTGAAGTCACAAGCCTTGTTTTCTTTGAGTTTTCTTACAAGTGCCCAGAAATCTCACACAACTCCATTCTCAGACTGCATTATGATATTAGAGTATAGAGATTGTCCTTCAACTGGGTGGTGGTGGCGGCGGCGGCGGCAGCGGCGGAGGTGGTGGTGGTTTTAGATGACTTGATTTTCATAGGAAAGGTGCATTTACAGGCCAGTCTTTTATTACAGAAATGACCAACCCTGGGAAGGGCAGTTTCTCCAGCACCAGCAAGGTCTCAAGATGTCAGAGACTCTGAAATACCGAAACTTAAAGGTGTTGTTAATCTCACAGATGTGAGGAAGAGAATCACCAATCCAAATTATGGCCAGTTTCAAGCAACCTTTTTTTTTATGTACACATCAGAGACTAAACAGTGGCTGTCTTCCCTGAGACAGCATTTGTGACACCAGCCCTGAGCCAAATTCTTAAGTCCTTTTCATAGAGCAAAGCCAAAGGCTCAGGGATTTGCATGTATGTGTGATTACAGAAGTGAGACCAGGAAGTTGAGGAAAATGGGTCGTGGAACAGTGGGAGGGAACATTTCTGAGAGCAAGTGCCTCCAAGGGCTTGGTTTTTGATGGACCCTGTGACTGGGGTAGGGTGCAGCTCCAAGAAACAGCAATTTACATTTTATAGTGACTAGAAACCTGACTTAGCTATAGACTCAAAATCACTCCCAGGAGCAAAATGGAGCCAAGCTGTTTGCTCAGAATGATTTGTAGAAACAGTTTTTATTGGTTCATAAAATAACGATAGAGTTTAAAAACAAACAGCCCAGTATCAAAGACCTGATGACGTCAGCAATGTCCCCTGCCCCAACACTAGTTCCACTCCTGAGTAGTCATTTTTAAGATTATTTTTTATTATTTCATGTTTTAATTTTATGCATATGAGTCCTTGCCACCTTATATGTATGTGTACCATGTGCATGCAGTACCCGAGAAAGCCAGAAGAGGGCGCTGGATCCTTTGGAACTGGAGTTACAGGTGGTCGTGAGTCTCTCTGTGTGGGTGCTGGGAACCAAACACTGCTCTTCTTGAGAAACAGCCAGTGGATTTAACTGCTGAGCTATTATCTCTCCTGCCCTACAAACAGTCTTCTTAAACTTGGCCTTGCATCAGAGTCACCCCCAGAGTTTCTGATCAGCAGGCATGAGCTGCAGCTAGCTGAGGTTGAGCATATCAGTTTCCATCGGAGGCTCGCATGTCACTGTACCATGGGAAAACACTCAGAAGGTCACTGCTCTTTGGATGAGTCCCTCTGTAATCCCACTGGCACTACATCACTGTCTTTGTTCCTGCGTGTGTTTCCCCACTTTGTCTCTCCAGCATATCTACAGCACAGGTTTGCTAATATGCTTAGCTCCCCTACTGAATGCAAGTTCTCACTGAGTGGGCTGGAGAGGCAGCTCAGCGGTTGAGAGCCTTGTCTGCGCTCTTAGGAGGCCCTGAGCTCATCTCCCAGCAACCACCTGGTGGCGCCTAACCAGATCTATATTGGGATCTGATGCTCAATTCTGACATGCAGGTGTATATGCAGATAGAGCACTCATATACATTAAATAAATACATCCATTTAAAAAAAAAGTTCCCACTGAACATCTTCCAGGTCTTGGACACTGACCTAATCACTGGGAATTTGTCCTGTCCACATGAGAACAGGAAGTTACATTCTAGTCTACAACTTGACAGTCAATATTTGTTGTTATTGCTGTTTCTGACAGACAGTTGTGTTATTATAATATCACAGTAGCTACAGGCAGTATGGGAAGGGATGGGTGTGGCTTCGTGTGGCTGACAAAACTTGGCTTAGTAAGGTAGGTGGTGGGTCAGGTTAGATTATAGATTGTCACTGTTGTAGATAATAGAGCAGAGCAACACGCAGAGTACACACAGCCTTCTGGTGTCCTTGGGTCCCCCACCTAGACTCAAGCAGCTTTTTTTAAAAAAACTATTTATGAGAAATCGCACCTGTACGGAACATGTGTGGGTTCCTCTCTAGTTATTATTATGCAGATAATGTAGCACAGCAATTGACATAGTATGTATGTTGCACTGGAAATTGCAAGTAACATAGAGATGATCTGAAAGTATAGAGACAGATTTGAGCTGGGCATAGTGGTGCATACCTGTAATCTTAGACCTTGGGAAGCTGAGGCAGGGGGATGATAAGCTCTGGGGCATCCTGGACTATGTGGACAGACAGACCCAGTCTACAAACAGTAAGTTTGCTAAAGTATAATAAATTCGAGAATATGCATTCATTACATGCGAACACTGCAGCCTTTTAATATAAAGAGCTGGAGTGCCCGTGGATTTGCGTATCTATGGGACTCCTGAATCCAGATGGTCTCACGGATACCGAGGGGAAAGCCAGAAGTACTACAGAGAAAACGGAAGCCGGAAAGGAGGGTGAGGAGAACTGGCAGTTTAGCTGAGGTATGATGGATGAGCTACAAGATGGGGCATTTGATTGAAGACTTGCAGGAGGTGAAAGAGGAAGCACAGTCGGGCAGAGGAACAGCACCTAGGAAAGCCCACAGCATGGCCGCTCTTGGCGCGTGGATGCACTCTGCGTGCCCGAGGCACAGCGGGACGCTGTAGTACAGCCAGGGAGAGCAAAGCCCAGCAGAATGCTTTGTCATCTGCTATAAAGATTGCTCTTTTCCTCCGAGTACAGTAAGCGTCTCTGGTAGGTCCTACGACTCCTCGAAGGTGCGCAATTATCATTCCATTTCTTTTCTCCTCAACGACAACCAGTGTGTCTTGGCTTTCCATTCAGCAGAAGCACTAGGCATGGAGCAGGTGAAATATTATATAACCTCCAAGGGACAGATAGACTCGCCCATAGGATAGAGGAGGGGATGGAAAGTTAGAAGGTTTAGTAATGGTAGCAAGATGGCTCAGCGACTAAAATGCTTGTGTGTAGGTGTGAGGTCTGAGTTCGGCCCCTCAGGGGAGCTGCATGCCTACACTCTCCATGCTGGGAAGGCAGAGGCAGGAGAATTGCTGTGGTTCCAGGCCAGCCAATCTAGTCAGACTGGTGAACGCTATGTGAGAGTTCATAGTGACAGACTCTCTCTCTCTCCCCCTCCCTCTCTCTCTCCTCCCTTTCTCTCTCTCTCTCCCCCTTTCTCTCTCCCCCTTTCTCTCTCTCTCTCTCTCTCTCTCTCTCTCTCTCTCTCTCACACACACACACACACACACACACACACACACACACACACACACACAGAGTACTCATGAATCCTGGAATCAAGGGCAGGAAGGCGAGGTGATAGAGGTTAAATGACTTGGTCAAGGTTACGGAGCCAGTACATGTTAGCTGGGATTCGACCTCCTGTCTCTCTTAATACAAAGACCTTCGCACTTAATTATACTGTTGGACAGTGTTCTAATTCTTTAGGGATAGTGGAGACCCTGTGGCTTTTGGACCATAAAATTAAAAACTCTTTGCCAAGCTAGGGTGCGTGCATATCAATCAAGCCAAACCGAGTACTGCACTGAGAACTGGGGAGGAAGGCTTCTCTTCTTCCAGAGAGTTCTGACCAAGCCACTGACAGCTCATTTATGTGATTCGGCCGCAGGTTGACATTCATCGTACAAGACTTGCATACAATTAGCCTGATCTTTCTTACACAGTCTCTTGGAAAAACAAGAAAAGCCTTTGGAATTTTCCCTCTGTCTGGCCTTCTGCATGATGTAAGCACGGCTTTATTTAGTTGGTTGTCTACCCCGGGATAGTGTGGTCTGCTGCGGCCCTCTGCATCACTCTGGGCTGATTGAGGTCTTGTTTTCCTGGAGGGCAGATGCTGTTGCTCAGACCTGCTCGGCGGCTCTCCTCCCGCAGGATCATTCAAGCGAGCGAACCCGATGGCAGAATTTCTTCTGTGCATGAAGATGATCTCCCCAGGAGTAGGCTGGAGTCCTGTTAAATATGCAATGCAAATGGATTGTAAATGAGAAGCCTCATCGGCACGGGTCGGGAGGTCTGAACTCTGGGGGCCTCTCCATCCCTTCTTATCACCTGGCACATGAACCTGACATCCCCTTTACAATCATCTTTTCTGGACACCCGAGAGCTCCTAATGAGGGCAGAAGCTGGCTGCTCGTGTAACCCCTTCAGACACCTGGTGATTGGAAGCCGGAGAGGCAGTGAGCTTTCGATGCACTGTCAGATGGCCTGAGTTATCATCAGCTGCCTGCTGGGCTCTGAGGAGGGCTGGGAAGGCGGTGAGAAGGCAGGGTAGCTGACTGCTATTGTCTGCGCCTCCTCCTCCCACTCTGAGCTGCGTGAGGCAGTCGTGGATGGCTGGATTTGGGCTCTCAGGCAGCTGCCTTCTCTGACCCTTGCTGGGTGCCTGCCTCAGCTCAGAGAACCGGTCTCTGCAGGGATTTGGGAGGAGAGCTAAGAGCCTGCGCCCCGGGTTGAAGATCAATGAGCCTTTGATTTTTTTTCTTCTTCTTCCAGTCTAGCCCAGTGTCTTTGCCTATAGCTTGAGAAACCCCAATCTAAGAGGCCTTTCAAATTGGGGCAAGAAAAGTGAACTGGTCTGTAGGAAATTGTGGTTAATCACAAAGAGCCGGCTGGCCCCAAGGGCACCCTGTGGCATCTTTTCCTTTCTTTCTTTGAATTTTTCTTTCTTCATTTTTCCCCCTGCCTGATGCTGAGGCTGGAACTCAGGGCTTTGTGTGTGCCAGGCAAGCTCTTAGCACTGGACCCAGCCTCAGCCTCAGCTTATTTCTTGGTTTTGTAGAGGCAGGTACAGTACAGTTTACTTCACAGCATCAGCTGTCAATCTGTAGGTAGCAGAGTGGACAAAGTCCTGAGTGAATGCGTTGTTGACATGGGCAACCCTCGTCAAGGACCCCAAGGCACTGGACCCATGGGAAATTGGCAAAGCCATTTACCCACATGGACCAGGCTCAAGAAGGGTGACAAAGCTCTCTTGGGGGGGGTGTCTGAGTATGAGTGTTTACAGATGATTGGTCAGTGTGTGCAAAGACTAGCAACTGTAGCTTCCTCCTCCTCCTCTTCTTCTTCCTCCTCCTCTTCTTCCTCCTCTCTTGATACTTACAGTCTGAGACTGCTCACTTACAGAGACTTATTACTGAGACTAGCTAACCCCAACCCCTGTTTTATCCCTAATGAACACACCAAGGTTCTGGGTTGCCAAAGGTAGTAGGTGCCTAACAGAGAGCATTCTCTCACCTGAGGGAGAGGGAGAGGGAGAGGGAGAGGGAGAGGGAGAGGGAGAGGGAGAGGGAGAGGGAGAGGGAGAGGGAGAGGGAGAGGGAGAGGGAGAGGGAGAGGGAGAGGGAGAGGGAGAGGGAGAGGGAGAGGGAGAGGGAGAGGGAGAGGGAGAGGGAGAGGGAGAGGGAGAGGGAGAGGGAGAGGGAGAGGGAGAGGGAGAGGGAGAGGGAGAGGGAGAACACATATACCCTCTTTCCATTCCCGCATTGTCTCTACTTAGAGCTGCAAGACTCAAGCCATATGGGAACCAGCATGTATAGCACAGTATGTACTGGGCACAGCACTTAGTTTTTTTGTTTTTTAACCTGTACTGATGTTTTTCTCTCCATTTATAGATGGGGAAACTGATACTCAGAGAGCTGTACTGACTGTCTTAGTTAGGATTTCATTGTTGGGAAGAGATACCGTGACCACAGCAACTCTTACAAAGCAAAACATTTAATTGGGACTGGTTTACAGTTCAGAGTTTCAGTCCATTATCATCATGTTGAGAAGCATAGTGGCTCATGCTGGGAAGACATGGTATTGGAGAGGGAGCTGAGAGTTCTACGCCTAGATTGGCAGGCAGCTGGAAGAGAGAGTGACCCTGGGCCGGGCCTGAGTGTTTGAAACCTCAAAGCCCAGCCCCTGTGATACACTTCCTCTAATAAGACCACACCTACTCCAACAAGGTCACACCTACTCCCAAAAGACCACATCTTCCAGTAGTGCCACTAACCGAGCTTATGGGAGTCATTTTCATTCAAACCAACAACTCATGAATTTACCCATGGTGATTTTGGCTTGGTGCATGGGCATAACTGGAGTCTGATTCCTGTTCTGTTGAATCTAAAGCCTAGGCCATTAGCCATGTGCCCACACTGAGCTGTAGGAACTGAGGTGATTTCACCTTGGGGGGTAGGTATACTTTCCCTCCAGCCTTGAAGCAAACATACAGCTTCCATTTTCTCTTCTGCCTTGGAGCTACCTGTTTCCCATGGGGTTCTTCTTCGCTCTGATGTGGTTTACCAGGTCTCTTCAATTCATGATGTTAGACTAACTGGGCTTAGTACAATCTCATCTCAAGAGACAGATTAGGGGACTTTCTGTTACACTGGTTTTTCCAGACATGATGGACAGGCAAATATAAGATGAAGGTGCTTTTATATCTAGGTTTCTTCAACAAGGGTTTCTAGAGAGGGCCTCCTGAGTGGGGCATGAGCCTGAAAGTCAATGCGAAGGCTTATTTCTGTAACTTTGTCATTGGTGAGTCTTGGGCATGGGGTGCATTGGCCAGCCGCAGCCCCAGCCCAATCCTATCAACAGATTATGTCTCTAGAGTGTTTACTGTAGAAAGAGATGGAGGTGCTGGCTGCCTTGTGTCTCTAGTCAGTACTCAACAAATACTTGCTGAATTTAAACAAGAATGGGGCTGGAGTTATGGCTCAGTAGTTAAGAACATTCACCACTCTTACAGAGGACCTGGGTTTGGTTCCCAGCACCCAGTGGCAGCTGACAGCTGTGTCTAATTCTAGCTCTGTGGAATCTGTCATCTTCTTCCGGCCTTCACAGGCAGCAGGCATGTGGTGCACATGCGTACATTCAAACATTCATACATACAAAATAATAATAAAAAGTTTCTTAAAGGGCAGCATCTCGTCCATAACTATTCAGTAGTCCCAGCTCTGTGTATTGGCTTGTGCCAACCTTGCCTTTCTCCAGCCAGCACACTTGGTAACAGGAAGAAATGCTAGAGCTTCTTGGTTTTTTAGAACCCCATGGTGACCTGAGGTGATTCCTATCCCATGTTTATGGCTTTTTCTAGTTTAACAAAAGGAAATAATGCAACCTCAGAGAGGTAAATTCTTGCACTCAAACTCTTAGTATGCTGGGGTCAGAGGGACTTGAGTGTGACTAACTCCTATCCTATGTTGGTCATGTCCAGCTTTCCTGAGAGTGCAGACCTCCCTTCTGCCTTTATTCATTTGGTTGTTTTTCAAATCCTTTCAGTGTGGGAGGCTCTTCCCCCCCCCCCCCCACATCATGAGGGTTCATGGTGTGAGTATGACTCTCCACACACTGGTTCACAAACCTGCTGAGAGAACAGTGAGCACACTGGGGACAGGAGGATGCCAGCAACATGGGAGAGGTCACTTCTAACTTTAGGGTCATGAAAGGCCCCCAAAAGTCAAAGGCATTGCTGGACTGTGGATGGGGAGGAACTTAACACTAGTGGGAAGCCTGCCTGCCTCTTGCTGGGACTCCGCGAGCTGCTTTGTCTCTTTTATACTTTGAAAGATGAATGGAAACTTGCATGGGCTTCTGCTTTCTGAAATCCACTCTTCCTGCCCAGCCGGAGGGCTTGCTCTAAAATGTAAATCGAACCACAGCGCTACTCCCCTGCTTCACCTATTCTAAGACTTCTCAGTCTTTCAACTGAAGTCCCAAGTCCTCAAACCCATTCTCCATGTCAGCTGCAGGTGCTCTTCTTCTTTTTTTTTTTAACTCTGTCTCTCTGTGTGTGTATGTGTGTGTGTGAGAGAGAGACAGACATTCAGACAGAGACAGAGGCAGAGAGACAGTATTTATCTGGAGGACAGCCTCAGGTGTCAGATATTGCCTTCTATCTTATTTGAAACAGGGTCTCCTGTTTGTCACTGGGAGCACCAGGCTGGCTGTCCTACGAGCTTCTGAGGATTTGTCTGTCTTCCATTGGGGATTGCAGATATATGTGGGCTCAGCTCTAGGGATCTGAACTGAGGCTTTCATGCTGGTGCAGCAAGAGCTTTAACCACGGAGCAGTCTCTCCAGCCTCCCCTCCCTGATGCCTCATCATCTACTATTTGCTGTTCATGGGTTGAGACTAAATGTCACCCTCGTAAAGAAACCCCAGGAAAGTCTAGAGAAACTCTCCCCATCAATCTCTGCTGCATGGTCAGTTCTTTACTGTGATTCTTGTTTGCTATTCTCCACGGGATGGAGGACAAGGATCTCCCTGCTTCTTTTAAACATCCATATACATGAGTGTAAATTATAACTGATACATACAGCTGTACAGTAAATGTTTATTCAATACACGATTCAATAGATGGAACAGGTGGGTTGTCAGGCTGAATGAAGACAGCCCAGGGGCATACAGGTGCATTGGGTTTCTGGCAGTGTTTGAACCGTAGAGTAGCAGTGAAGACTGAAAGGTGGTAGATCACAGACAGCCCTTCTCAGACCTCCTGCGGGCTTCAGATATTGTGCAGGCATGGTAATGGCCTGATCTGGATACCATGGGTGACAATTAAAAAGAAGGATTGGGCATTCAAGAGACAGGAGATTTAGAGACCCATCGAGGAACTATTGATCTCAGTAGGATGGATGAGATGGAGCAAACTTGAATTAAGGCAATGACAACAGAAATGGAAGGATGAGAATAAATCGATCTATAGGACCAGGAGAGAGACAGAGAGGTGACGGATTACCTGAGATTCCTGGCTCAGGGTGGTGTGCGGTGGTGAACGCGATACCCAATCAGGACAAAAAGACTGAGGAGCTCACTCAAGGGAAAGGATGGGGCTTTTGCTTTTGTCCAGATGGAGACTGAGATGTTTGGGGTCACATATGAGATGATACACGTGAGGCAGGGAGGGCCTATGGGTCCAGAGATGCTGCTGTGGAAAGAGAGCTGAGAGGCTATGTGCAGAAGTCACAGGCACAGCTGTGGAGGAGGAAGCCATTGCAAGAGGCAGGTGATAGAGAGCCTAGAGTTAGGAGAGCAGTCTCGTTAGGACCGTGGGGCATGGGTCTGCTTCAGGGGTTAGAGGATGCCTACCAAATTAGTAAATGGTAAGCTGTGATGAAGATGACGTCATGGTGGTTCAATGGCCGAGAGCTTTACGGGCTAGGATACTGGGCGCTTGAGGAAACAGGGAAGCGGAGGAGTGGGAAGGAAACTATGGACCAAAGCTTGGGCCCTTTAACATGTCCTCATGGATGACAGAGGCATCACTGTGGAGTCTCTGAGTGTTGCTGGTTGGGGAATGAGTGTTGCTGGTTTTTAGAGTGTAGTCACTGGAGGAGGAGCTGTGAAGGAGGGGTTCCAAGATGAAAGGGGGCCACAGAGGGCAATGGATGGATATAGCCCCCCCATGGATGGTTGCATGGATGGCAAACATCTACAAAAGTGTCCAAAATGGAGGAGACAAGAGCAGAAGTGAGGTTATGAAAGGAGGGAGCCAGCGGAGACGATGTCGGAGAAGGTTGCGCATGGAGGAGCTTGAGCAGGTTTAGCGTGAAAGTGGAAGGAAGAATGGCATTGTGGGAGGGCTTGAGGTGTGAGGAAGACAGGAGGGGACCAAAGGCTCTGCTGCCAAGTTGAATGGTGTCACATTCTGTGGGACTTTTGGCAGGTTAGTTAGTCCACCAGGGTCCTCATTCCCTCACACAGCTCTCAGAAGCATGCTGAAGAGGAGGGGATCCGCTGATCAGGGAACACAGCACTGAGGACATAGTGGGGCTTGTTAGGGACCTCTTAAACAAGTGCCTTTTATATTTAATTTGTTGTTGTTGTTGTTGGTGGTGGTGTTGTTGTTGGTGGTGGTAGTGTGTGTGTAAGTTTATGTGCATCACATTTACACATGAGCCCAGAGCCCAGAGCCTAGAGCCCAGAGGAGGAAGATGGAGTCTATAGAACTGGAGTTCTAGGTGGTTGTGAGCCACCATGTGGATGTTGGGAATTGAACCAAGATTGCCTGCAAGAGTAGTGTTTACTTTTAACTGTGGAACTGTTTATCCATCTCTTCAAATTCTTAAAAAAACAATGTTTATTTACATGAGCCAGTCAGTCACCTTTTGTTGGACACTAGTTCTCAGTCAGGGCATGAAGGATCAGCCGCAGTTGAATTCTTCACGGATTGGAGCGGGGCAGGAGGTTGTGCTCAGCCGTGAAGTGCCCTCCATAGCGACCCCTCTTCAGTGGAACTTGCTTGTGTTTGAGTTCCTTGTAAGAGATGTAATAGCTGAAAACCATGTAGGCCGCCAGCACCGTGTTCATCCCCAAGATGCTGCCTTTGCCGAATGTTGATGCACTTCTAATACTGGTCATAACCTCTCTGAAAGGCTCCTGCACTGCCGCTGGGGGTGAAGTCCCGCATCAGTATCCAGCTCGACAGCTCTCCAAGTTTAACCTTCGCCCGCTTCTTCTTCTTTAGTGGCACAAGCAACGTAATCTTGTGGTCCTGGTGTCTGGAAAAAAATATTTAAAAATTTTCACATTTATCACATTTATTTAGTTTTTTATTTAACGTCTGCGCACCCATGTGAGCACATGAGCTTATGTTGGCCCTGTCTTATCAAAGCTTTATATGCATCATTTAGGAAAGACCCCAATGGTCCTAATCCTGAGGCAAAATGCTGCACTTGGAATATGAACTTGCTTTTGTATGCCACGATGTGGGGGCTCCCCAAGTAATGGCTGCCGTTTGCAAAAGTGAGCCGCTCAGGGCACACATTGCTGAGTGCCGAGTGCTGACCAGGCACAGCCATCCCTCTCCTAGGAACCACCCTGGAGGGAGCTACAGTCTGCATGGTTATGCTGCCTCTCCAGGGAAGCCCACCATGGTTCGTCACCGGGGATCCAGGGGCACCAAGCAGTCCGTTCTCTGTCTCAGTGGGAGAAGGCTCAGAAAGGCTTTCCCAGGGGTGAACCTCTGTCCACGATCAAGTGGGACCTTATTGCAATTGATCACACTTCAACTTCTCTGCCTTTCGCGTTTGCCCTGTTCCTTGCAGAACTATTCTCAAGGGCGCTTGGTGATACTCCAGACACACAAATCACCCCGCTGGAGTGTATTGTCACGGAGCTTACCTCAAGAAGTCTTGTGTGGTGTTTACAGCTTTTGCCTACACTGTGAGCTTTAAGAAGGTACCACTTGTCTGTCGCCTATCAGTCAGTCTAGACACATAATGGATGCTCATTAATTATTTCTTTAGTACATAAGAGAACAGGTGTCAGAACTGTACCCAGGAGAGCCCTGTGAATGTAGATTTTTCCAGAGTTGTGAATTACAGAGCAGATGATCTGAAAATGCCTTTCTATGGGTGTGAGAACTCATCCGAGCCCACCCGGGCCCACCTGGCACGCAGCCACCTTGGAAATGGCCCCGCCCTTCCTCAGCAATTTCCAGGTTTCCATCAGTGAAAACTGGCCACAATTTATAAAATAGTCACCTAGGAACATCGGGGCCGCATTCTCCATCATTTTAGTACAGGGAGGCTGTTCCTTGGGGCCTTTAATTTCCTAGCTTTCATTATGGGAGAGTAAAATGTATCACTTGCATTCCAAAATTGATTTTTATTTCCCAAAAGAAGCCCATAAAAAATAAATAACTTCCCAGGAGGGAAAATAGAAAAGGAGTCTTTACACAGGGCAATTTGTTAAAAGAGAAAAGAAAGCTGGAAGGGACAAAGCAATCTAAACAGTTAGACTCTCTCTCTCTCTCTCTCTCTCTGTCTCTCTCTCTCCTCTTTTCCCTCCCCATCCCTCCAAAAATAAAACAAACAAACAAACAAACAACCGAAACCAACCCTCAAAGCTCACCTGAAGTGGCTTCACAGGAAGTGGAGTGGAGTGGCCTTCTCATCATGGTTCCCCTCTAGTGTCATCCACCAGTGCACATGCGCTGTCCACTGTGGTACTGTTATGGAGAAGGTGCATCACTAGGGTCTTCTTACTAGTTGCACCAGTAAGCATTTGCTGCATAACACATCATCCCAAATAAAGTCGACTAAAAATGGCAAGCCTTCTTCCCTTCAGTTTTGTGGGTCGGTTGCTGGAGGGTTCTTAAGAGCTAGTCTGCTGGATGGTTGGAGAAGGTCTCTGCTGTCATGGCTGATAGTTCAGTGGAAGCTGGGGTGACAGGCATCACCATGACACAAGCTAGCAGGCCATCCTTAGCTTGCTCATGTGAGTCTTTCTGCTCATGAATATCCTCTGACCAACAACAGAAAATAGATTGATCCAAACCTTGGTTCCCTGGTTCACAAATACTCTTTGTGTGTGTGTGTGTGTGTGTGTGTGTGTGTGTGAGAGAGAGAGAGAGAGAGAGAGAGAGAGAGAGAGAGCGAGAGAGAGAGAGACAGAGACAGAGAGAGACAGAGATAGAGAGAGACAGAGACAGAGACAGAGAATATGTGGGTACATATGCCAGTGTGTTTTCTTGTGGAGGTCAGAATGTTAGATATAGTCCTTTATCATCTTTCCTTCTATGGCATGGGTGTCTGACTGAACCAGAAGCTCACCTTTTTGGCTAGGCTGTCTGTTCAGCAAGCTTTGGGAAAAGCCGATTTCCGTCTGCCAGTGCTGGGACTGCAGGTGTACAACCACAAGCCTGGCTTCTCACATGGGTGCTGAGCATTGAAACTTGGGCCGTCATGCTTGCAAAGAAAGTTTGTTACCCAATGAGTTATTTTCAGCCCTCTCAGGCAGCTTTGAGTTTGTCCCACATTGGCTGATGTTCCAGTTGCTAGAGACAGTCACAGGACAGTCCAGAGCAGTGGCTCTCAACCTTCCTGATGCTGCGACCCTTTAATACAGTTGCTCCTGTTGTGGTGACTTCCAACCCTAAAATTTTTCGTTGCTACTTCAAAACTGTAATTTTGCTGCTGTTATGAATTCTACTGTAAATATTTGATATGCAGGATATCTGACAGGCAACTCCTGTGAAAGGGTCATTCAACCCCCACAGGGGCCATGACTGACAGATTGAGAACCACTGGTCTAGATGGAGAGAATGAGAAAGACCCTCTCCCTTTCATTGGCCGGCCATTTTCTCAACTACCTGGAGGGAGTTGAGAATAGACCAGAGGCGTTGACCTCACCCATCAAGCTAAGAAGCTACCCGGTAACTAACCTTAGTTCACTGTGTGGCCATAGTCTGCCTCCTTTCTCCTTTGTCCACTCCATCCATTGCTCTAGCAGCCAAGGAGACAAGGAGACAGCTCCATGTGGGGGCTACATCACTGGTCTTTCACTCTTCTCTGAATGAAGCTATTTTAGGGACAGAATTTTGCTATATAGCCCAGGCTGGCCAGGAATTCATGATCCTCTTGCCTCAGCCTCCCAAGTGTTGCAATTACAGTTCATAGTCCCTTGTCCAGCTGGTGTTCTTACCAGTCAGCATCCATGTACACCTTTGTTGGCCTTTTCGGTACACACCCCCTCTCACCCTCCTTCACCATCTACTCATTCAGGACACTCATGGTTTGCCTTGCTCATTGTTTCTCTGGTTGAGTTCAATATGTCAGAATACCACGTTTAACCCTAAGCCATGGGCAAGAGGTGAGGGGATGGTAGAAGACAGAGCATGAGGCCTTTCTGCCCCAAAGTCTCTGTCCTTGGCTGTGCTAGAGGCCCCTTCTCTACCATCAGATCTCCTTTGGCTTATGTGGCACTATTTCTTCAGGCCCTTCAGACTAGGAGGGGTGTGTGGATATAGTCCTTTATCATCTCTCCTCTTATCTCTTTGGCATGGAGTGTCTGACTGAACCAGAAGCTCACCTTTGTGGCTAGGCTGTCTGGCTAGCAAGCTTTGAGAAAAGCCCATTTCTGTCTGCCAGTGCTGGGGTTACAGGTGTACAACCACCTAGTTCACCTTGTGGCATCTGAGTGCCATGAGGCTTGGGATAGCATCCCTTGCTGATGCCTTTAACTCAGTATCCCAGGAAGAGCTGGACCATCTGGATCAAGTGATGTTTCCTGGTACATGTCTGTTAGTTCTAGTTTCTTCCAATGGGGGGGGGGGAAGAATGGCATTTTCAGGAGGAGGACCTGGAATACTGTGCAGGCGTGCCCATTCAAAGGACGGTGGGGGCAAGGGGAATGCCATTGTGGCTGATAGAATGTTGCAGAACTTTAGCCTAGGGTACGGGATTTCCCACTGTCTGGGCTCAATCCAGGGAAAGACTCCAGGACTTGCAGAAGCTATTCATGGTGTCATTTCTGTGGTGAGCAAATGCTAATAAGTTCCTGAATGTTGTTATTAGAGAGACGAATGGCTGCAAGCACTGTGGTCTGTGCACGCTGAGGCCTGATGTGCAGAAAAGTATCCGTTCCCAGCTGACTGACAGAGAGAAATCTACCAGATGAATTGCCAGGGAGAGGTGGGTAGGTTGTGTTTGTAGAGCAAGACGAGACTGTGGTTCTAGTTTTGAACAACAACCTTTCCAAACTGCTTAGTTTTGGATTTCTGGGCAAAGAACAAGATGGGGATGGCAAATGGCCAAGACGAGCTAGGTGGGCAGGAGGGGAGAAGTGGGGAAGGATGGAGAAAGGAAGGCTAAAGGGATCATGTCGTAAGGTGGAGAACTGCACCTGGATTCAATGTACTGTGGTTTCCAGAGAGAGAGAGAGAGAGAGAGAGAGAGAGAGAGAGAGAGAGAGCCTTCATTTTCATCCTGTAAATTTAGGCTACATTTCATCCTGTAAATTTATTCCCCTGTAAGCTCAGCTTTGCTTGACTTTTACAGAACTGAAGTATTTTTGAATGTCCACTAGATAATCTTTTTCTGGTGGCTTACTTTAAATATATGTTTAATTTTCCGACACTTGTAGATATTTTTTTTGTTTTTGCTGCTGTTATTGATTTCTTGTTTCATTGCACCATTGTAAGAGTGTGTACCATATTTCTTGAGGCGCTGGTGGTTACTTCCTGTGTGTTTGCAGAGAATGTATCTGTGTAGTTACTGTTGTAGTAGTTCCCGTGGATTTCCTTTGTTGACTGAGTTGTCATGTTTTCTTCATTTGTTGTTATTTTTTTGCATGTTCTGTTATTAAAAGAGGTGTTCAGCTCTGGAGAGATGGTTTAGTGGTCAAGAACATGTACTACTCCTACTGAGGACCGTGATTCTTAGAACCATGCCCGGCCACTCACAATCACCCAGCTCCATCTCTGGGGACCCAACCCCTCTGACCTCCATAGGGACTTGCACTCAAATGCTCAGACGTAGCTTTTCGTCTTTTTCTCTACTCTGTGAGTTCTTCGTGAGTTCTTCTCCTAACTGCCTCCTAACAATGTCTTCTCTGGCTCTGCTAAGCTTCTTCTAGCTCAACTGCCTCCTCTTCTCTGGCCTGACTCTTTCTGCACCCACTGTCTTCTCTAACCCTGCTCTCTGACCCTCCTCTTCTGTTCAGCTGGACCTTCCCTCTCGGCCTCTGCAGGCCTTTTTATCCTCTCCTGTTCCCAGAAGTCCAAGAGGCAACCGACACTGAAGGTCATAAGATCAAGCAGTTCTAACAGCTAAGCATTCCCAAAGGGCCAGTTGACTAGCAACTGGGGATCCTTTAAAGGGCCAGGCACACAAAATAAATCACGCTATACTCATACACACACACACACACACACACACACACACACACTTAATAATAAATCTCTTTTTTAAAGTGTGTTTAGGTGTCTTGTTATGATCTATGATTTTTTTGATTGTCTCAAGTTTCACTTCATGTATTTGGAAGCAGTATTGTTATTGCCAGAGCTTTTTGGTGGAATGGTCTTTATGACTTTTTTACTTTTTCCATTTTCATGTGTGTGTGCTCACACACAGGTAGGTGTGTGTGCAGGTGGAAGATGCATGAGAACGGAAGATGCATGAGATTTCATTATGCAGCCTTGCCTCCTTAGAGCACCTTGTATTAATATTAGCACCCTAATCATTTTTAATAATAATCCTAGGTTCCTACGTCATACTTTAAGTCCATTAATGCGTCCCTTCTCCTCCATCTTGGCTTCTTGTTTAAGCCTCATGTGATTATTGCCCTATCTGATCCATCTTCATTTTGACTGATAAATAGACTTAGCCTTTCTGATTTTCTCTTTGTACACTTCTGGATTTTCATTTTCTTTTTGACCCAAGAAACTTTATTTTGCTTTGTTTTGGCCTTGCTGGAAATAATTTTTAAAAATATTTTTGTTTCATATTTACTTTTTGGGAAAATGTTTTTGCTGGATATAGAATTTGAATTGACCATCATTTCTTACAGCATTTTAAAGATGTGACCCCGCTGCTCCCCAGCCGCTGCCACTGCCACTGACTGAGCCTCATTATTGACTCCTGGAAGGCCATGTGTCCTTAGTCTGGCTTTGGGGCTTTCTTTCAGTCTTTGGTCTTCAATAGCTTGATTGTTATGTTTGTGTGTGTGTGTGTGTGTGTGTGTGTGTGTGTGTGTGTGTGTGTGTATGTGTATGTATGTGTGTGTGTGCTTGTGTGTCTCTGTGTTTATCCTGTCTGGTGATTATACACCCCTTAACTCTTAATTTGGTACCATATTGAACAGCTCTAGTCTGTTCTCTGTGTTAATCTTTTTCTCCTTTCTGTGCTGGGTTTTGATAATCCCATATGAGATGTCCTCACTGCGCCCCATTGTCTCTGAATCTCTTCCACTTTCCATCCTTTTTGTTTCAGTGCTTCTGACTGATAGTGCTCCTGCCTTCTGTGCTTCTGACTGACTGTGCTCCTCACTCCTGGGCTTCTGACTGACTATGCTCATCACTCCTGTGCTTCTGACTGACAGTGCTCCTCACTCCTGTGCTTCTGACTGACAGTGCTCCTCACTCCTGGGCTTCTGACTGACTGTGCTCCTCACTCCTGTGCGTCTGACTGACAGTGTTCCTCACTCCTGTGCTTCTGACTGACAGTGCTCCTCACTCCTGTGCTTCTGACTGACAGTGCTCCTCACTCCTGGGCTTCTGACTGACTGTGCTCCTCACTCCTGTGCGTCTGACTGATAGTGCTCCTTACTCCTGTGCTTCTGACTGATAGTGCTCCTTACTCCTGTGCTTCTGACTGACAGTGCTCCTCACTCCTGTGCTTCTGACTGACAGTGCTCCTAACTCCTGTGCTTCTGACTGACAGTGCTCCTCACTCCTGTGCTTCTGACTGACAGTGCTCCTCACTCCTGTGCTTCTGACTGACAGTGCTCCTCACTCCTGTGCTTCTGACTGACTGTGCTCCTCAGTCCTGTGCGTCCGACTGCCTGCACCCCTGCCTCCTCTCAGCTTGCTCATTTGTTTCCCACGGCCTCCAGGCTGCTGCTAAACCCATACACTGCAATTCTTCCTTTATTGTGCTTTAACACATGTTCACACTTGAGTGGTAGACACGTCACCAATAGTGTGGAATTCCTTGTACCCGTCCTCTCTTTGCCCTTGTTGTTGCCTACCATTACTATAGATCATTTCTTAAAATCAAGATACCTTTTTTTTAAGTATTCAGGATTGAGCCTGGGTCTCTATGTGTGCTAGTGGAGTACTCCAGTATTAAGTCATGTCTCCAACCCTCTGTTTTGCAACAGGGTTCTACTAAATTGTTCAAGGCTGGCCTTGAGCCACCTTTGTAGCCCAGGTGGGAATTGAATCGGTGATCCTTCTGCCTCAGCCTCTAGTTAGCTGCACTTATAGGCCTGAGTTACCCGGCACAGTTTCTACTGTTAACTAAACCCCAGATTCTGACTTGCACCTGACTGATTTGGTCACCTTCTTGATGCCCCTTGGGTTCTAGCCTGGGAGGCCAAGCTCCGTTGTCCTTGTCCCCTTGGTTTTTGGTCGCCCAAGAGCTGTTCATGACAGTTTACAGTGTCCTTTGGTTTTCATGACCTCAACAGGTTTTAGGAAATCTCTGTAAGGACTGTTACAATGTTCTTCAATTTGGGAAATTATTGTAATTTTTAATTCTAAAGTTCCCATTTATTTCTTTTCTATAGCCTGTGGTTGTCTGGTGAAATTCCTCCTGTTGTCAGTAGTGTGGCTGATCTAAACCACAGTTGGGAGTCTGCTCTCTTGTCTTGTTTTTTCCTCTGGTCTTCTTGGTGAGTTCTGTTTGGAGCTTTTCTTTGTATTCCTCACCCCACCCTGTCCCTCCTTGTTAAAGTAGAGAGGGATGGATGACTCCAGGCTTCTCCTACTTCAGCATCTCCCTGCCTGTCAGGGATTGAAAATGTCCTCAGGTCCTGCCCTTTCCTGCCTCAGGTCTGGAGCTCTACTTTCTGTTTACCCAGGATGGCGAAACTTCTAAGAACCCTGAGCTGACTTCACCTTGGTGTCTCAGACTTTGTAAGGTAATTGCCAGAGCCCTGCGCGAGCCTTCCTTTATGTCCTTCTCTTCTCTAGAATCTTGGCATGCCAGGCTCCGCTTTCCTGGAAGCTCTTATCCAAGATGCATCTGAAGAGTGTGTCTGAAGTTCTGTGGTGTTTCTGCCCCTCCGCAGCTGCTTGGCCTCTTGCCCTGTGCCCAGGATCAGCTGAGGCCCCAGAGCGAACCTCAGTCCAGACGATGCTGGGCTCCTCCCTCCTCCAAGGATCCTCACTGCAGCTCATCAGCCATGTTTGCTGGTTGTCTGGTTTTCAGCGTTGTTCTCAGTGGGAGAGTTAGGAAGCTAAATGGAAATATATAAAATACAAAACAGATTTATGCTTTATTGACTATGTAAAATTGAGTGCTAATTAGGATAAAGACTGGAAGGTGAATTGCCAGTTGGAGCATTTGTTTAATTTGGAGGTTACTCTGACACTGGGTTTGCTTTCTTTGTTTCTAGTGGGACTGTTAGGTGAAGACAAACACTTGGCTTTTTGCAAGAACGTTGGTGAGGCATGGTTATTTCCTTTAGGCTCAGTTGTGTACCTGAGCACCCTGGTGTGTGTGTGTGTGTGTGTGTGTGTGTGTGTGTGTGTGTGTGTGTTAAGGTCAGCAAGTATCCTGTGGAAGCATTATGGGATACAGATGCAGAATAATAGCCAGTAATCACAAGATGGAACACACTGAGTTTACTATATGCCAAAGACTGTATGAATTCACTTAATTACTACACTGTTCCAGTGAGATAACATTCTTGTTATAAAGCCCCTTCTTTTGGAGGAGGATTCTGAGTCACCAAGACAGTACGTGATTTGGGGTATAGAGCCGCTGACTGATGAGTCTCTGAAGCCCAGGCTTTCTGGCTTTGGTGTCTCCGCACCTCACCACCACAGTTTATGAATTTGGTAAAGGAAGTGTCTTGAGATCAGACAAGACTGCTTGGAATGCAGGCGACGCTGCACAGGAGGACAGTTTACGCCAGCTCCCATGTCCTGGGGCAAAGGAGGCAGATGGCTCAGAACAGCCTGTTTTTAAATCAGCCAGGACGCTGCCTATTCTAAACCAGCTGGACCTCCCAGGGAGATGTGGAAGAAGTGTGGTTGTGAGGAGCAAGGGCAGTGGGGATAAGGAACACCTCTGCACGGGGAACACGCTTAAACGCATGCACAGACTGCTCAGCAAGTGCCATCCTTGTCATGGTCATTAGCAGAATGGATCTGGGCACTTGCAGATTCGCTCTGTCTCCTAAGGATGTCTCTTAAGGTATGGCTCATGGCCATTTGTTGGGTCCTTCAGCACAAGCCCGTTGCTCGCTGCAATGGTCTATGGAGTCACCGTGGGTCACACAGCAAGTGGATGGATAATTTCAGTAGAGTGTGCTGTGTGCCAGATGCAAATGTAAGGTGGGCCAGGGGGTGAGAGAAGAGACCACCGTGTCACAGGCTTTGGGACCCTAAGCAGATAGAGGGAAGCATGTTATTCACCCATGTACCAGTTCCATGCTCATCCACTAACCACATGCTGTGGGCTGGATGCTGGTGCTAGGGCTGGGCACCCAGATGTGGTCGCCATAGAAACAGATCCTGCTCACATGAGGTTTTAATCTTATAGGGAATTGGGGAATTTAATGACCTTTAACCATTTATTGAACATTTACAAAGTACATACAAATTATTTTCCTAAGCTCTTGGTGGGAAAGAACAATAATAGGTTGTAGTCAAGATAATTCATATAATGAAGGTAGTGTTCATCATAGCTCATAAGCAAACCCCTCGCCCTCCCCCGTACAATTCTATGAGGTAGCATTGCTGCTATTCTCATACTATAGAGGGAGAAACTGAGACCCGGACAGCTGAGAAACTCCCCACAGTCAAAGTCACACAGCTAGAAAGTAGTGTCACTGAGACTCAATCTAAAGTCCTCATCAGAGCACAGGTTTCTTCTAAAACATTGGAGTGTCAGAGTCTCTTCTCGAGACTGCAACTGAATGTCCTGTCGGGCCTGCTGAGATGCTGAGGCTGAAAGGAGCATTGCTGCTGAGGGGCTGGGGGGTGCGGGGCGAGGGGTGAGGGGCGAGAGGCGAGGGGAGGCCTTAGGGAGGAAATGGCAGCAGAGAGAGGAAAGGCTAAATGGGCTTTTGGCAAGGGCCCATGGAGGGAGCCCTCTGGATAAAGGACAGGTATGCTCTGCCGTCTAGGGGGAGCTCAAAGTGCCTGCTCCGCAGGCCTGGTGGGTGGTTGCTCACCAGAGCTGAGGCCTGGCTAATGCTACTGGTTCATGAGCATTGGCTAGAGGCAGGTGGGGCTAGAGCCAGAGAAGGAGCTCAAAGACATTTTGGTCACAGTGCTTCCTTACAAATTTTCTCTTGGGTTTTTGCTTGAGGCTTACTCTGCATCAGCCCTGTCAGCGAAGGGCGCAGTTGATCTCGGAGTGTTTGCAGAGAGGAGGACTCTGACCTCGCTGGATTCTCCAGAGCGGGCAGACCTGCTTGAGATTTGGTGGGAAGGCCGGAGTCCTTAAGGAGAGTGTCTGTCTGTCGGGCACGCTCACCCTGCTCGCAGCTGTTAGACCAGGTCCTGTCTGTCAGTCTCCCAGAGGCAGGGCTCACTGAGAGCAGCAGGCAGCCGCATGTGACTAGAGCTCAGAGGTGGAGGCAAGAGGGCTGGGGGAAGAATGAATGGGACAGTAGTGGCTCCAGCCAAGGCCTCACCTTCCCCCTCAGCAGCTCTGTTCCTTACAGCTCAGCACCGCAGCACCATGACAATCACAGTTGTGCACAGCCTCGAAAGGTCACAGGCGTTTTCCGGCTCTGCTGCAGCATCTCTACCAAGGTCATTACCATCACGAAGATGCCCGTTGAGTCTGCTGCTATCTGTGGCCTGGTAGCCATTTGGAACAGCTTACTGTTGCACACACCCATGCAGGCACACACACACACAAACACACACTCACACATTTGCACACACACACTGCTAGTTCTTCTTTTTCCTTTTTTATCTTTTTGAAAATGTATCTGTTGATGTGAAGCTCACAGAACTAAACCTGACTGGATTAGGACTTTCACTGTGTTTCCACCATGACCTCTACAGAGCGTCTCAATCCCCCCATCCCTCCGCAGCATGACGTCACCATCCCTCCGCAGCATGACGTCACACTGCATTGGTCAGCTTACAATCGGTGAGCCATACCTGACACAAACAGCTTTTAGGAGGAGGGCTTTGGCCCACAGTTTCAGATTCGTCACCCTATGGTGGCCTCTTGCTCCCATGTACTTGGTGGACAGAACATCAATGGGGGTAAGGACACATGACAGAATTTCTCTTATTTCCCTTCCTGATAGCAAGAAAGGGGGGAGGAGGAGCAGGGATCAGGGGAGGAGAAGGAGTGGCCAGGGTTACACACTCCTAATGATCCACCCCTCGATCTTCTTTCTTCAGCTATGTCTCACCTTGTCAAATTTCCACAGAAGAGAGCGGCTATCTAGGACCCTAGGCCTGAGCACCGTGGAGGAGGCTCTCTCATGGCCACCAGAACACCCAGCATCTGATAACTCCAACCCCTTCCTCCCCCAGCATCAGTTTGTTATCAGTTCTTAAGCAGTCTTCTGGACACTGCTTTAAAGGTGAAACTAAGGCTTGGCATGCAGCCCAGAGGCCCGGGTTTATTCCTAGCACCACATATTATAAAAATAAATGATAAATAAAATGAAACTATCTGGGACCTCATTAAAAAAACAAACAAAAACAAGATTCTATGCAGTATCACTTGCTTTGATATGGTTGATGCTTAAACTGTTTCTATACCACTTGTCAAATAACAATAACCGATGGCACAAGTACTTCTGTCCCCATGGCTTCTTTGTTCCTTCCCCAGGACATGGCCCAGCCATGACAACGTTAGTGTCTAGTCTACCCGGAGACTTCCAATATCCTTCAGGGCTTCAACGTAATACTTACATACGTGTACACACACACACACACATACACACACACACACACACACACACACACACACACACACACACACACACACAGACTCTCCACTCTGGGATGGAGGCTGAGATTAGAGTTCATTTCCTCCTCAGCATCTTTTCTAAGCCAACAGCTATCTGCCCTTGCTCACCTGTCTGGCTCTCACCTGCCTGAACTGTCTGTGCCATTTTTAAAAGGTCCTCCATCATGTTTGTTTGTTTGTTTGTTTGTTTTAACATCTAGTTGAATGATGTGCTGACTTCCCTTAAGATGTGCCAGATATACCATCTGAGATGCAAAGATATGCTATTTTGGGGATAAATATGTTGATCTTTGCCTGGAGGAGTTTAAGACATCAGATGACAGCTTTTGCTTGTTCACTGCTGAAGAACAAGTGTGCCCATGTTTCACGGAGCTCTGGAAGTGTGCCCATGTTTCACGGAGCCCCAGAAGCTGCTTCCGTGGGAATGGGACCCTGATGAACCAACAGAGGGCACATTCAACATCAAAGCTGACCCAGGGAAGCCTGCCAGGATAGGGGATGTCGTGGAGATAGTTGTGTAGTCACTTAAATCGTTACGGTGTTTGAGACTGGGTCTTGCTAAGTAGGCCATGCGATCCTTGAACGTGAAGTCCTTTTGCCTTAATCTCGGGAGCTCACCTTCATCCCCATGTCTCCAGCACCGGCATGGGCTCCAGTCCTGCTCTTCTCTTGATAGCTATGGGATGTTAGTTGCACCGTTTAGCCTCCTCGGCTCAGTTTTCAAGTAAGGGAAGCGGGGAGAGTCGCACGTATGTCGTAAGACTTGGGTGGGGATTAAATGAGATTCACGTACAGCGAGCGTTCAGTACAATTCTTTAGCAGGGGCTCACTCATCGTCATGTATTACAATTATTTAGTCATTTTTTCCCTATCATATTCTGAGATAAATCATTTTTAGTCTTATAAAAAAAAGAACAAAAGGAAATGGACTTCGACTCAGTGAGGGATGGTGACTCACTGAGAATGTTTCAGTCGCAGGAACGACATGATAAGATCTATGCTCCGAGAAGATTAATTTGTCTGCAGCTCGTAGGCTGACCTGCAAGAAGAGGTTACCGAGGTAGGTCTGTCAGGCAGGAGGCTGACGTAAGCGTTTCAGCCACTCGGTACAGCATGGCAGCCATCGGCCACACGGGATCATTTAAATAGGAATCAAAGAGAATTAAGTGAACATTAAAAAATTCAGTTCTTCCTACACAGTAGCCAGACTTCACATCTTTGGCAGCCAGTGTCCAGGGGCTGCTAACAGAGAGAACATACATTTCCATTCTTCCAGTACGTTCTGTCAGACAGCACTGGCCGAAAGTGGTGGTTCTCACAGTCCAGGAGCATCAGAATAAGCTGAAAGTCCTGTCACTCTAATGAGCGCTCAGTTTGGTCTTGGAGTCAGGAGGTCTGGGTGGGGTCTGCTGCTTTGTGGTCAATAGATGGAGAAAACGCTTCTCAGCCTGTGAGCTGGGGGAGAGGGCATCTTTGATTACATGTGAGAAGTATATGTCTCATCTGTATGTTCTAGCTCCTCCCCTATCAGCTTTGGATCCAGCCTCTTTCTGGGAATGAGCCTGGCACCAGTCCTGGGGTTTTCTATTGGGGCAAGATGAGCATGGGAGCTTGCTGTGGGTTCTTGTTTTTGTTTTAGTTTGAGACTCACATAATCCCAGGCTGGCCTCCAACTTGCTACGGTAGTGGGGATAGCCTTGAACTCCCCATCCTTCTGCCTCTCCATCCCCAGTCCTGGGAATTCAAGTGTGCACCACCACGCCTAGTTCATGCTAGAGACTTGTTGTTAGACGGCACCTTCTTAAGCCAGCTACACCCTCAGCCCTGCAGCTGCTGTCGTGGAAGCTAGAGTTGGTTGGGAGTGTAAGTCAGAGTAGGGGCACCAGAGGGGTACATCACAGAGCAGAGAAGGGGCTCTCAGCTCCCTGTCATCCAGCAGTTCACCTTCGGAGTTGTGATGGAGACAGAAGCTTTGAGAACCAAAAAGTCAAGAATTTGCTGCCTTTGTTCTTCAGTCACACCTGACAACTCTCTCCCTGAGGCTAGAGGAGATGACTCATGTCTAGCTGCAGGGCCTGGGTGGCGGGAAGAGCCTCAGGGCACAAGTGACAGAATCCAGTAAAGTGGGAATTGGGGAAACAAATCATTTAAAGCCGCAGCCTATTAGAGAGTCACAGTGTGCTGAAGAAAAGATCATCCTAGGGCTTGCTCCCTGTGAGCCAGAGATGATATCTCAGGTGGGGTAGGCTCTGCGAGGCATCCCTTTCCTTCCGAGCATCCTGACCAGGCAGAGGTATTGGGGGGTGGGGTTTGTGCTAGAATGTACTTCACCTCTGCAATGCAAGCCTTTTGAAGATGGGCATCAGACTTATATCAGTGTCTGGTTAAAGTTAGGCATTCTTCCAGAAAACACTACCAGTATTTCTACAGCAGGTAGCAAGTAGCTATGACTTTCTTGGGGTGGATTTTCTTGAAGTCCCATCTATTTTCCTGGGATGCCCCCATATCATAGACCTTCCCACAGCTCAGTGTCTAAATGCCTAGGTATGTTAGAGGTCTCCCAGAATCCTCTTGCAGTGCTGGGGATGACATCATATGGCTGGATGATATCTTAACTCTTAGCTTGCATGATTTGGAAGTGTTTTTTGAATGAAACATGTGTATCTCCACACACGTGTGTGTGTGTCTGTCCAGTGGCAAAGAATAGTGGTGGTGTGGGGGAGAGTTCAAAAGGTGCTAATCATGAATGGCTTTGAGATACGAATGACTCAGACAATTAGACAGTGGGAATGGCAACTTGCTTTACACTAGGATCTTTACTTTATCATCCACACATGTCCCTGTCATATACTCATCTATCCATCTGTCTGTCCATCTACCCATCCATGTATCCACCCATGTAGTCAGCCACCCATCCATCCCACCACCCACCCATTCCACCTATCCATAAACTCATCTTCTTATTGATTTATTCTTCCATCCAATCACCTAGCCACCCCTCCGTGTTTCTACCCCTTCAGCTATCAACCCATCCATCATGCAAACACTGATTCATTCATATGTACATCCATCTGTGCAAACATCTATCACTCTACTTCACACCCACCCAGCCCCCCAGCCCCTGGTCTGTCTTCCCACCCATCTGTCTATCTGTTCCTTTACTCATCCACCCATGCACACACACAGCCCCAACATCCAGATATCGCTCCATCATGCATTTATGATAAATGGGTTCACCAGGAACATTTCCCTCTTTTTCATGGCTTCTGTGCTACCAAGGATATTTGACAGTATATAACAGGGAGACATTTCTCTGCTGGGACTCCTTCTAACAGATTGTTTCTTACCCCATCGCCTCTGTACAACAGTAGAAGAAACAGAAAACTTATCTTCCTGTGACAGCTCTTTCCTCTGACTGCTTGGGGAACATGACTTGAGCATGTGGCTGTCAGGTTCTCAAAAATCCTTTGAGTTCCATGACTCAGTGATGTGGTTAATGTAGATAGGGCTCTTCTATCAAAATGGGAAGCCCATTGAAGAAATGAGAAAATATGCACTGTTTCTCCAGAGAAGGAAAGCAAGAACGCCTTCCTCAGAGCTGGGGAGGCTTCTGTCCCAAGCGTCTGGAAATTAAACCCATCACTTAGTGATCACAGTGAGCAGATTGCATGGCTTCTGGCTTTTGCTGCTTGGGCTGTGCAAAGCAACTGTGAACAGTTTTGATTGAATGTCCAAATTAAGCTGCCAAGTAGCAACTCTGCAGCTCCAGGGACCCCATGTTAGTATTTATGTCACATCTTTAGAAATAATCACATTCGAAGCAGCGCCCAGAGCCATGTCATCTGCCGCTGCAGTGGAGGGACTGGGGGCCGCTTGCTACATCTACTCAAGACCTAGGCAGAGACAGGGCCTCATGGGCGTGAGTGAGGAGGCTTTAAGCCTTGTTTGTTCCTGGTGTCCCTCAGCAGGGAACAGGAGGAAGACCGCCTCTAAATAAGAAGAGGCAATGCTGACTTTTTGCCTGCTGAATTCCCAGAACAGATGTCCTCAGTATACAGAAAGACCCTCAGGGCTAGCCTGGGGAACAGATGTTCATGGGGAGGGGTTCTCTGGTCTGACAAGTTTCTCTTCTGTCTCCATTTAGCCACACGTGCTCTGCCCTATTCAAAGCGACAGACATTATATCCTAGAAGGACCCAGCCAGGGGATTGTCCTCACTCCTGGGAACTTCCAGGCATAAGGAGACTGAGCTTGAGATCTCGGTGGGCACTAGTTCAAAAGCTTCCTAGGATGGGGAGAGACCTATGGGCTTGGATGTGACAGTCTGGGGTGAGAGTAGATATAGAGCAACCCTGAGAATTGTAGGTCCCTTGAGGTATCAGGGGCACTTGTGTCAAAAACAGTTAACACTAAAATAGATGTATTGGGTTATAAACCTGCTCAGATTTCCAATTTTCTGACTCTCAGGCAGAGTTAGTCATGGAACCCATAGCTCCGTGAGTCTCACAGTGACATAGACTCAGAACGTGGGGGCGGGGTACGGGCTAGACTGAATCTTGGGACACTCAAGTTGCCTCTGACTCTAGTTTATTTATGTATTACTTTAAAAATACTTGTATTATTAAATTGTATTATTAAAAAGCTTGTCTGTGATCTGTGTGTGTGTGCGCCTCAGTATGGGTTACCCATAGAGGCTATAAGACAGTGTTGGAACTCTTGGAGCAAGATTTAAAAGTAGTGGTGAGCTGTCCAGTGTGGGTCTGGGAACTGAACACAGGTAGCAAGCACCGAGCCATCTCTCCAGCCACTGGGCTATCTGTCCAGCCACTGGGCTATCTGTCCAGCCACTGGGCCATTTCTCCCATCTTCCAAAGTTAGTTTGTTAAAAGTAATGGATACAAGCCTGCCCTCACATTCAGAAGGATTCCTTTCATATCTTCCCTAACTTTTTCATTTCTGATTAAAAAAGTAATTCCTACTCAACCAGTCTACACATTTAAGTGCTCCTTCTTGTAAATTCCCTCCCAAAATGACTGATATTAAAAGTGGAAAGTCTTGGTCAGAGTTACAAAGTAGAACAATGGTGTCAATCACAGGCTAGAACCTTTGGGGGTTTATCTAAGATGCAGTCAGACCATTCTAGCTAATTGTACACTCTTTTCCCCAACACCCAAGCCCCCTCTGCTTTTCTTTCATGTGATTGCACTGGTCGGCACTTCTAGATGGATGTTAAATTACAGCTGTGATGCTGGGCGTTCTTAATTCGATTGTGGTCTTAATAGATATGCCCCTAGAGGTATCCTAGGGAGCACGATGAAAGCCACTGCTACGTCTATTACATCGAGAACCACACTCCTCTATTCCCTTTTCACTGTTAAAAGGATTGTTGCCTAATTTTTCAGTTGTCTTTTAAGTCATTTTTAAAGATAATTATATAGTTTTTCTCCTTTGACCTAGTTTTATAGTGAAAATGTATAAATAGACTTTCTAAAAGCTATGAAATGCTTCTGTTTAGAGAACATATGGTCAGAATTAATGTTTGAAAGATCACTTTGGGATATGGTGGATGGGGTGGATAAAGTAAGATTAGAGGTCAGAAATCAGCTAGGAGGCTTTTCATCCTACTAGGGAAGGGAAAATTGAGTGTCTAGCAGCCGCCCTACAAGGAAGTGCTGTTTGCCATCCACTCATCCAAGCCAAGCACAATGTCAGGTTTCAGACATGGGTTAGTAAGCACAATTGCCTGTGATGGCTAGTGTTAATTGCCAGTTGTATCAAACAGAAAGTCATTTGAGGGATGGGCCTCTGGGTATGGTATAGGTGATTTTCTTGATTATGTTTATGGGGGCTGGAGAGATGGCTCAGTGGTTAAGAGCACTGACTTCTCTTCCGAAGGTGCTGAGTTCAAATCCCAGCAACCACATGGTGGCTCACGGCCATCCATAATGAGATCTGACTCCCTCTCTTAGAGTGTCTGAAGACAGCTGCAGTGTACTCACATATAATAAATAAATACATCTTTGATTATGTTAATGGGAGTAATGAGATCCGTCCATTATGGGTGGCACCTTTCCCTGGCTGGGGGCCTGGGCACCCAGGAGGAAGGAAACTGAGCATTGTGTGCCCCTTCTGCATCCTGGCTGGGGACGTGATGTCATCACCTGCTTCGCGGTCCTGTTGCCTTGACACTCCCGCCCTGATGTGTGAGCTAAACGTGCCTGTAAGCTTCATGTGTTCGCCTTGAACCCTGAGCTAAAATAAACCCTCCATTCCTTAGGTTGTTTTTGGTCAGGGTATTTGTTACAGCAATGGAAACGGAACAAATAAAGGCCTTGTGGCATTATCACTGTTAAGTTGGGCGTGGCACGGCTCAAGCAAGTAAGATGATAAGGAGATGGGACAGACAGATTATAGTTACAGATTAAACCCACAGGAAGGGACAAGTGGTTTTAAATTTCCCATGCACAGTTGGGTGGATGGTGGGGCTCTCCCTAAAAGTGTCATTGAAAACAAGGGATGAAGTGCGCTGGGGGTCTGACTGAGAATGGCTTCCACAGACTCAGCTATTCGGATACTTGGTCCATAGCTAGTGGAGCTGTTCAGAAGGATTAGGAGGTGGGGCCTTGTGGAGAAGGTGAGGCATTACCAGTGGTCTCTGAGGTTTCAAAAACCTGCTCTCTCTCTCATCTGTCTCTCTCGCTCATCTGTCTGGTGCCCCTGCCCCATGCTTGTGACTCAGATGCAAGCTCTCAGCTACTGCGCCAGTGCAATGCCTGCCTGCTGCCATATTGCTTGCTATGATGGGCATGGGTGCTTACCCTCTGCAACTGGGAGCTCCCAAATGAAATGCGTTCTTTTTATAAGTTACCTTGGTTATGTTGTTTTGTCATAGCCATAGAAAAGTAACTAGAACAGTGAGAGAGGACAGGGGGATGATAAATATGTTGGCCATGTTGACTTTAGCGTTCCTATATGATATCCAGTGCAAGCTTGCCAGTGAGGACCCCACACAAGGTGGAAGCTCAGTGAGGAGATATAGTTAGGGGTCGTCAGTGTTTACATGGAAACCTCGATCATGGGAGTAAAATCGTTTGAGAAAATATAGAAACTTTAACTCCTAACTAATTCATGGTTTAACTCAAAGAGAAAAATCTCAAAGAAATTAGAAATATCTTTGAACTGGAAAAAAAAAAAAGAAAATACAATGGACACAACTGTGGCATCCAGATAAAAAGATGCTTAAAATTAAAAAAGTTATGCACGTGTTATATGTAATTGTTCCTGTATATGTGCATGTGTGTATGCATGTGTGGTATATGTACTTGTCAGTGTGTATGCATGTGTGTGGTATGTCTGTTACATATACTTGTTAGTGTATGTGCTATATTGCTTGATAGTGGACAGGTGTGCACCTGTATGTGCCTGTGTGGAGAGCCCAGAGGTAGACATCTTTCCTCATCCTCTTTCCACTTTTATTATTTTGAGTCAAGGTCTGTTACTGGATCTGAAGCTCGTGGGCTTAGCCAGTCTGGCGTCAGGAATCTGCCCATCTCACCCTCTCCCTCACTGCTGACCTTAGATGCTGTGCCTAGCGTTTGACTGGGGTTCCAGGGATTTAGACTTAGGGCCTCATGCTCACAGGGAGTCTCCTGACTGAGCCATCTCCTCAGACCATAACATGAAAATTTATTGGTGAATTCTGCCAAACACTGAAAGGAGGAATGATAAGGAGTTCTTAAGAAGAACTAGAGGGGGAAGGAACCATTTTCTGCATGTTTTATGAGGCAAGCGTCACTGGTCCTGAAAACAGTTGAAGCAACACAGGAGAGCTATAAGCACATTTGCAAACTGAACACACCAATCTATGTTGGATGTAATGTACCCTAAGCAAGTAGACTTTACAGTAGTAGTGTAACACAGAGTCAGTAACTGAAAGTCAGCCGACGCAATCCTCCATGACTATAATCCGAAGAAAGAAAACCCAGTGAATATAGCATCCGATGCAGAAAAAGCATCCAGCGTCATCCACATACTTATTCACCAGCAGTGACTAGGTGCTCACGCATGTTAGAAATAGAAGGAAACATCTTTGATGCCATAAAGGGATCCGCCAAAGCCACCATGTGCTTAGTGACGACAGGCTGAGGCTTTCCACTGCGCTGTGCAGGCAATACAGAATGTCTCCCCTTGCTCTGCCTCAGCATGCATTTGGAGATCTAGCCAGTGTGATAGGACAAGAAAAGAAGGAAAGCAAACTGGCAACATAAAAACTTCCTCTGTATGTAGCAAACGAGAGCATCTAAGTGCAATCTCATAGGAAATCTACAGAAACCTTCTCAGGACCAATGACCGCGTGCAGCTGCACTGTGGGCTGTGCAGTCACCACACGGTGTGTTTTGCATGAACGACAAGAAACAAAACTTTAAAAAATACATGCAAAATAGGTCCAACATCAGATGAGACATTCAAGTGCAATTCTAATAACAGATGTCTGAATCGATATGCTAAGATTATTTTTAAAACGGAAATAGCATTACACAGAGAAGTGCAGAGTTTTCTGTGCCACATTTATGGATCAGCAAGTTCCAAGGAGTAAAGGTGCAGATTTTCCACTTCCTGTTTTCTTCATTTCTGGGGATTAAACCTTGAATCCCAACCACCCCACTGAGCCACCCCAAATCAAAGATGTCAATTTTTAAAGATTGGTGTATAAATTCCAATCAAAATGCCATCTGGAATTTTAAATTATGAATAAGGCAGCTTTACAATTTATATGCTACTGTAAAGATTTAACACAGCCCAAAACATTTTTAACATGAAAAATAAAGTTGGAAGAGCCAAATACTCAGCCTTAAAACTTGCTGTATGTGGCTGCATTAACCCAGCGCTGGGGTGTTGGTGAGAGAGCAGTTCAGGCTACAAGGCTACACATCACTGAAGCAGAGAAGCCAGAAACAGCCACAGGAAGCGACCTAGTGATTCACCCTGGAAGTGGAAGGCGGCAAAGTGAGGAAAAGGTCAGGCTTGCAACAAATGGTTCTGGAACGTTTGAGTACAACGTTAATACAAAATTAATAAATCTTAACCTCCACCTCGCAGTCCACAGGAGAATTAACTCAAAGCAGGGAGCAGAGCTAAACGAAAAGGAAGTGTGGAATTCTTAGAAAATGCTGGGGGGAGGGGGCATTATAATGCACAGTTAGACGGTCGCGGTCTCAGACATGACACTACAAAGATGACTCACACGAGAGAAGATGAATTAAACTTCATTAAGATGTGAACGCGATTGCTCTGGGCAAGACACTGCTCCACAATGAAAACAAAAATCATAACCTGGAAGAAGATACTTGCAAATTAAGAAGAGGGAACCCAGTTAGACACTGCTGGCCTAAAGTGAGTGAGATCCTGGGGTACGGTCCTCAGGAGGAGAGAGATGGGGAGAGGGGAGGAGGACGGTGAAATAGAGACAATGGTGGTGGTGGTGGTGGTGGTGGTGGTGGTGGTGATTATAATGATGGTAGTGATGGTGGTGATTGTGATGGTGGTGGTCATGGTGATGCTGATGGTGATGCCAGTGATGATGATGGTGATTACGTTGTTGTTGTTGATGATGATGATGGTAATGATGAGGGTGGTGATGGTGATGATATTGGTGATGGTGATGATGATGCGAAGATGATGAGCAGCAGGGGGAAGAGAAGGGGAAAGATGAGGAAGAAATGGAAGAGGAGGAGGAGGAGGAGGAGAAGAAAGGTTTATTTTTTAATTTTGTTGTTTAATATTTGTTTTGTGGCACTGGGAATTAAACTCCAGTCATGGAGTTTTTACTTTGAGGCAGGCAGGGCCTCATTAAGTTACCCATGGAAGCTCTGAAGTTTTGATCCTTCCGCTTCAGCTTCCTGATCGATTGTTATAAGCCTATTACATTATATGCTACCAGGTGTGGCTATGGGCTGTGAAGCCAAACAAACTCTTGCCTCACTCAAGACAACTTTACTGCAGTAAATCCACTCGTGAAAAGATGCTGATTCCTTGGGGGAACTTGGGAATGCAGCTTAAAGCAGAGATGAGATGCTATCACTCATCAATAGCAATAGCTTAATAATCAGTGACAGTAATGAGTACTGGCAGTGTCGTGTGCTTGCGAAGGCACAGAACTGTCGTGCAAAAGATACAGCCTCCCTGAAAAGCCATTGCTGTCATACCAGGTTCAACCTACGTGTAACCAGGTAGCTCACTGATCCATCTTCTGTCTGCTCCTCCACTGGGAACAACTCACATGTGCTCCACAGCCAAGAGAAAAGCACGCCGTGGTACATCCACACCACCGAACATTACTCAGTTCTGAAAAGGACTTATCATACGCATAACGATTTGGATGACTCTCGAAGGCATCATGCTGAGTAAGAGGGGCTGCTCTTGAAAGGACTCGTGGTGCGTGGCGCTATTTATAGATCCAGTAATTGAAACAAGAATGCTGTAGTGGTGAGAGGGCACCAAGAGCAGCAGCCTGGCCTTGTGGGGAGGGGTTGGGGGGGTGATGGCGACCACACAGGACAGGTTTGAAGGGGTTCTCTGAGATGTGTTCTGAGCTCGTGGTGGCTTATAGCAATTTACCCACGCGTTAAGATTCACTGTAGTGTGTAAAACAACCAACCAAAACAAAACATCACAAAGGCCCATAAAATGCTGTAGGCAGGAAGCAGAAAGGGGCACACAAGAAATGAAAAAGGATCTTCTGAAGAGGGAAGCATCATCAGATGAGCAGGGTGGATAGCCCGGTGCTAAAATCAACCATCTGTTCCTGTGGTTGGACAGGGCGTGCCCCTGCGTATCTTTCCTCTCTCTCTTAGCTGCTATGGAGTTGAGGGTGACCTTGAACTTCTGATCCTCTTTCTACTCAGTGCCGGGACCACAGGTGTGCTCTGCCTCTCAGTGTGTGCACTGTTAGGGACTGAATCCAGGCTTCGTGCATGCTAGGCAAGCCCTTTACCCACAGAGCCATGTTTCTAACCTGTAGAAAGCTATTTAAAACAATACAGTAAACAGAAATGCACAGGAATGGCGAGTTGAGGACTCCTACTGAAAGGGCATTAAATGATATGGAAGCAAGCTAGAGGCATGCTCCTAGATTTCCATCGATGAGAAGATAACTGTCATCATGAACTAAGTGACAGACACGGGAAGCAAGAGGCATTTACTCACAGAGAGATGGGACCGAGTGTTCCTAGAGCGAAGGCCAGGGCAAACGGAAGATCACCTAAATTTGGATGGAGACAAGCCAGCTACACACAATGATGAGCTGCACACAAAGGATCTTTCAGTTATGAAAGGAAACCCCAACAGTGGACCTAGGGAGGAAACATGCCAAACAAAAGCTCCGTTTTAGTGAGAAGTATGAAATCTATCAGAAATACCACAACTGTTTTAAAACCACTTTGTCTGTCTTTGACAGACAGAGAGGTTTAAAACTCTGCAAGTTTATAATATACTGTAAATAACTCTCAGCTTCCTCTGCCTTGAGGCTTCAGACCTTCAATAAAGGAATTCTCTCCTTGTCTGATATCCACAGACTTGGTGATATAGTCTCCTGTCAGAGAGGCAGGAATCCAACAGCATTCCACCCACAGAGGCTCTAGAAATGTCTCACCCATCATCTGATGAAAACATAGCGTCAGAGGTTCTTTGGCACCTACAGTTCCCTTGGATGCATAGAACATCATTGGGCACATGAGATGGAGCTGGGAGGCCAGTTGAGTCCTAACAATGGAAATCATGAGATGCTTCCTGACAGCAGTGGCAGAGGAAGTGAACCAGGAACCCCAACAGGGCAACTGGAAGTCTGAGGCTCAAACTGTGGTTGGAGACCGGAACTGCACGGTGACAGGTGATGCGATGACAGGCGATGCCACGCTGCCTAAGGCAGGCATCGCCATCAGGGGGTGGTGGGTGGGGGAGGGGGCTTGTCTGACAGAGGGCTAATACCCAATATATACAAAGATCTCAAGAAGTTAGACCCCAGAGAACCAAATAACCCTATTAAAAAATGGGGTACAGAGCTAAACAAAGAATTTTCACCTGAGGAATATTGAATGGCTGAGAAGCACCTAAAGAAATGTTCAATATCCTTAGTCATCAGGAAAATGCAAATCAAAACAACCCTGAGATTTCACCTCACACCAGTCAGAATGGCTAAGATCAAAAACTCAGGAGACAGCAGGTGTTGGCGAGGATGTGGAGAAAGAGGAACACTCCTCCACTGCTGGTGAGATTGCAAGCTGGTACTACCACTCTGGAAATCAGTCTGGCGGTTCCTCAGAAAACTGGGCATGATACTACCGGAGGACCCTGTTATACTACTCCTGGGCATATACCCAGAGGATTGCCCAGTATGTAATAAGGACACATGTCCCACTGTGTTCATAGCATCCCTATTTACAATAGCCAGAAACTGGAAAGAACCCAGATGTCCCTCAATAGAGGCATGGATACAGAAAATGTGGTATATTTACACTATGGAATACTACTCAGCTATTAAAAACAGTGAATTCATGAAATTCTTAGGCAAATGGGTGGAACTGGAAAATATCCTAAATGAGGTAACCCATTCACAAAAGAACACACATGGTATGCACTCACTGATAAGTGGATATTAGCCCAGAAGCTCAGAAAACCCAAGAAAGACTTCACATATCAAATGATGCCCAAGAAGAGAGAGGAGAGGCCCCTGGTCTGGGAAAGGCTCAGTTCAGCAGTGTAAGGGAATACCAGGACAGGGAAGTGGGAGAGGGTTGGGGAACAGGTGGAGGGAAGAGGGCTTATGGGACTTTTGGGGAGGGGGATCCAGGAAAGGGGAAATCATTTGAAATGTAAATAAAGAATATATCTAATAAAAAAGAAAGGATTTATAATAACAAAAAAACCTCACACCAAAACAAAAAAAACAAAAACAAAAAAGAAAAGAAAAGAGAAGTGTCCCCCCCCTATGGGCAGGATTTAGAAAGAAAGAGAACCACATTATCCCCCTTGTGGGCCAGAGGAAAGTGAGCCACCAAGGAGGGGGCCTCGGATGTAAAGAGTTCACAGAAGGAAAACTAGAAACAAATCCAAACTGTCTGGAAGAGAGGCTTTGAATGTTCTTATCACACAGAAAAATGTCTGAGATGATGAAGGGCCTAGGTACTTTGAGTTGATCAATACATGATATATAAACACACTAAACCATCACAATGTGTCCCATAAAGATGTGCAATTGTTCTGTCAATAAAAAAAGAAAATGTCTGAGGGCTCTTGGGAATTCACAGGAGATGCCATCCCAGGCAGAAGTCCAAGGCACTAAATTGGAATGGAAAGAAGCTTCTGGTAATGAGGGATGGATTTATCGCGTCTGACTTTAGACCGTCCATCACCCTCAAGCTGCCTCCTCTGGGGTTCATTTGTATGAAGATCACGTTAAAGGGATGCTGTTTTAGTCCTGAAATTTATCGTGGTTGTTGTAAATTTTCATCCTAAGACTTGGTCTGAATTCTCTCTTTGGGGGAAGGAAACCAGCATCCCTCGGGCTTCTGTACCAGCTTCACCTTCTCCCCAAAAGTCATCATCCTGGTACAGTGCAGATGCAGAGTGTCCTTCAACCCAAACGGCTGATGTGTTAAAGCTTGGGTCCCTTGACATTTGGGACTATAGAGAGTGGATGGAGGACAACTAAAGTCTTCATCACGGATCAGCCCACCAATGAGTTCACAGATGGATGATTGATGGGTCAGCCCACCAATGAGTTCACAGCTGGATGATTGATGGGTCAGCCCACCAATGAGTTCACAGCTGGATGATTGATGGGTCAGCCCACCAATGAGTTCACAATTGGATGGACTTTTAAGAATCGGTTCCTGGGGACATGACTGTGAAGGGTAAAGCATATCCTTGACATCTACTAGTTACTCATGCTGCTCTGCAGATGCCATGAACAGAGCAGCTTTTTCACAACACCTATCTCCCAGGATGTTTCTGCCTTGCTATGGACCTAAAAGCAATGGGGCTAGCCTAATAGGGTCCAAAAAGAACGATGCCGTCATCCAGGATAAATTCTTTTTCTTTTTCGTTCATCTCTCTTAGGCATGAATGTGTGTGTGTGTGTGTGTGTGTGTGTGTGTGTGTGTGGTATATGTTGTGTGTACTGGCTGGTTTTGTGTATCAACGACACAGGCTGGAGTTATCACAGAGAAAGGAATTTCAGTTGGGGAAGTGCTCCCATGTGATCCATCTGTGGGGCATTTCCTCAACTAGTGATCAAGGTGGGAGGGCCCCTTGTGGGTGGTACCATCTCTAGGCTGGGAGTCTTGGGTTCTATAAGAGAGCAGGCTGAGCAAGCCAGGGAAGCAAGCCAGTAAGGAACATCCGTCCATGACCTCTGCATCAGCTCCTGCTTCCTGACCTGCTTGAGTTCCAGTCCTGACTTCCTTCTGTGATGAACAGCGATGTAGAACTGTAAGCTGAAAAACCCTTTTCTCCCCAACTTGCTTCTTGGTCATGATGTTTGTGCAGGAATAGAAACCCTGACTAAGACATGGTGTATATGTGTGCATGCATGTGATATATGTGTGTGTATGTGTGGTATATGTGGTGTATGTGTGTGCATGCATGTGATATATATGTGTGTATGTGTTTGTGTATGGGTGTGTGTACCTGTGAGTATATGTATGTGTTGTATGTATTTGTGAATGTGTGTGTGTGAACCTATGTGTATGTGGTGTCTGTATTTGTGACTGTGAGTATGTGCCTGTGAGTGTGTGTATGTGGTGTATATATTTGTGAGTATGTGTGTATGGGTGTGTGTGAGTACCTGTGAATGTGTGTATTTGGTTTATGTATTTGTGAGTGTGTGTGGGTGAGTGAGTGTAAGTATCTGGCATATTTATTTGTGATTATATATGTAAGTATGTGTGAGAGTGTATTATGTGGTGTATGCATTTGTGAGTGTGTGTTTTAGAGAATATATGAGGCATATATATTTGGGAGTATATGGGGGGGCATTTGAGCATGACTGTGTATGCCTGCTTGTGAAATCCAGAGGTTGACTCTAGGTGTCTTTCTTGATCACTCAAGAGGGTCCCTACTCAACCACCTATTGTTTGAGACGGGCCTCTCACTGAACCTGGAGCTTACCAGTTTGGTTTTGGTTGCTAGCCGGTGGACTTCAAAGGTCTGCGTGTCTCCCTGGCCTACTGCTAGACTGCTTATTTGTTTGTTTTTGTTTTTGTTTTGTTTTTTAAATAAGGAAACTGAGGTTCTGAGAAGTCTGTTGACTTAAAACACCCAACTAATAGGCATCACAGAGGACGGAAGGTTAAGCCAGGGTCTGATGTTCTCCAGCTAACCACCTCTCCTCATCTTTTCCTCACTTGTCGAGACTTAACAGGCACTTCTCGATAGACACGATGACAGTCCCAGCTGGAAGTTTGACTCAACATGGATAATCAGAGGTGTGACAACTGTGCCTCTGCCAGCAGCCCTGGGAAGCCAGCTGTGCCAGCAGCCTGTGGGGCCATGACATGCTCCAGATGACTCGGTCTGCATGCAGGCTCCCTAATCCCTCCCCCCCCCCCCCCCCCCCCCGTTACTTTGTCAGACACCTACATAGAGTGGCCAGGGAAGGGTTCAGGGAAGGAGAGCCGTAGGTTGTGGAGGCTCACAAAACACCAGAGAAAGGTGGCGTTCGAAGTGCTACAATAATAAACAAGCAGAAATCAAGGAGACAGACCGTAGACAAGAGGGCTAAAGATGCTTCCTGTGGAAGGTGTGACACTGTGTGTGTGTGTTGGGGGGGGGGATTTTTAGCTCTCTTTGATAAACACTTCTTTACACAAGCATTTTTTCATAAATCATCTGAGAATAAGTTGGGGTCATGGTTCCCACCAATCCTAAAATATTCCAATGTATATTTCTTAAAAGCAAATATATTCTTCAATATGTATGTCATATGATTATGTAAATGAGGAAATATGACCCACAGCACTATGGAGTTAAGCAGAGGTTCAAGGAAAGCGTTGGCCACCAGGACATCCCTGAAATTAGAGGCCAGGATTAGATAGTGAGAAATTTCAGTGTTTGTCCCTACAGGCCCGGTTTCATCGAGGGGTGTTGAGGGGGGTCCCACTGGTCTCAGATAAGACATCAGGGCTCGCCCCTTAGCATAGATACTGTTTCTGGGTCCCTTAATTCAAATCAGCGTCTTAAAGCATCTCAGGAAAAATCCAGTTTCCCTGTTGTGTCTTTGAGGGAACTGAGTGAAGTCTACAAAGGCCAGGGCAATGGATTCTCAGATACCATCGATACACAACTTAATAACATAATTCATAAAAGAATGTATTTTGTTTGTTAGAAATTCAGACTGGAGCTGATGATAAGGCCAGTGTTCTTTGCTTCCCACCTTCAAACAGCCCTCTCCATCCCCTCGGATGCAGCCATCAGTTAAAATTAAATGTGTGTTTTTCCTGGGTGCTTACATGTGTGCATACATGTAAGCCTTGTAGAAATGTGCTTTACTGCACCTCTTTAAAACGCTGCTTCTCGCTGGGCAGTGGTGGCACTCTTAATCCCAGCACTTGGGAGGCAGAGGTAGGCAAATTTCTGAGTTCGAGTCCAGCCTGGTCTACAGAGTGAGTTCCAGGGCAGCCATGGCTACACAGAAAAACCCTGTCTCAAAAAAACCAAATCCCCCGTCCCCCCAAAAGCACTGCTTCTCAAGCGCCCCAATACTGTGGCCCTTTAATATAGCTCCTCATGGTGTGGTGACACCCAGCCATAAAATTATTTTTGCTGCTACTTCATAACTGTAATTTTGCTACTGTTATGAATCTGAGTATAAAACTATCTGATATATAACCCTTATGGGAGTGATAACCAACAGGTTAAGGACAGATGCTTTAGAAGATTGGGGATGGGAGGCTTTTAAAAGGACTTGATTTTAGTGGAGTCTCAAAAAGAGGCAAGGATGACATAAAGAAATTTTATTTTCTTCACCTGACTGGTTAGGAGTGCCTCATGTGCCTATGTGCCTCATGTTCCTCATGTCCCTCAAACCCTCACGACCCTTGTGTGCCCCATGTCCCATGTGTGCCTATGCATCCTTTCATCCTGTATATTAAGCAGTTTCAGATAAGCGGTTTTTGGTTTTGTTTTGTTTTTTGTCTGAACCACTGAGAGATCAATAAGGGATCATGATCTGCACTGACCTCAGAATACTTCAGCATGTATTTCCCAAGGTCAAAGTCATTCTCTTAAGTGTGCAGTCTAATTATCCAAATGGGGAAATATAACACCGGCCCACAGCTATTATCTAATAGTACAGATCTTGATTTCATTCACAGGCCTTTTTCCTAAACAGAAGCTTTATATTATGATCCCTTCTGTTTCTCGTGTCTTAAAAACCTGCATGCATGTGGACAGCCCAATGTTTTTAGTGGGTGCAAAGTTACCTTCAGTATAGGTGTCTGCTAGCTTGTGTAGACCCTCCACCCTCCACTTGAATGTTTGTGGCTGTGGCTTTGAATCACTGTTTCAATAAAAAACCTGTGAGGACTCAGAATGTCAAGGAAATTTCCTTTAAGAAGAATTTTAATTAAAAAAACGTTGTTATTTATAAAATTGAGTAATGGGATCATAAAACACCATAATTTTTTTAGACATTTTTAAAGACTTATTTTTTCTTGCTTGAAAGGAGGGTCAAACCATTTAGGGAAGTTCTTGAAGAACAATTCTTAGGAAGGTCAATCACATTGGTGCTGATATCTTCCCACACCGTGCTGGGGAACTGTCACCAGACTATTGTGGTCTTATCTGTTGGTGTTGATTTGGTCCCACTTAGCATCATGGTCAACACAAGGGTGTTTTCTGGCTCCTGACATTCTTCTCCTGTGCATTCAGCAAACTTCCGCTAGGGGGATGGGTGCTATCTCTGGTTTGTGTGAAGCATAGCGTCCCATCTGCACTGGCAGGATTTCAGCAAAGATAGTAAAGAAACATTTATCAAGAAAATCAAAGCTGGTCTTGCCAAGTGTGGTCTAGAGAGATTTGTTTCCTCAATGCATGAGCGGCCCTCTCACTGCCGGGAAACAAGAGTTGACTTTGAAAAGCTTCGGAGGGGACAGGCCTTTGGATCTAAGCCTGGAGCGCCTGTCAACCCCTCGTGATCCAGTGGTTTTAAAGTAGCCATATTCTTGGAGATGCGAAAGCCAACAGCTCTGAACCAATTCTACGACATACTCAGTCCCAGAGAATTTTAGCGGCTTTGATAGACAGGATAGATTCAAGAGGGCAGAAGAGGGAGAGAGTTTGAGGATGGCGGTGGGAAAGGTGGAATCACGCTGGGATGAGGAATGTTTGCTGTGAGGCAGGGGGAGCAGAGAGTGAAGAAAGACTTCAGTACACTACACACCACGCTCCAAAAGAGGGCATTTGGTGAGAATTGACTGTCATTACAGTGTTGGTCTATATGACAAGAAGCCCAGCGAAGTGGCCTTCCCAAAGAGAAGAAAAACGATGTATTTCTGCACGCATGTGCCTTGCCAATCATCCAGACAGACAAGCTTATGGCCCCTCAGAGCAACTCAGTTCATGTTTTTATGCAGATCACTGTGTGATCAAAGTGTCATTCCCAGACTAGAAACTGGCACATACTATTTTCCTTGGAAGACTTGAGAAACGAGAGAAAATAACAGTTGGGGATTGTGCTCAGTGAGGAAAGCAGCACTCAGGAGCTGTGTTACTCCATGTGTGCTCCGTGGGCCAGCAGCCTCCACCTCATCCTTGTTAGAAAAGCAAACGAACACATCTCATTCCAGCCCTACTGAGCCAACATCAAGTCCGTGGGGGAGGAGCAGGAGCCGTGGTTGGGAGAGCTTTAGAGCTCCTCTGTGCTGAGGCTTGCAGAATCCTCTGGATGAGGTTTCAAATAGGAAGGTCCAATACATGGTTCCCATGAAGAGATAAAGTAGACCTAATGCCACCTCTGCTATTCTGGAGGCAGAAGCAGGAAGATCACAAGTTCAAGACCAGCCTGGGAAACTGAGCTCCTGCCTCAAAATAAAGAGTGCACAAAAATGCAGCATGTGTGAGGTCTTGAAGTTAACCCTTGGCATTGCTAAATAAATAAATAAGCAAATGAATGAATGAATGAATGAATGAATCAATGGCAAGTGTGTTCCGAGGGCACTGACTAAGAACAATGACACAGCAATGACATGGTTTATGTTTATTGAGTATTTTCTAGGTTCTGCAATAAATATTTTGTCCAAATTTACTGTTAAATCCACATATTTTATTGATCAAGAAACCAAGGTTGAAGGTTTACAGTAATAGCTAAGGAAGAGCCTGCTCCATAGCTACAATACTATGTGGCCTGGCTACTGTCTTGATTTCAATACATAAATCAATTATGCTTTTAACAGACTTGGTTTCATGTCCTTTGTGGACAGGATCAGCATCTTAGGTTCTCCCCAGAGTCCTTGGAACATAACAGAATGCTTAGGGTGTAGTAGGAACTTGTTCACTGAGTTCATGACATTAAGGCCAGAGAGGACTATTTTCTTGCTTTTGGGATATAACTTGTGGCTGAGATGGAGAATGAATTCAACCCATGTCTTAGCAGAAGAAAAGTCCATCCATGTCTCTGGTAATTCATTTGTTCGGCCCTAACACCTATAGACTACAGGAAAATTCCCCTCCAGTCTGACCTGCTCCTCTCCCACACTTCTTTCCTGCTTCCTGCTTCCCTTTCTCCCATTTCCTCTGCTTGAATGTCCACACATGCTTCTTCCCTCCCTCCCTCCCTCCCTCCCTCCCTCCCTCCCTCCCTCCCTCCCTCCCTTTCCTTCCTTTCTTTTTTTCCTCCATCCCTCCATCCTTTCCTCCCTCCATCCTTTCCTCCCTCCTTCTCTCCCTCCTCCCTTCCTCTCACACCATCTCTTCCATTTCTTTTGTCTTCCACAGTGGTCACCTGATTAGGTGTAGGAAAATAAAGATATCTGAATTTTACCACGACTTGTATTTTTTTAGATAAGCAAAGTAGAATGGAATTGGTGAGGAGATTAGGAGTGTTTTCTAGGGAACCGGTCCACTGTACCCTAAGATCCATGCCCCACAAATAGAATGGAAGCAGTAGAGAGTAGGGGCTCAGAGAGTATGTGTCTGGTCCAGTGAGCTGATTGGTGAGAGAAGACTTGTTGCCAGGGGTAACAGAATTCATGACATGGAAACAGCATAGGACTGGGGTCTGTGACCTGTACCCTCTGTGGGAGGAGACCTGTGATTGGGAGGGAGGGAACAATGGAGGAAGTGAAGGGGAGAGGGTTTACCTGCCAGTTCCCCCCACACTCTTATCTGTTGTTCTTGTCATATTGAGCCTGTAGAAGTCGTGGTTTTGATGTGTTGTTGCATCTTTGCAACACTGAAGTATGGAGTAACAGCTGTGGGAACAGGCATCGTTGTTTCAGGCCTGCTTTCTGGGATCGTAGCTAGTTCTGACCCTGTCAGGAGATTTTCCTATTTCCAGATAACTATAATGACTTTATGGCTTTCTTCTTTCACTTATAAATTGATGGCTATATTAGTAATAGATTTGCTAAAATGTTGAGCCTGTCTTTGTATTTCCAGTAAGAGTCATACATTCAAGGGGTAGCCTCATTCATTTTTAGACTGAATACATTCTTGGATTTTCTTGCCTGAGATGGTCAACAGTATCTTTAAGTTGTTTAACCCTCTGTCTTACATTCCATGCAAGCGCGTTTTCTGGTCCCCTTTTCTTGGCTACCCGTGCTTCTACCCTCTTAACTGATGTTGATCAGCTTTTCCAGTTCTCCAGGCAGACCCTTTCCTTCTCCCTCATCTTCCCTCTGGCCCACAGCATCTTCAGGGTTCACCCCTACTCCCTTTCCTTCTCTAAGCATACCCTAAACCTTCACATAGGAGGCCCTGATCTTAGGTGGAGCCTAGCTGTAATACTGTCAATATTTCCCCAGCATTCTCTCTGTGTTGCAGCTATGTGGCACACGGCTAGCAGTGTACCTGCATCGAGACGGCAACTCTCTTTCCCTTTTCGGACTTTTCTTTTTGCACGAAGGTCACATTCATAGTGTATAAAGTAACCATTCACTCTTTAAAACACACAGTTCACTGTACTTTACTTTTTCAACGCTGCAACTGTTGTCTATCTAGTGAGTTTCATCATCTCTAAAGAAAAGTCTGCGATCATGGAGCACCAACTCGTTGGTCCCCTTCCTCTCTACGTGCAGCAACGTCCTCTGTATGTCTGTGTTAGCTGACTGCTCAGGCTTCTACAGTCCTGGGTATTGCTATGACAAATACCAGAGACAACAGCTTTAGGGAGAAAGGGTTTATTTTACACTTAGATTCAGTCTGTCATGGTAGAAGGGGGTGATGGAGGAACTCACATCATGGCAGACAGGAAGCAGAACATTTCAGTTACAGGAAGTATCTAGGACAGTATCTAGTTCTCCAGGATATGCCCTGAGTCACTCAGTTCTCCAACCAGGCTCCACCTTCTGCAATTCCCCCTCCTAAGAGCTCATTCCTGTTTGGTGTGCATCAGTGGATTGGACCATTCAGTCAGTCAGAATCCTCGTGGTATAATCATCTTTGTAAATGTCCTCACAGATGCATCCAGAAATGTACTTTCCTAATGTTCCAGTCCTTCCCGCTTAATTAACCAAGTTTCAATGGAGACAGACCATCATACAGATGTTCCATCAACCACCAAACAAGAAAATACCCCCATAGGCTTACCATAGGCCAATTTTCTCAATTGATGTTTGTTCTTCCAAAATGACTTTAGCTGGTGTTAAGTTGACCTAAAACATGAGGTTTCTTCTTCCAAAATGACTCTAGCTTATTTCAAGTTGACATAAAACTAGCCTGCACATGTTATATACATGTATGAAGATTTTCTAAGAAAACATCATTTTATATAATTAATATATGCTAATAAAGATTTTAAGAATAATTTTTTAAAGCCAATATGGAACAAATTCTACAATCCTGTCAGGTTGTCTCATTTACATGCCTCTAGCTGTTGATATTAATAAAAATCAAATTCCCATCAGCAGGTGTGATGCCCAGGACCCTGCTGTGGGTGTCACAGGCATCGCTAACAGGTACTTAACCATTTTGGACATTGCTAATATTGAAACTGATTTTGTTTTTCAGTAAGAGATGCTAAAAATCTGGTACCTATGGACCCCAATGGCTTGTCAGATCCCTACGTAAAACTGAAACTGATCCCTGATCCCAAAAGTGAGAGCAAGCAGAAGACCAAGACCATCAAGTGCTCCCTCAACCCGGAGTGGAATGAAACCTTCAGATTGTAAGTGGAAATCTCCATGACCCAGCATGAGCGACAGAGCCTGAGGTGTAGACCACCAGGGACTGGGGCGTTCCTCCCTTCTCCCTCTGCCTCCCTCCCTCTGTCCCACTTCCTCTTCCATCTGGATTGCAGTATTTTGAACCAGGAGAAAATAAAAACATTAATACAGTTGAGACTGCTTGTAGTGTGGAAGGTGGGCTGGTAGATGGGATTGGGTGTGTGCTGCTTGGTGACAGTTAATTAGTGAGGCATAATCTATGGGTTATATTGACAAAATCTCTAGGACTGAGTTTAAATGATGCTGGGTTCACAGCCTACTGGGAGAACTATATCAGCTTCACTTTAGTGTCTTCTCTAACAAGGAAGAGTCTCAATGTGCCTGGGCCAGTGGTTGTTAAAAGTAGCAGATGATAGGTACTGAGCAGGTATGATGTACAATCAAGCACTAGCTAGACAATCTGATGAGTAATCTCTGCTTAATTCACTCCTATTTTAGGCATGGGGCTTGCCCAAGAGGCTCCTTTGTGAGTAGAAGGTAGAGCAGGATGCAGCTATACAGGGTTTGACCCCAGAGGTCATGTTATAGCCACAGGCTGGCAGCATGGTTCTTGGGGGGGCAGCCTCATAGTCTGGCCTCTTTTTCAGGATAAAGCAAGGACTACCTGGGCCTCTCAGGGCCATGTTACAGAACAGTTTCCCCCGAGACACTAACAAGAGGTTTCTGCGTGCAGTCTCTGCTTCCTATTCAAGTCGGATGTGTGCAAATGCACACACATGCATGCCCAGTGATGCCTTGGGTGTTGGGATGTTTCCCAGTGACTGTCCATGGGAATTAGAACAGAGACAGCAGACATAGATGGGCCTGCTTCTGTTGGAGCTGGCTTAGGTCCCCAACCTGAGCCACGGGCTGTCAAACAGAATGAGCCCCTACTCCCAGAGGAATAGAAACCAAGTGTGTCTGCTGCAGCAGCTTGTGTCAGGATTGCTACCTGAGGGTATTGTCCTTTTGTACATTTCATCTGCTGGAGAAGTCATGATGGCCTCCACTGATTCTCTCTCTCTCTCTCTCTCTCTCTCTCTCTCTCTCTCTCTCTCTCTCTCTCTCTCTCTCTCTCTCTCCTCTCTCTCCCTCCTTCCCTCCCTCACCTCGTCCCTCCTTCCCTCTCTCCAGTCAGCTGAAGGAATCAGACAAAGACAGAAGACTGTCTGTAGAGATCTGGGATTGGGACCTGACCAGCAGGAATGACTTCATGGGATCTCTGTCGTTTGGGATTTCAGAACTACAGAAAGCCGGTGTGGATGGCTGGTAAGGATTCTGCATTGGAAACAACTAAGCACTTTGGTCCATCAGACATGGGATCAAATATGTTTTCATTTAAAAGTGCAACATGAAAACAGAAGCCCAAGGCGATGATGACTTATAGCTTGGCTCAGCCTCACCAATGTGCCTTGTTTGGCTCTTCAGTTCACAAATCAGCAATTAGTTGGGCCTGGTAGCACAGGCCTTTCATCCTAGCTAAGGCAGACTGGGGCTGGCAAGGTGAAGGCCTGGCTGGAGAGCAGAGTGAGGGCTTCAACATAAAAAGTGGAAGAGGGTCTGGGAGATGGCTGGCCAAGGGGGCACTTGCAGCATGCACGGTGCTTGCTGTATAAGCGCAAGGACTTGAATTCAGATCCCCACTCACGTAAAAGCAGGCGGAACAAAAGCAGCATGTATCTGTTACCTCAGCACTAGCATGGCAAGGGGGCCAGAAACTGGGGCAGGCAGAAACAAGCAAACCCCTAGAACTCACTGGGTGGTGTGTCTGACCAATTGATGAGTTCCAGCTTCGATAAAAGAACCTTCAAAAAGCCAAGTAGAGAGTTACTGAAAAAGGCACTCAACTTCAACCTTTGCCTCTCCAAGCCTGTGCGAACGTGTGCACACATGCACACACACTGCACACTGCACACACACACACACACACACACACACACACTGCACACTGCACACTGCACACTGCACACACACACACACACACATACACACACACACACACCATCAGACAGACTGTAACTGTGAATAACTGACTATCAAGCAAGATATGGTTCCCTCTTGGTCACAGTTCTTACCCTAGTTCACCACCCCTGCCCTAGGGCACCCAGCTTCGTGGCACTAAAGCCATCTTAGGAGTTTACCAGAGAGATCTGAGCAACCCATTGTCCAGTCTTGACTCCTTAAGGATGTGTGCCCCTGTCCACAGTGCCTCCCCAGCCCGCCCATAGTCACCAATAATGTTTTATTTCTTCTGGAGTTTTTGCTTTGCTCCATTCTAATGCCAGAACGAAGCATCCTCATCCAATGTTTCCAACAGGGAAGTGGGTCGGCCCCGTGGGGACCACTTTACAGTCACCTGAGTAAAAAGAGTAAGGATCAGTGGTCTAACCTGGCCTCCAAGCTGTCGCTTTGGGGAAAGTGGTAACTGAAGCTGTTCTTAGTTCTTAAAGATAAATTAACTCCTCTTTAAATTGTCTCACTCGGGACTTCTTCAGTTCCAAGTGAAACAAAAGACAAATCAGACTGACTTCTCAAGAGAGAGAACACATCATCCAGTCTCACATCCACATCTTCCACCTTAGAGCTTCCTAGTTGATTGATCTTGGGTTCTTACTCAAATGGACAAAACATTCTAGTCCTAGGGGGTGCATGAGGAAAGATGATGGGTGTGTTTTCGTGGAACTCATGAGGGAGTGGAGATAAACCTTGAACAAGAAATTACTCACAAGTCAAAGACCATGTTATGAGAGAGGTGATGTGGACGGAAACATGTTGGGGGTTGGTGCTAAACAAAGCACAATTCAGAAGTGGTTAAAAATTTCATACTTAGCCGGATAGTGGTGGTGGTGCATGCCCTTAGTCCCAGCACTTGGGAGGCAGAGGCAGGCAAATCTCTGTGAGTTCGAGGCCAGCCTGGTCTATAGAGGGAATTCCAGGACAGACAGGTACACAGAGAAACCCTACCTCAAAACACGCCCCCCCCCAAAAAAAAAACCTTGACATGCTTGTAAAATAATGATCATGAGTCAAGGCTGCCCTCAGCTCTACTGAGGAGGAGCATCTGACTCCATGGGAGGATTTGATAGACTGATGTCTGGGAAATTGGTGTTTGGGAATAGCTTGGCTACATTAAATCACACATGTATGCAAACGTGCACACACACGCAATGTGCGCAGTCTTGAGGCTCTGTCATCTGCCAGCCTGAATGGCCTTAACTCACTTTTCCGTAAGTTCACATCTTTGAAGAACAGGGGCCACCTGCACACTGCTACTAAATTAACCAGAGTGACACAGTGGGAGGAAGGAAACACTTAATGAGAAAGCACTAGTGTGCTGTGACAAGTCCAATCGTCCTTTGTCCCCTTCATCAATTTGGGATACTTCCCCCTGCCTTGTTCCTGTCTTCATGGATGCGTGGACAGGGTGTCCTTTCTCTGCAAGTCCGTGATCCCTGGTAGGTAGAAGTGAGGCGGGAGAGAGCATAGTAATAATAATTGCAATAAGAAGAGTTACTACTGACTAGTTCTGACCAATGCCAGGCCCTAGGCTGAACACACAGCGCAGGAGTCACAGGTACCGAAAAGCATGGCTTCTTTTGTGAAAACCATCCTTAGACTTTCTCATGGTGGCCACAGAGTAGGTGTCTTTGGCTGGTGGTGCTGTCCAGGCTTCTCTCCTGCAGAGCAGCCATTCTGAACCGTGCACCTCACTTCCCAAGAGCAAGTCTGGCCCCACCTCACTTTGAGGCATCTTACTGGCTCCCTGCTTGCACCTCAGGTTCCTGATTTCTTCCTCAGTGTGTCTCCTCCCCACAGGGCACAATGCATCAGGAGAGGGTTTAGCCCCAGATCACATCTGGCCATATTTGTTTGGTTTTTTGTTTGTTTGTTTGTTTGTTTGTTTTCCTCCTCAGTGTTTCTGGGACTTCGTGGAAAGATGGTAGCTCTATCCCAGGTACCCACCTGCTCCCTTCTAATGCCCCCCTTTCTCCCTCCCCCAGTTGCTATGATGGCACAGTCTATGAAGGCAGGACCGTATGAAGGAGCTACCCTCCTTCCAACTCCCCACTCCTTTCTTTCCCAGGCTGGCTAAACTGCATGAGGAGCTTAAGTCCATTTTCAGAAACAAAGCTGTTTTTCTTGCATCTCTGAAGATGCTTTCTGAGCATTTAGCCCAGCACACCGACAGCCTTCTGCCTGCCTGCTCTACTCAAACAATTTTAAATGACAACAACAAAAAGACAATTGTTTGCTTAAAACAGTTGTTGACTGGAACAGTTTTCCTGGGAGAAATTTAACAAGAGCTGTGCATTTGACCCAATCAAAGAGAGAGACAGTGAAAGACGCAAGAGACCTGAATATGATAATCAGATGAGTTGCTTAGCATGCACGAGTGCCTGCCTGGTTCCTTCCTCAATGCCACGCATCGTAGATGTGTTGGTGTAGGCCTGTGCCCCCCTAGGCGTAATCCCAGCACTAGGAAGGTAGAGGTAGCATGAGTCAGAAGTTCAAGGTCGTCCTGAGCTGTAAAATATGTTCAAGGTCAACCTGAGCTGTGTGAGACACTGTGTGTGTGTGTGTGTGTGTGTGTGTGCACTTGTGCACATGCCTCTGTCTGCCTCTCCGTGTCTGTCTGTCTGTCTCTCTGTGTCTGTCTGTCTCTGTCTCTCTGTGTGTCTGTGTCTGTCTATCTGTCTCTCTGTGTGTCTGTCTGTCTGGGTCTGTCTGCCTGTCTCTCTGTGTGTGTGTGTCTGTCTGTTTCTCTCTGTGTCTGTTTCTGTGTGAGTCTCTGTCTATCTGTCTGTCAGTCTGTCTGTCTTTTTCTCTCTGTCTCTGTGTGTGTCTCTGTCTTTGTGTCTGTCTCTCTGTGTGTCTCTCTGTATGTCTGTCTCTGTCTCTGTGTGTGTGTGTGCGCGCGCGCGCACTTGTGCACATGCCCCTGTCTGCCTCTCCGTGTCTGTCTGTCTGTCTCTCTGTGTCTGTCTGTCTCTGTCTCTCTGTGTGTCTGTGTCTGTCTATCTGTCTCTCTGTGTGTCTGTCTGTCTGGGTCTGTCTGCCTGTCTCTCTGTGTGTGTGTGTGTGTCTGTCTGTTTCTCTCTGTGTCTGTTTCTGTGTGAGTCTCTGTCTATCTGTCTGTCTGTCTTTTTCTCTCTGTCTCTGTGTGTGTCTCTCTCTGTCTTTGTGTCTGTCTCTCTGTGTGTCTCTCTCTGTATGCCTGTCTCTGTCTCTCTCTCTCTCTCTCTCTCTCACTCTCTCTCTGTGTGTGTGTGTCTGTCTCTCAAAAAAAGTAGAATTACTAGTAATAATTTTTTAAGGCACCCTGAACCTGATGGGCCAACTAGACTAGCTAGGAAAGTCCCCAGATGTCTTCTGCTCCTGCTTCCCAGCACTGAGATTACAGGCCTATGGTGCCACACCTAGGTTGCTTTATGTGGATGCTGCAGTTCTAAACTCGGGTGCCTTCAGCTTGGGCAGCAAGCACTTTACTGACTGAGCTATCTTCCCAGGCCCCCAGAGAGTCTTGTACACTCTCCGATGTTAAATAAGTCACATGCCACCTTGCAAACTCAGTTCCTTCTACAGCAGGAGCTGGGCTCCTCCAGCCTTCCTGCTGCATTATATATCACGTGTTGTGTGATGTTGACAGTGCTCGTCTACGTCAGTAACAGATCTGGAAAAAAATCCTCTGGCCAAATACTGTTGTACAGCAGGTGCCGCTGGCATTCAGTTACAGGAACATTCAGTACAGACTTGCCTCGGGGAGCAGTAGGCTAGACCTAGAGCTCAGGGGTGCAGGGGCCTCTGCCACCGAGATTTGGGTTTAGTACAATCTATGACGCCCACATCATGAGGAAGTCCACAGAGTGTGTCCTGGTCATCTGGTGATGCTTGACTGTGACTTAAAACCATGCGGCAGAATGGCAGAGGCAGCTGTGGGAGCCTCCAGGTGTGCAGCCCCTGCCTGCGGCCACTCATCTGCCTCTTTGCTGCCAGCCCTGTACCTTCTGCCAAACTCTCTGTGTGTCTAATTGTGTCTGTTTATGCTGTTCCCCTTCCTCTTGGTCTGGCTGCAGATTCATCTGAATTACTTGTTTAGTTTGTTTTCAAAGAATCTGCTCTGGGACTGTGTCTCAGCTCCATGGCTGTTTTCTTCCCTTTGTCTGTTTATTTTGCATTTGTATTTGAACTCCAGTTGAGCATTTTGCTATTTGTTTTTCTCCTCGTACCTTACCCAGTCCTTTAGGAATAACAAACGCTATTGTGGGAATAGGCAATTTCTCTTAAGTTTTGATGTGTCACATCCTGAGTTCTGTTGCTCTTTCTGAGTCCAGGAAATGTGTTCCTCATTTCCATTCTTACAAAATTACACGTAGGCACACTCTTTAACCTTGAGAATTAGCTTCACACTTAGATATTTGCTTGTGGGGCTGGGAGGATGGCTCAGCAGTTGAGAGCACTTGCTGCTCTTACAGGGTTAAGTTTCCAGAATCCACATGAGATGACTTACAGTTACCTGTCACTGTTTCCTCGGAAGATCCAATATCTTCTTCTGGCTGTCTTGGGTACCTGTATGAACATGGTGCATGTACACACACACACACACACACACACACACACAGACACATACACACATACTCACATACATACACATACACAGACATACACAAAGAGACACACAGAGACAGACAGACACATACACATACAAACACAGAGAGAGAGGGAGAGGGATGGAGGGAGGGAAGGAGAGAGAGAGAGAAAGAGAGAAATAAATTAAGTCTTAAAGTATTTGTTCCTGTGTCAAATTGCAATAAAATGGTTTAGACAGGAGATGCAGCTTCTTTTCTTTCGTTAAAAAAGTTATATCTATTTACTTTATTATATTATGTGTATGAGGGTTTGGGCCACATGTATGGATGTGTATCACATGCATCCCTGATCTCTGTGAGGGACAGAAGAGGCTTTCTGGTCCCCTAGAACTGGAGTCACAGATGGTTGTGAGCAGCTAATATGGGTGCAGGGAGTTGCCTTGGCAGGGGCAGCCAGAACCACGGAGCTTCATTCCCAGCACTGTAGTTTGTCTTCTTTCCCTTTCTTTCAAGGGCACTTAGCTTGCCTTCAATGCTCCTAAATATTCTATAGGTATTTGAATAAAAGTCATATTTGTTGTCTGCAGGATGCACATTGGAGCACTGATGAACTGCACATCTTCGTGGCTTGTGGACCTTTTATACCGTTATTTTTTCATTTTGTTTGCTTAAGCTAAGTGCACACTTGTCCTGGCTCTCTCAATCAAAATGCCAGAATCTTTTTATTTTTATTTCTGGTGGTGTTTTTTTTCCCCTTCTATGAATGTAGCAACATCACTTTCTGTGTGACTCTTCTAGGTCTATTATACCAATATGGCGTCATCTTTGTCATAGTTGATGTTTCCCCCTTAGTGACATGACGTCGTCATCTTTGTCACAGTTGACATTTTTCCCCCTTGCAACATCATTGTTGACATCCGTACAGTCACTCGCCCCTTCTTTCCGTGGAAATCCACAGCCGCAGAACTCTCTGTGCTCAAGAGACACAAGAGAACAAAACAGATACAAACCTTCAGCCTCAGGGAGATTTCTCTCTAGGTAGAGAAAAAGAAATAACAATTTTATGTTGGGGGTGAGGAGCCATGACGTGCTCCCTACCGATAAATAAATGCTATCTGGGGAGTCCTGGGAGCAGGGTCGGGATGTAGATTTCAGGTCCTCTGGAAAGAATTTACTGGCAAGGTGACATTTAGCAGGGGGCTAAAGGGAGGAGGGATTGGGTCCTGCTGCTATCTAGGGAGAAAGCAGCTTACTCTAAGGCCCTGTGGCAAGTCTGTACCCTGGTGAACTGCAGGCATCTTGAAGCAGCTTGTGAAGCAAGGGCTAGGTCAGCAAGGGGGAGGACTGTTGGTGTGTGTTATGAGTGAGGAAGTTGAGGAGACCTATCCTGCTCCTTCTTCTTTCTCTGTGGATGCACCTGGTAAAATAAAAATAAGGTCTCACACATGAACCTGTTCCCATCACTCAATACAATATCATTCCTTTAAGCGTGTGTGTTTGGGTGTAGTATGTATTGTGCGTGCATATGCATGTTCTTTTGTGTGAATATTCACTCGGGGGTGGTGCTTGTGTGCTGTAGCATGCATGTGGTGTGGAAGTCAGAGGTCAATTCTTGGTATTGGTCATCGTTTTTCAGTTTGTCTGAGGCAGACTCTGCTCTGAGCTTCCAGGAAGGTAGGGTTACAGATGCAGGGTCCAGCTTTATGTTGGTCCTAGGACTCCTAATTCAATCTTCTTGATTGACAGACAAATCTTTGTCCTTCGAGCTATCTGACCTGCTGTCAAACATCATTTCTTCCTTCCTTCCTTCCTTCCTTCCTTCCTTCCTTCCTTCCTTCCTTCCTTCCTTCCTTCCTTCCTTCCTTCCTTCCTTCCTCCCTCTCTCCTTCCCCCCTCCCCTCCTCGCTTCCTTCCTTCCTTTCTTTCTTGTTTTTGTTTGTTTGTTTATTTATTTATTTTAAGACAGGCTTTCTTTGTGTGACCTTAGCAGTCCTGGAACTAGCTCTGGCTAGTCTGGCTATGAACTCCCAGAGATCTGTCAGTCTCTGCCTCCCAAGTGCTGAGATTAAAGGTATACCCCACCACCGGCCAGCTCTAGACATCATTTCTTATAGCTTCATGTGACCCATTTTGTAGATCTGCCTCCATCAGACAGTCATTTAGTCTATGGCAGGAAACACATATCTATAAAAAACAACTCACAGCAACAAACTGGCAGCTCAACTCTCATGTGTATACACTTTTAATTATGTCCTAATAAATCCACAAGACTGAAATTGATGTCTCTGAGAGTGCGTGCATCAATAAAATGTTTGCTAACACATCCTGTATTTTTTTTTAAAAAAGATCTCCATCTGATGAATGTGTGTCAGTATTATTTCATCCTTACATGTCAACTCTTAGTAATGTATGTCAAACACTCAACCCAAGGAAGGTATTCTGTAGTTTCCATTCTGCTAAGCCATTTGCAGATTGCTGTTTGTTTATATTTATGAGGGTTTGCATTTTTCCATTTATTCCTGAGAACTTTTTAGAGGGGATGCCAATCAGTGTAGAGCTCTTGCCTAGCGAGCATACAGGTCTGCGTCTGGTCTCCAGCACTGTAGAGAAAAAGAACTCTCAATACTGAGGATGTGACTGTCCCCAACATGTATGTTATCAAATTCTACCCATTCATGTAAAACACCACTTTCCTTCATATGTAATTTTCTTAGTGTGCAGAGAGTGTCTGTGTAACTCTAACCTAATGTGATAAATATCAAGGTGGCAGGCAGAGATATTGCCCCACCCTGTTCTCTAATTCCCTAATTGTCTGAATTACCCACTCTGTGTTCACTGTCTCCAGTGGATTTTGAAATTCAGTGATTGGAGTTTTCTTCTGAAACAATATTTCCTAATTTCAGATTGTTCCCTTTTCTGGCTCTTTTTACGCTCACTGAAAATATGAACTGGGCATTTTGCAGGACTTCCCTCCTGCAGCTGCTCTCCTGAGTTGTCTGATCTCTGGCATCCATGTTTCTTTCCTGGGATGACTGGGTTGACATGTGTCCTGCCACCTTTATCTCTCCTTGTAGAAGGATGGGCACAGAGGTGATGTGCTTCCCTTTCTTAGTTTCTCAGATCCAGATAAGACATCCAGGAGCCTTTAACACTGTTGCTCTGTAGTACTGCTTGAGGTCTGAGATACTGATTTCCCCCAGAAGTTCTTTTACTGTTCAGAATAGTTTTAGCTATCCTCGTTTTTTTGTTATTCCAGATGAATTTGCAAATTGCTCTTTCTAGCTCTATGAAGAATTGAATTGGGATTTTGATGGGGATTGCATTGAATTTGTATATTGCTTTTGGCAAGATGGCCATTTTTACTATATTAATTCTGCTAATCCATGAGCATGGGAGATCTTTCCATTTTCTGAGGTCTTTTTCCGATTTCTTTTTTCAGAAACTTGAAGTTCTTGTCATACAGATCTTTCACTTGTTTGGTTAGAGTCTCCCCCAGATATTTTACATTGTTTGTGACTATTTTGAAGGGAGTCATTTCCCCAATTTCTTTCTTGGCCTGTTTATTCTTTGAGTATAGAAAGGCTACTGATATGCTTGAGTTAATTTTATGCCTGGCCACTTTGCTGAAGCTGTTTGTCAGCTGTAGGAGTTCTCTAGTGGAGTGTTTTTGGTTCACTTAGGTATACTATCATCTCTTAATCTGCAAATAGTGATATCTTGACTTCCTCCTTTCCTATTTGTATCCCTTTGACCTCCTTTTGTTGTCTAATTGCTCTAGCTAGAACTTCAAGTACTATATGGAATAGATATGGAGAGAGAGGGCAGCCTTGTCTGGTCCCTGGTTTTAGTGGGAATGCTTCAAGTTTCTCTCCATTTGGTTTGATGCTGGCTACCAGTTTGCTGTGTATTGATTTTACTATGTTTAGATATGGGCCTTGGATTCCCGATCCTTCCAAGACTTTTAGCATGAAAGGTTGCTGAATTTTGTCAATTTTTTCAGCATCTAATGAAATGACCATGTGGTTTTTTCCTTTAAGTGTTAAAAACTGCATGGTATTAGTACAGTGACAGGCAGGTAGATCAGTGGAATAGATCGGAAGACCCAGAAATGAACCCACACATGGTCACTTGATCTTTGACAAAGGAGCCAATTTCATCTAGTGGAAAAAGATAGCCTCTTTGACAAATGGTGCTGGCTCAACTGGCACTAGCATGCAGAAGAATGCAAATCCATCTATTCTTATCCCCTTGTACTAAGCTCAAGTCCAAGTGGATCAAAGACCTCCACATAAAACCAGACACACTGTAACTAATAGGAAAAAACTGGGGAAGAGCCTTGAACACATAAGCACATAAGGGGAAAATTTCTTGAACAGAACCCCAATAGCCTATGCCTTAAGATCAAGAATTGACAAATGGGACCTCATGAAATTGCAATGTTTCTGTAAAGCAAAGGATACTGTCAGTAGGACAAAATGGCAACCAACAAATTGTGAAAAGATCTTTACCAACCCTACATCTGACAGAGGGCTAATATCCAATAAATACAAAGAACTGAAAAAGTTAGACTCCAGAGAACCAAATAAACCTATTAAAAATGGGGTACCGAACTAAACAAAGAATTTTTACCTGAGGAATATTGAATGGCTGAGAAGCACCTACAGAAATGTTCAACATCCTTAGTCATCAGGGAAATGCAAATCAAAACAACCCTGAGATTTCACCTCACACTGGTCAGAATGGCTAAGATAAAGAACTCAGGAGACAGCAGGTGCTGGAGAGGTTTGGAGAAAGAGGAACACTCCTCCACTGCTGGTGGGGTTGCAAGCTGGTAAAATGACTCTGGAAATCAGTCTGGCAGTTACTTAGAAAGCTGGGCATAATACTACCAGAGGACCCTGTTATGCCACATTTAGGCATATACCCAGAGGATTATCCTGCATGTAAAAAGCACACATGCTCCATTATGTTCATAGCAGCCCTATTTATAATAGCCAGAAACTGGAAAGAACTCAGATGCAGAAAATGTGGTATATATGCACAATGGAGTACTATTCAGCCATTAAAAACAATGAATTCATAAAATTCTTAGACAAATGGATGGAACTGGAGAATATCATCCTGAGTGAGGTAACCCAATCACAAAATAACACTCATGGTATGCACTCACTGATAAGTGGATATTAGCCTAGAAGTTTGGAATACCCAATACACAATTCCCATATCAAATGATGCCCAAGAGGGAGGAAGAACAAAGTATGTATACTCTGGTCCTTCTTAGAAGGAGGAACAAAATACCCACAGAAGGAGATACAGAGACAAAGTGTGGAGCAGAGTCTGAAGGAAAGACCATTCAGATATTACACCACCTAGGAATCCATTACATATACAATTACAAAACCCACACACTATTGTGGATGCCCACAAATGCTTGCTGACAGGCGGTGGATATAGTTGTCACCTGGGAGGCTCTGCTAGTGCATGACAAATACAGAGGGGGAAACTCTCAGCCAGCCATTGAACTGTGCACAGGGCCCCTAGTAGATGAGACAAAGGACCAAAGGAGCTGAAGGGGTTTGCAGTGCCATAGGAGAAACAATATGAGTCACCAAGTACTCCCAGAGATCCCAGGGACAAAAACCATCAACCAAAGAGTACACTTGGAGTTACCCATGGCCCCAGACACATCGGCAGTAGAGGATGTGTCTTGGTCCTGGAAAGGCTTGATACCCTAGTGTAGAGGAAGTAGAGGAATACTGGGACAGGGAAGCGGGGGTGGGTTGATTGGAGAAGGGGTGACTGGGGAAGGGGAGATGGCTTATGAGATTTTCGGGGGAGAGGGGATCCAGGAAAGGGGACAACATTTGAAGTGTAAATAAAGAATTTACCTAAAAAAAAAGAAAAAGACAGCCAGGAGCCTTTTGTAATCTCATGTATACCAGGTATCCTATTCTCTGGAGGCTGCACAGGCTAGAGTCTCCCCTGAGGGAGAAGTGTTCTCCTTTACACACTGTAAAGTTCTGTGCACATTGCTAAGCTGGACAGAGTCCCTGTCTTTTCTTCTGGGGTACAGTGTTTTTTCCTGGGTTCAGCAGAAGTGCATGTAGTCTGGGTCCGTCCTTCCCAGGCTGCTTGTGTCAGGCCTGATCCAGGAGCTGGCCCCTCCCCCAGCCTCCTGGACGTGAAGGCATGGGACCCCCACTTACACCCTGCTCATCTGAAGTGTGAGCCCCAGCATGACTCTGGATGCTAATAGTCAGAGTGTGGATTGAACTGACATCTCTACTTCTCTTCTTAGTACTGTGCAAGAGAGGTCCTGGGGGTAGGGGCCTAAGATGCTGTGACAGTCACCCTTTTCTGGTTCTATCTGGAAGGGGGAAGCCTTGTGCTAGACTGTGGGTGCACCTGAACGTCTTTGGACTAGACCCACCTCACAGAACAACTCAAAGACTGAAAATATATTTTGGCTCACTGTTTCAGAAATTTCAGTCTGTAGTTGGTTGGTCTCTTGTGCTTAAACTGAGCACAATGGAAGCCTGAGGAGGAGCTAGCTGTGTGTGTGTGTGTGTGTGTGTGTGTGTGTGCACATGTGGAAGCCAGAGGTGGATATTGGATGTCTTCTTTAATTGCTCGCTAGCTTGTGTTTTGAGACAGTGTTTCTCTTTGAACCTTTAGCTCACCAGTTAGCTAAGAATCCCTGAGGTCCTCCTGTTTCTAATCCAGGGCTGGGATTAGAGGGCCCCAGCTCAGTTTCTCATACTTACATTAAGAAGCACATCACCCACTAGTCCCATCCTTCATTTTAACAGTCATTTTTCCTCAAAGAAAGTAACTGAATTTATCTTGAAGGAATAGATGGAGTCCCCTCTCTCCCCCCTCTTGTTTCATTTCCTGTGTCAGCAGGTGAATCTAGATCTTCACATATGCTAACTTTTACCTTCAAGCCAGACAATGGACTTTAAATGTGAACTTGTTATTTTTTTTTAAAACTTCAATTATTTTCATGAAAAACATTAAGTCAAAATAACATGCAGATTTGGCAGCATCCACATGACACTTAGGAGTGGTGAAGCTTGCCACACAGCATCACGGATTCCCTCAGGATCACGTCACCTGTAGAAGCTCCTGGTGCTCGTGTGTACTGCAAGTCTCCCTGAGCCCCCGAAGATGTGCATACACGTTCTTAATTTCCCATCTTTTAGAGATTCAGGGTAGTGAACTGAGCAGAGCATCCAGCGTGAGCTCAGAGGCCTGTATTGCTGCCTCTGATTGGGCTATCCCTTCATATGGATACTGCTTAAGAGGATGTGTGAATTGAGAAAAAAATTGAGATTAAGATTCCATATTGTATACATCATTCATGCTAATTTTTAGGGAGATCTGTCAGGAGGAGGAGTTTGGGAATCCTCGCCCTCCCCTCACTTTTGAATGTCCCCTTTCCCTCCTCATTATTTTATTTTATTATGTGGTCAATATCCTACTGGCCAAAAAATAAACGAAAGCTCCCTTGAATATTATCAGACCATTAGTACTGTTAATGACAACAGTGCTCGTGGTGTTTATTGAGGATTTGCCAACTGCCTGATGCTGCATTTGTTTCCCATGCACACTGCCTTTCAGTTCTATGCAGAAGGGACTTCTTTTCCAACATGTAGATAAAAATACAGAGGCTCAGATGGACTTTGCTTCCAAGGTTATCCAGAGGAGTAGGGAGGTGAGGTGGGACCTAAGCACCGTGCAATGCCAGGGCTTGAAAGCATACCCACTGGGACACTGGTCCTTCAGAAGCCAAAAAAACAGAGCCCCAACAGCCTCTGGGGGAGAAAATGGCACTGTGAGGTCTGTGGTCCTGTGTGGAAGGGAGCAGACATGGGGGAGGGGCAGGGAGAGAAAAGAGAGCTTGTAGAGCTGTGTGTGTGACAGGTTGGTGCACATCTGACCCAGCCCACATGCTGAGGTCCTCACCGTCCACCTCGTTTGAGGCAGAGTGCTCAGTGTTGTTGAGTGGTTTCAGCCCCTCGTCTCCACCTAGCAGTGCTGAGCGTGCAGGTCCATTACTATGCCCAGCTTTTCGTGCATTGCGGGGATTTTACGACAAGCACTTAACCCTACTGAGTCATCTCCCTAACCCTCAACACAGGTTTTGAGGTAGACTTCCTGTTCAGCTTGATACTGTTACAGGGTCACAGACTTATCCCAACCGCTCGTCTCTCCCTAGGTTCAAGTTACTAAGCCAGGAAGAAGGCGAGTACTTCAATGTGCCGGTGCCACCAGAAGGAAGCGAGGGCAATGAAGAGCTGCGGCAGAAGTTTGAGGTGAGGTTTTTTGTTCCTCCATGGTTTCTATGGGGACTAGATGCACCATATCACTGCGATCTTTTTCTCCTGTTTATGGTGCCAGACCTTTCAGGACTCTGAGCCTTTGCAATGCTGTTCCAGTTCCTAGAAAACTCCTACTTGAGAACCTCTGCCTTGTCATGTCTTCTCTGTACTGGTTCCAACTTAGTTGTTTCTTCCCAAGTGTTCTTTCCATGCCAAGGTCTCTGTGATGCTGATCTGGACTGGGATGGTAATAATGGGAGTGGAGAAGTAGACAGAGTAGAGATATAGTTTGCATGGGTTCTGAATTTGGATCTATTATGGGTCTGTACCGTTTTCAAGTAGACTGACTACGAGTGACTCTACAAAAGTTCCTGTGGGCAGATCCTCACAAAAAAATCATTTTGTCCATCCCATGGGGTTGGGTGAGACCTTGGACTCTACTGATGTTGGTTCATACTTCAGATAAGTTCCTTTTCTCTCTTTCGGACCAGGGCCCCTGTCATAGTTAGGATTTCATTGCTGTGAAGGGACAACATGACCTAAATAACTCTTACAAAGGACATTTAACTGGAGCTGGCTTACAGGTTTAGAGATTCATTCCATTATCCTCATGGTGGGAAGCATGCCAATGTGCAGGCAGACACAGTGCTGGAGAAGAGAGTTCACATCTTGATCCTTAGGCAGCAGTAGGGGACTGTCTCCCACAGGAAGGCAGGAGGAGGCTATCTTCTGCATTGGGTGGAGCTTGACCATATATATGACCTCAAAGCCCGCCTCCACAGTGATACTTCCTCCAACAAGGCCATACCTCCTAACAGTGCCACTCCTCATGGGCCAATCATTCAAACACATGAGTCTGTCTGTAGGAGCCAAACCTTTTCAAACCTCCACAGCTTCCTCTTATCCTCTATTGTAAGGTAGCAGGTATGCAGATACCTGTCAGTCTTACAAAGGGAGATGTTTGGGGAGAGGTGGGTGTAACTATGCATGGCATATGTGCATCACGTGACTTGAAAGTATTTGCACATGGGAAACACAGTGCACAGCAGCTATGTGAGCCTGTAAGAAGGCCAGTGAGGACAGAGTGTGGAGATCGGGGTGAGTTCAGGTGAGTTTGGGGAAGACAGTGAGGTCAGAGTATCTGGCTGCCGTGGCTTTGAGAAAGGCTTTGGCATTGACCCCAAGAAGCATGTTAGCTTCCCACTCAACTAGGCTCACAGTACTTGAGTACCCCTGGGTTCGCCACACAGTCTGGAGAATGGTAATGCTAATGATGCCGTGGGGTCTCTGCGGACATGAGTAGCACAAACACATTGGTCTTGGGGTGGCCAGTCATCGTCCCTCCACGCCGTAGTTTGAATCTGAAGTGTTTGTACAGGCTTAGGGTTTGAATGCTTAGTCCCAGATGGTGGCTCTGTTTTGGAAAGTTCTCGAAACTTTAGCTGCTGGAGGAAATAGGCACTGGTAGTGGGTCCTTGTAGGTGCCCTGTCCCTAGCTAGGCTCTTCCTGTCTTCTCTCTGGTTCCTGTTCACTGTGATGTGACCAGCTGTCCCTGCCACACACTCCCATCACCGTGATGTTCTGCCCAAGTGCACAGGGCCAGGAGACAGTGGGCAGATCCCTCTGAAACTGGGAGCCAAGTACATTGTTTCTCCTTTGAGTCATGTCTATCAGGTGTTTGTCTCAGGGACACAGTGACTGACATATACAATGACCTTGGTCATTGAACTGCATTTTCTTGGTGTCTGTTGATCCGGGATAAATTGATAAAAGAAACTTCCCACCACATAGAGTTGTGAATTAGGTGTTTTCAGGAAAGAACTGGAAGGCAAGACTTCCAGAGAAATCTTTCTGGGCTGGCAGTGTCTGTTGGCTGGAGCTGTTATGATTATGGGTGGAAAAACAATACAAAACAAAAATACAAGGCTGGCAGCATTCTCTTGTAGAAAATGAAGCCTCAGCTTTACAAAATAATTTTTTCTGTCCTGGGGCAGTAGGGGTGACATTTCCAAACACCAAAGAAACCATTCTCTATGTGCATGCGAATAGAGCATTTGTCTGAGACAGTAATTGGCTTGAAGTACAGGGCTGTTTTATCTGCATGCGACAAAAAATGTCCCTTTATCCTTAGCAGGAGCCTGCAAATACTTGTTTACGGCTGAGTTATAATCGTGCTATACCATAGTTGTTGATTAAAAAAAAAAAGCGTCCAACAGACTGAAATCACTGTCAGACACAAGCGGGGATTTTACTTGACCTTGAATGCGAGAAATGTAATTCCCGTACAATAAGCAATTAGGACCCAGCATGAATCAGGAATTACCTTCATGCTTCTTATCAGGAACAACTCTGAGTACTGAGTGACAGGCTCTGGGGGCTTCCAGAATTGGGGTGACAGTATACTGTGGTTGGGGAGCCCTGGGAGCAATGAGAAGACAGTTAAGAATATCCTCTGGAGGGTGTCCTCTGCCCCCCCATTCTTCCCTATGGGCTGGGGAAGAGACTCTAATTTGAGTGGTTCAGAATGAATCACCCAGCAGGCTCAGGATTCTTTTATTTAACAAAACTCTAAGTACCTACCTACCCCTGAAGGCTACCCTGGGACCACTCCCAAGAAGAAACTGAGGCCCAAAAGTGAAGTACCTTTGCAGGGTACCAGAACTGGTTATGGCCCTGGGTTTGAGTTTTTCTAGAAATAAGTTATAAGGACCCAAAGCCTGGTCTGAAGGTGCATTTCTATTTCCAGTACTTGGGAGGCCGAGGCAGGAGGATAGAGTTAGTAACAAGCCTGGGCTACACTGTGAGGCCCTATCTCAAAATCACAAGTCAAGTGATAGTAGTTGATTTAGGAACTGTCCCCCACAAGCCTTGTCAGGAGCAGGCGGTGAGGAAAGGAAGGGGGTGGGTAAGGATGGTGTCCCTTTATGTCAGTGAGAGATTGGTGCCAGAGCCCTGTCCCCAGCAGATATCTAAATCTAGAGACATACAGAATGCCACTGTGTGTGTGTGTGTGTGTGTGTGTGTGTGTGTGTGTGCTCTCCCAGGTGCTTTAAACCAATCCAGATGACTTAGAATACACATTACATTGCAATGGTCTCTAAATGGCCAGTACTGTATTGTTTTGGAATCAAAGGTAAGGGGTCTCTGTACATGTTGAGTATGGGGAGAACTTCCTCAACAGTTTTATTCCCGTGGCTGTGTGAATCTGCTGCTACTGGGAGTGACTATCAGATCAAGTTGATGCTGCTAAACGCAGCTGGACTTGCTTGTCCTTCCCCTAGCCTCCTAGTAAAAGAAAACTAGGGGAGTTTCCTTGCTGAGTGTCCCTGGCCTCACCCACAGCCCTCTTCACTCACTAGCGGAGGCACCCACCCCTAATAAGATGGGTGAGGAGGGGGTGGGCAGCAGCCCAGAGCTTTCAACTCTGTAACATCTGTAACACAGGGATTCTGACACTCTGGAAAGATTACATGAGGATTGAATGACGTCATGCCTCTAGAAGCACCTGCTGCACCATAAGCATTCAGGCGAATACTGGTGATGGTGTTGCCAGATCCTCCCTGGGAATCAACCAAGCTCAGCACATTCTCCTGGGGCAGGTGGGAGCCTCTCCAGGCACCCCGATGCTTTCTGGGGTAGCTGGGAGTGTACTTAGAGGGGTGGGGTACAAAGGGGCCTGAGGTCAGGACAGGTGTTGATCATCTGAGATAGAATTTGGAGCCTTTGTGGTTCCCTAGGACATAATGCAAAGTGATACGCTCCACTTGGAAGGGGTGCTTTCCGCTTCAATTCTGTGCAGGCTTCTCTGGCTCCAAATTGCAAACATGAAAGACCGCCGCTGGTGGACGGTTGTTTCTGCTGTGACTTTCATTTTATCTTGCCCTCTCTTTGATGCAGGACCTGTGCAGCACCTGCAACTCTGAGATCTGTAGAGAGATCTATGATAGGTTCATGTCCTCCGAAGGCTCACAGGGTCGGGGGAACAGCCCTCCATGATTTCAGGAAGCGTGTAGATAATAAGGAGAAGCCCAGGCTACTGAGTGTTGCCAGGCTTTCTTCTAAAGAGAAAGCCTCTTGTTTAGAAGAGGCCAGGAGTCTGGTTTTGTAGTTTTGTTTTTAGTAGTAAGGAGAGAGCACAGGGCCTCGTTCGTGTCAGGAAAGCACTCAACTATTGAACTACATCTCCACCCCCAAGTCTAGATTTAGTCTGAAGACTGCTCCACATCTTCAACAGTTGGCATCTGATTTAAATATTAAAGTAACAGCAAATGTTGAGCAGAATAGACTTCTTATTTAGATTCTAGATATTGAACTAATAGGCTGTTTCTGTAACCATGTGCCGAATGTAGGCAATTTAAAATAAAGCCCTCCCCTCCCCCCACATTTTGGAGGCTTAAAGGCTGCATGGGCCTATCAGTGTGGATTCTGGTGGGAACCACCTTGTCTGGATCCCACTATCTGAGAAAAGAAGAACTGGATGCATGCAGAAGGGGCTCAGCACACAGGTGCCTTTGCTTTATAAAGGCTGCTCTTGGGAGAAATAACTCCATGAATCCAGCATTTCTTCCCAAGGGTGGCATCCCAGTCACACACACTTCTCTCAAGGTTCCACCTCTTAAAGGTTACATCACCTCTCATGTCATATCCTGGGACCAAGCTTCCAGCACATGAACTTTATCTAAACCACAGCACACAAACATAGAAACCCCCCCCCCCATACACACACACACACACAAAGATTTTTAAAATTTGGCTATTTGAGGGCTTGGAGAGATGGCTCAGTGGTTAAGAGTACTGGTTGCTCTTCTAGAGGACACGGTTAAAATTCTATCACACCCTTATGTGTCTCACAGCTGTGTGTAACTCTTGTTCCAGGGATTCTGATGTCCTCTTCTGGCCTCCACAGGCCCGCATGCACATAGTGCACTGACGCACATACAGACAAAACAAGTATGCACATAAAATAAAAATCAAATGAAAGAAGAAAAAGCCCAACTTCAGCCAATTGCTGCAAATCCAAGTGGAAAAAGCATGAGCTCTCTCTCCCCTTTCGTTTCAAAGGGGATTGTGTTCTAGGACCTCCCAGTGGACACACATGTGCACAATGGCTGAGCAGAAGCAGAGCGAGAAACAAGAAGCCCAATGCATCATGAGTCAGCTACCAAGTAATGGGAGACACAGCGATCAAGCAATGAGGTAGTGAGGGAAGCTTGTATCAGTCAGGAAAAACCCAGGAAGCTGGAGGGGTGATTCAGGATGGGGTGAGGATGTGGTCCAAGAACGAGGCAGCCCTTGTCCGGCTCCTTTCTCATGTGAAGTCTCCACCCAGATGAGATGATCTCATGTCTGACTCATCTCCTCCTCCCCAGGACCCCAACCCCTTGTCTCTCAGATATTTTTGCCCTTAACCCATACGCGCTGCTTGTTGGGTATCTTAGGCTTAAATATTATATCTTACTATTAAAAAAAAAAACTAGTCTGAAGACTGGGCCAATTGCTTCATTAGGAGCCTCAAATGGCACCAACACCCATCAACAAGAGAAAGATCAATGCCATCAATGCATTTTCAGCAACCTGGCGAGGGTTTCCTGGTTTGTACAACCTTGTAGAAGGGTTTCAAGAACGTTCTGATGAGAGGAGGAAGGAGGACGTGAAAGGGTTTATACACTTTGATTCTATTTGGATGAAATTCAAGAACAGAGAACTCCAACCTATGAGAATAGAAACCAGAGCAAAGGTTGACTTCATTGTTAGTTAGGGAAGATCAGCTGCAAACCTCCTTAGGGATTTGGCCTTCTTCTCTATCTTGTTTGGGGCATGGGTAAATGTTTATTGTCAAAATCCACCAGAAGGGTACACTTAAGATCTGTGCATTTAAATGCTTACATATCAATTATCTGTTTTTATCTGTGTATGTGTATGCATGTATATGCTGGTCCACATGTGTATCTATGTACACATGGAAGCCAGAAGAAAACCTCGGTGTCCTTCCTCAGACACCATCCATCCACCTTTATTTTGAGACAGGGTCTCTCAATTGCCTGAACTCATAGAGTGGGCCACGCTGCTGCCCAGTGAACTCCAGGGAGCCATCCTCCCTCTCTACCTCCCCAGCCCTGGTATTACCAGCATGTATCACCATGCCCGACTTTTTATTAATGTAGATTCTGAGGCAGGAACTCAGGTCTGTGTGTTCGCAAGGCAAACATTTTACCAACTGAGCTATCTCCCCAGGTCCCAACTTCAATATTTTAAGACGCTAATTAAGAAGATGGAAAGCATTGGGAGCTTTGCAGTCCTGCTCTCTGAATGTCGGTAGCAGGATACATAGCGTACGAGGAGGAAACAGATCTGACATGGCCTTTGTGTGGAAGGAACGTGGTTCCCCACACTCTAAAATCATACTCCTCAGCAGTTGTGTCTCCTCACCGAGCCCCTCAAATGACTTCTCACCCTGGTGGAAAGATTAGCAAGTGCCCAACGGCTCAGAATAGAACCTCTCCTTTCCTGCTTTCCTTCTCTCTCTCTGTGTCTGCCCCCACAGTGATGGAGTCCATGTCCCACAAACATCCACTCCATTCTGCCCACACTGAAAACACATGAATCCAGCGCAGTCCCCACAAGTGCCACCTGATGACTACAGCTCCTTCGTCAAGGCCTCCACACTTAGAGCCACCACCCGACTTCTTCCACTTTACCAGAGTGACCTTCTGAGTAGGTTGGCCCCATGGTCCTTCTGAAAACCCTTTCAGAGGCAGCAAGGCATGCCCAGGAACAGCCAGGGCTCCTTGATGCAGTTGACGAGGTCCCCGTAGCCCAGTGGTTCTGTCTCCGACACCTCTGCCTGACCCTTGAGCTCCACACAGCTGGGTCAATGTTTAGTCCACTCCGTGTGCTTGGATTTCTCACCTGTAAGTGTTGCTCTGTTGCCAATAGAGATTCTTTACCTGGGTTAAAGCTGACATAGTTCTTAGAAGGCAGCACGGAGGATGCAGTCCCTGCATGGTGTGCCTTCTTTGAGCACCAGTATCTCTTTTGCTCCCCGATCTACCCCGAGCACCTATAGCAAGGCAGCCAGTGGGAGCTCCTTGATCAGATGAGTCGTCTTCATTGGCATTCAAAACTTCAGGAAGGGGTTGGTGGGGGCATGGCTCAGGTCCTAAAGCACCTGTGCAATCACAAGGTCCCAGGTTTGACTCTCCACAAACTGATGTAAAGCCAGGGATGCTTATTACATGCATTTTTAATCCCAGTGCTTCCAGGGAGAGATGAGAGGCTAAGACAGTAAACTCCCTAGAACGAACTCAAGAGCCAGCCAGCCTGGTGCACAAGGTGGCAGATGATAAGAGCGACCTCGCCTCAGAAAAAGTAGACAAGGAGGACTAACATCCAAGGTTGCCTCTTACCTCTGATTGTGTACTGTGCCAGGCACATACTCACACCCCCACTTACACACCACTCACACACACACACACACACACACCACCACCACCACCACCACCACCACCACCACACATACAGAGAGAGAGAGAGAGAGAGAGAGAGAGAGAGAGAGGCCAAACTCCAAGAAGCATTTTGTTGTCAGTCATCAAAACACATGAAATAAGAAACAGTGATAGCCGGGCAGTGGTGGTGCATGCCTTTAATCCCAGCATGTGGGAGGCAAAGGCAGAGGCAGGTGGAGTTCTGAGTTCAAGATTAGCCTGGTCTACAGAGTGAGTTTCAGGACAGCTAAGGCTATACAGAGAAAAAACCCTGTCTCAAACAAAAAACAAACAAACAACAACAACAAACAATGATAGCGGTGGCCATTCACTGGGGTCTGCCTACAAAGAATGCATGGCACTGTCTCCCTCACCTTGCAGGGGGACTGAGGTACAGAAAGGTTCATTTGTCAAGTGCGCTGTCCTGTCCCATATACTTATCCAGATACTCGAGAATCAGCAAAAAAATAAACTGGCACAGCCCCTGCCCTCCGGAAGCTTACATTCTGGTGTGAAGGGAAACAAAGATGGTGACATAAGTCTGTGTGAAGAAAGCAAAGTGAGTGAGGACAGAAATTACTAGCAGCTGTTTAAGGATGACAACTGGGAGGGCCTCTTACAGTGCAACAAATGCAAGATGAAGCACTTCTGGCAGCAGGTGACTCAGTTGTATGAGAAGCTTCCTATTGGCTACTGTGAAGCCTTGTAGGAGAGAAACCAGTGTGGGTCTTCTAGGTGACAGATGGATGCTAACAGGCAGTGCTCATGGAGAGGAAATAAGTTAGCGAATCCCAGAGCCTACGAGAAGGGAGACATGACAATTCCTGGACAAGAATGTGATTTGAGGGATAAAGAGAGAGAGAGAGAGACACAGGCCCAGAACGGCCTCAACCTTGTACATTTGTGGAGAGATGTACCGTCATGCATTGCACAGGATGGGTGTCTGGCTGTTGGAGTCACAGCATCTGCTGAGCCCATAAATCTTCCTACCAGAGCATCCTCAGCCCTCATCCTGTGTTCTCTTCTTCCTCCAGAGAGCCAAGATTGGCCAGGGTACCAAGGCGCCAGAAGAAAAGACAGCTAACACTATCTCCAAATTTGACAACAATGGCAACAGGGACCGGATGAAATTGACCGATTTTAACTTCCTGATGGTGCTGGGGAAAGGCAGCTTTGGCAAGGTATGGTATGACTCGGTGGCAGCACCCACTTTGGGTGGGGGAAAAGGGACATAAATAAACTCACGTTGTAGCCTGCACTGAATAGCATGAAGAAAACAAAGGTTTATGTTACCTATCTGCTGAGAGGGACGAACTCACATGATCTGAGAAGGAGATGTAAGGAATGGGAATGAGCCATACATTCAGAGCAAGGGAAGAGGGCCTGGGGATGTAGCTCAGTTACCAGAGTCCTTGCTGAGCGTGCATGAAGTTCAGATTCTGGTCCCTAGCATTGTGTAAACCAGACATAAAATTGGGGGCTCAGGTGGTAGAGGCAGAATGATCCTCCTCAGCTGCGCAGTGAGTTCAAGGACAGTCTGAAATACACGAGTCTCTAAATATAAGCCAGGGCAAGGAAAGGCTCTTCCAGCAGAGGGAACAGTAGTGCCAGCATCCCAAGGTGGGAAGAGCTTGGTGCATTCTTAGTGCCGTCAGAAGGCACTGGGTCCATGGTGACATGAGCAGGAGGACCTTCTAGGGGTCGTCAGGAGGCACCGAGCCCTCAATGACATGAGCAAGATGCTGTAAGGTTGCAGAGGGAAGCAGGGGCCCAGTCGGGTTGGTTGGTTGGATGCTGATGAGCTAGGAAGGTAAGTGTGGATTTTATTCACAGCGCAGTGGGGAGCCATTGTAAGTTTTTAAGCAGGGAAGTGACATGATCAGGGTTGCTCTTGGAAGAGCTCATGGTGGCAGCAGAGAATGGGAGTGCTTCCTTTTGAGCAGCAGCAGCACCGTTGAAGGATGACTGTGGGACTCATAGAGAGATCCTGGATGCTTTTATGGATATCACGAGATGCTGTGTTACCAGAGTTGAGATTGTGTTATAAGTATTCCTGACTTGTTTAGTGTTGTTTGGAGTCTTTGAATCCCTTAGTGTGCCACAAATATGTCTGGTATAAATCTCATCCCGTGAACTCAGGTGTGCAAAAAATATAAATTTCTTTTTCTTCTCTGAAACATAAACCAGAAAACTGAGTTATCCTCGAATCCCCCCTCCCCACCGCCCATTCTCTCTCTTTGTCCTTATACCACCCCTGCGCACATCCGTGCTACATACAATCCACTAGTCAATCCTGTTTGGCCTGTCAAAGCTTATTCAGCACCTGCTAACTACTCCATCTTCAACAGCGTGGCCCTCAGCTAAACCTTGTCAGAAGCTCCTAACTGGTGTGTCGCAACCTTCCCTTAGCTAGAGTTATTATTTACCACGTACCTTAGGTTAGGCCACGTTCAGATCCCTTCCTGCCTCGTTCTCACTCTTGGTTTACTAATCCTTACAGCTCACATTGATCCTTGTTTCCTGCTCAACTGTTTTTGCTTCATTTCCTCCTCGTCACCCAGTGTATTCTAGGCACAATGGTGGGTGTTGGGTGCCTGAATCAAGCCGATTTCTCTCTTCCCATGGAACTTTAACGACAGCCTCAACTCTGTGCATGGCTGGCTCATTGTCCTAATTCACACCTCTACTTGGACATCGCTGCTGTGTGGTCTTCCCTGACCAACCGCTTAAAATAGCCACTTGCTCTTTCTGCTATCTGACATAGCCTATGTCATAGCCCATGCTGGGTTCCAACCCACAATCCTCCTGCCTCAGCCCTCCCTCCTAGTGCCAGGATTATTGGCACCTATCACCTTGTCCAGCCATTCTCCATTCTATTTTCAACTCTTTTGGAAACCATTAATGAATGACAGTCTGATTTCTGTATCAGTCTGCCCCTATTTCTGATCTAAGATCTACGTGCCTGAAGAGAAAGATCTTTCCCTGTTGACTTCAACTCTGGATTTTGGGATCTATGGAGCCAATTCATTCAGCTAGGCTGCACGCTTGCATTTCCTCTTGCCCATGGCTGGGTTTTCTGCTGAGATTCAATAGAGTATGAAAATGCTGTCTCAGAGTCTGAAGAGCCCCAGCCTGGAATAAGTAAGTATGTGAAGGAGGGATAGACCCCAAAGGGACAGCCACGCAGCACTGAGGCCCACGAGGTTAGACAACAGGCAGTGAGCTGGCTGTGGTCTACACCACAGTATGAATTTCCAAGAAGCAATGAGCAAGTTGGATGTGGGTCGGTGAATTTGACTAGGGTTGGATTGCGGGGATCCAGTGAACTCGATTATGGTAATAAAGAATCTAGAGATGCTGGGAAGACCGATGCCTGCTGCAGTCCATAGAAGCTGGCACGTGGCAGGTGGGCAGTAAAATGCAGTAAGTGAACAAGTGAGACCTGTGCCCAGACAGAGTTAGGAAGGAAAGCTGGCAGGAAGAGAGACGCCCCTTGGTGGGAAAGGAGGAATCTACACAAGCCTGGAGATGAGATACGAGGGGAAGAGTCAGGGTGTTGCAAATATCAGGAAGAGTGGGTTTCAAAGTGGAGCAGTTTCTTCAGTGCTGAAGAAGAAAGTGGCCTAAAGGAAGAGGAAATTCTGACAGGCTGAGGCCAGTAGGAAGAACTGTTTTGTATCATCTTTAACCTTTGACCTTTGACCTGTGTAACCTGGGCTGGGCTTAAACTTTCAGCCTTCTGCCTCATCCTCTCAGGCGCTGAGGTCATAGGAGAGCAATACTGTACTCAGCCTCATGCAAGAGTTTTAAAAATTAATTTTTGAGTCGGGTGCTGTGATGTCCACATATAGCTACTCAAAAAGCTGAGGATTATTTGAGCTCAGGAGTCAGGCTGGATGGGCAGTGTAGTCAGACCACCAACTCATAGAAAAGAAAACTGAGTCACTCGTTGTGTGTACACTTGCACACGTGCGTGCGCGCGCACACACAAACACACACACACACACACACACACACACTCACAGCTTTTTTGAGATGGAATTTTCATATCATTATACTCTCCCCATGAAAATGCTACGACCCACATCAGTCAGCACAGCCTCAAACATTGCCACCACCCAAGAAACTCCACAGTCACTCATGGTCTTTTCTCACTTCTTTCCTCTCCAATTATATTTTAAGCCAGCCTTGTATTTACATGGCTCACAATTAAAATTACATTAAAAAGATAAACACTAGGAAGCCGCGTGTCCTCCCAAGTTTGCCCACTTCTGTGGCCCCTCGCTGACTCGGCCTCCGTATATGAACTTTCACTAATTGAATTTGCTTCTTTCTAGTCTCTCTGGGCTCATTTACCATTCTTATTTTTGTCCTTGTTAACTCAAAAGTCAGTGTACCATGCACATGCTTCTGATCACTGAACAATATAGGCTGGAGAATTGCTGGTGGGAATGGAAGTGCCGTGGGGGCTTCTGGAAAGAATTGAGGTTGGGGTGGGTTGGGGAGGGTAGTGGGAGAGTGGATCATTGGGGGATAGTGAGCAAATAAGAGAGAATAGATCATATGTTGCCATGGAAACTGTTATAATAATTGAGAGTTCTCTTGCAGACTGGGGATGCAGCATTAAATAAATCGCAGACAGAATAACAGCCCATCATGAAAGCAAAACAGAATCACAAACACCTCTATGATCATTTAAAGCAGAGTAATCCTTTGCCACTCTCATGGTGCCAACGGTGGTTTGGAATTAATGCAGTTATGTATTCCAACACCGACTTTGAACATTTTGCACAATCTGGCTAAGAACGTGGCTCAGTCCCCTTAAACAGAAGAACACGGCCACGAGTCTGCTCTCTCCCTTCAGAAGATGAAAAGAGCCAGCCTTGGGGCTTTGCACCTCCCTCCCCCAAGTCCGCAGGATCAGATCTGGCCCAGAAAAATAACACACTCTCAACAAGCGCTGTGATCATTTGCAGAACGACGACAGAGGGTGACACAAACATTTTGTTAAGACCTGTGAAAATGATATAAGGGCAGACGCAAGTGTGAAACCATTGTGTTCCAGATGTGTCGCTCAGTCCTGCAAACTTGCAAGAGCGGAGCCATTTGGAGAGTAAACTCATGGTTACTGGAAAGGTTGTCTTACCTGCAGTGCCTGCACAGCAGACACCAGTCTTTCTAAAATAATGATATTTTCTATTTAGTCTTTGAAAGATCCCCACATTTATATTTATATTTCATACAGTATATAGTGATCGTATTTTTCCACCATTACCTTCTTCCAAATGCTTCTAGTGCTAGCACCTGGCCCCATCTCATTCCCATCTTCATGTTTTTTTAATTGTTAGTAATAACTTCCTCCCTCCAGTTAATGTTCCCACATATGGAGGGCCATTCACTGGGGCAGGAACAACCTACCAAGGGCCACATTCCAAAAGGGGAGTGAATCCCCCACCTGGGCTGCCACCATCTGCCAGTTGCTCCTTCTTTAGAAATTGGGCTTTGCGCCTCTATCCCCAAACCTTTCTGGTATTGGGATTGGCTTGGTCTTGTGCAGGTAACCGCAGCTTCTGTGGGTTGCTGTATGCAACGGCCATGCTATATCCAGATATGAGTGTTTTCCAGTTGTCTTCCACATCAACTGGCTCTTACATATTTTCTGTGATGTTCCCTGAGCCTTGTATGGGGAGGTTGATATAAATGACCCATACATCCCTGAGAACTCAGCTACTTAGACTCAGCACTTAGGCCAGTTATAAGTCAGAACCCACAGCAAAAAAAGAAGCTTCTCTGACAAAATCTGAGATATATACATCTATAGGTATAAATACAAATATTTAGAAGGCAGTTTGACAGTGAGAGCACTTAGTAAATCAACAACAGCATATTCTCCCATGTGGGCCTATGATATTCCCAGTCATAGGCTTTCAATCAGGTGAAACTAGCCTCAAATTCAACCAGAAAGCAGTTGGTTACCCCCATAATTTGTATGTCACTATTGCACTAAGGGGTACCTCTCTCCAGCATGGGTGGTATTGTAGCATACAGGGTCTAGCACTGTATAAGCAAGCCAGCAGGAAGGGAGTGTCACAGTCAATTTGAGGCAGACATAACTCTACACCATAGATTTGATGTCTGTTATCCAAAAGGGCCAAGTTAAAAAACATCTGTTAAGTTACTAGGGATAATATTGATATCTTCTGAAACTCATGTGTACTTATGGTAATATTATATATTGTTCAGATTTGTTTTTAAAGTTACACAGGGGCTGGGAAAAGAGATCAGTTGATAAGTGTTTGTGACATAAAAATGAGGATCTGAGTTCACAGAGGTGGCTTGAGCCAATAATTCCATCATCAGGGAGGCAGAGACACATGAGTCCCGAGGGACTGCTGCCCAGCCAGTCCTGTCAAATGGGCACGATCCAGATTTAGTGGTTAAAAAAGTAAGGTGGAGAGCAGCAGAGGAGAACACCAGACATTGATCTTCAGCCTACGCTTACACGTGTACACACACACACACACACACATACACACACACACACACACACACACACACACACACACAGAGAGAGAGAGAGAGAGAGAGAGAGAGAGAGAGAGAGAGCCTCTTGGATCTCTTATATGTCTTATTCTTGGCTATGGGAGGGGTATGTGCATATGTGTGTGTGTGTGTGTGTGTGTGTGTGTGTGTGTGTGTGTGCATGTGTGTGTGTATCTGTGATCTGTGTTTCAGGGTAGAAGAGAACTGTATCATAGGTGTAGATTCACAAATATAAAGAGAAATTCAAACCCAGGCTGGGGAGATGGCTCAGTGGCTAAAGGCTTGTTATGTAAACATGGGGAACTGAGTTTGACTGCCAGAGCCTATGTTCAATTGGGTGCAGTGAGTCTGTAATCCCAGTATTCCTGTAGTGAGATGAAAGGTACAAGCAGGAGATGTGTGAAGCTGACGAGCCAGCTAGCTTGACATACACAGTAGCAAACAATAGAGCGACCCTGACTTAAGGCAAAAGGAGATGCCCTTGATCTCCACACCATCGCATATACATACATAAATACACACACACACACACACACACACACACACACACATCCCACAAATATTTAAAAAAAACACTCAAACCTGATACCATAAAGCTCTATGTAAAATGATATTTATTGCAGCATGATAGTAGAAAAAAATGTAAATAGCTTAAAAATCCATTCATTTAAGAGAAGTTCAAATACTAGGGGTTTATCTGGGTCATACTTAAATGAAGTATCTTTCTGTTAGTCTCTTTCCCTAACATTTATTCATTTATTAACAGAAAAAAATTGGAAAGAACTGTACTGAGCATCCATGCTACATGCCACCCTAGACTCTGCAGCTAGCAGGTGACTTTCCTGGCTTTATGGCATATCTGTGTGTCCATCTGCACTCCCCTTGCCAACACTCAGTGCATCTCAGAGTCGGTGATAGACCCCCCACGCATGTTAGTCTAAATTCTTCAGCATGCAGCCCATTTAACCAGGACACCACCCTCAAAGGCCAAATTTACACTTAACGAAGTGCACATTTCTTAAGTATATTGTTCTGTGCATTTTGAAATAATGTGTGTTTTAAAGCACCATGGGGCTATAAACATTAGTCAAGAAAAACCAAAGGTGCAGATGCGCGTGCAGCAGTGCTACGCTGTGGGAGCCTAGAGGAGGCTGACTCCTAGATTAAGTCGCCTTCCTGAGAAAGTGACTAGAGCTAGCCCACAAGGATGAGTTAACCAAGCAAAGAACAAAATGATAACCTCAGGGTGCCTCCATCCTGACTTAGCTGGTTTGTGTAGCAGTCAGGACATGGACTCAATGGCTGTAACAAATACACTCCCAGAGGTATACTGGCTCAGACACAATAGAGGTGAATTTTAAGTCATAAATGGTATGGGATGGGTGTTCCTGGCCCTGCCCACCTCGCCATATAATGGAATTCTTTCTGCCTTATATGGCTCTATTAGTCCCTCCAGCCTGTTCTCTACATTCAGAGGGTGGAGGGGGAGGAGCAGAAGCAGGAGGAGGAGGTTCAAGCTGCTTTGTTCTGGAACTCACACACTTCACTTCTGCCCACACCCTATCAGAGAGACTTCATCCCATGGCCACGCCTCACAGCAAGGGTATCTGGGAGAATAATTTTGATGAATTATATGGTCTTGCTCTCCCTGGCTGCTCCTCAGCTCTGGCTGGAATTTTTCACAGTGTCCCAAAAGACCTTCTGACTTTTTCCCTTTAGAACACCAAGTTCCTCACACCCCACAAACACAAATATTGAAGCGCCTCTTCCTGGTGACATTTCCTTGTGTTCAAATCATGGGACATGCCAGGTGCCCGAGCTACCTTTCCTGAGCCCAGCAAAAGCCAGGAATAAATCAAGTAGGATGCAGTCAGCGACTTATGAAATTGAAAGAAGCAGCGGATGCTTGGCAACTAGGCACCTAGGTATCACATCCACAGCTGCTAAAAAATAATTCCATCCTGTACTGTGGCTGGGTGTGCACCCAAGGCAGAAAACACCAACCTCCTCTATGGCTGGACCTTCCTGGAACAGTGCCCAGGAGGTACAGAGCCTGAATGTCCCCAGAGTCCAGGAAGGTGCCCGTCAACATTCAGAATTTAGCTGCTGTTGGCCAAGGAAGGTGCCGGTGCTGATTTCAGCAGCTCAACGTTCACAACAGAGCAGCACACAGTAGGTGCCATCCCAAATTCAATACACCAGTTGTGTATTTACATTAATATGTTCTTGGGGAGCCTAGAAGTGAGAGGTAATTTTGTTGTTCTACTATGGCCAGTGTGAGAGCTAAAGTTGTGTTTTAAGTTTTAATTACTATACCTAAGAGACCCAAACAACAAAAATGCCTCTAGCCTGTAAGCCCCTTGCCCAAGGACAGATACTTCTTATGGAGGCTCTTGTTTATGTGAGATAACAAACCACATGTTTTCACTCCTCTAAACAAGTTTGTTTGACACAACGGCACCACATATGCTTGATATGTAAGAGGGAGTTATGTAGGCAGGAAATGTATCAGGATATATGCTTGCCCCTGATTGGATGTAGACAGGAGGTATGCAGACAAGAAGTACATCAGAATATATGCTTGGCCCTGATTGGACCTCGTGGGAAATATATAGCCTTATGGGTGTATCTTTATAAACCTCTGCAAAAATGAGGCTCATCACCATTTTCTGGGAGCCTAGGAATGGGTCTGGCCAGAGTCCATCCTTCCGGCTAGTATTTAATTAAAGTATAATAAATTATAAATAATAAAGTATAAATTGCCTCAAATTTGGCTCAAAAACCGTGGTAGTAGTCTTATACTCTCATGGCATGATTAACACTAGTACCAGTGATGCAATTGATGAAAATAGCCTTCAAGTCTTAGGCTCACATATAATTTGGCAGCTCGATAGCCACTCTATGGCAAGTCCCAATCTCCCCTTTGCTCCAGAACTTCTTCTTAGAGGAGGCTCCTGTTTCAAGGTCCCTCTGTTCTTTGAGCATCCTTTTGAGGATCTGGGTCTTCCCTAACTGTCTTCTACATTGAGTGGATATAGAGAATCAGGTTGATCCTTTGAAACTTGCTGCTCTACCAGCCACTCCATCTCCATCCTTTACAAGGAGGATCCTTCAGTTAGCAGTCTTTGGAAACTCCTGTCTTGGGTTGTCCATCACTTTGCAGATCTACCTCGCAGATTTAAAGGCCATGCTTTTTGTGTTTGTTTGAGGCAGGGTCTTTCCACATAACCCTGGCTGTCCTGGAATTCACTACATAGAGTAGGCTTGTCTTGAACTTACAGAGATCTGACAGCCTCTACCTTTACCTCCACCTCTGCCTCTGCTTCCTGAGTACTGGAATTAAAGTTATACACACCCACACCCACCCTCTCATCCTTTTGAGAGCAGAGGGCCCAGGCAAGGGAGATTATTGTTTGCTTTTATAAGTGTCCACTGACATCCATAATTAATGATTTGGTTACAAGGGTGGGGAATGGATTCTTATTGAGTACCTACTGTATACCAGGCACTCTTTTGGCATATCAGCAATGTCTGTGAACCAAACAGATAGAAGCACTTGCCCTTACAGGTTTATGTTCAACTGGTGATGGTAGTAATTCTGACAGCAGTGATTTTCTTATCACTTTGAGATCTTATAATGTGCCAGGACCTTATGAGTATTCCATTTGGATTAGCCCCCTCACCCCTTAAAGGTGACAAAGATAACAGGAGTAGCAGGAGAAACGGCTGGAGTAACTTGGTAGAGTCACAGTTTGTAAATGTCATTTAATGTGTCAAATTCGATTTAGAAATACATGATTTGTAGCTCGCAGGATATGTGATAGTCTGGATGAAAGTGGCCCCCATAGGCTCACAGGGAGTGGCACTCTTGGGAGGTGTGGCCTTGTTGGATTAGATGTGGCATTCACTAGGGGTGGGCTTCGAGGGTTCAGAAGCTCAAGCCAGGCCCAGAGTCACTCTCTTCCTGATGTGATCTTGGAGAACTGTTCGTGGCTTGGCAGAGGTGAATCAGGACTTGCAATCTGGTTTAATGATTCCAGTTGCTTCTTACCATCTTGTAACAGTGCTCTTACCTACTTTGGGGTCCATACATCTTCCTAAACTTTCCCCTTCCTTCCTCTTTCTCCTCCTCTTCCTCCTCCTCTTCCTCCTCCTCTTCATCCTCCTCCTCTTGGTCTTCTTCCTCTTCAGCACCTCATCCATCCATGTAGTCTAGGCTACCCTGGAACTGTATTCTCCAGGCTACCTTAAAACTTAGAATCCTCTTCACCTGAGTACCAGGACCACAGCTGCAGTACTCCTCATTCTGGGATAGCATTTCCAAAATGACTACCAGAGGTTCATAGTGGCATAAGCATATTCTTCCTCTTTCCATGGAAAAGAGTTAAAATTTGTATCTTATGATTGCTTTGGTATAAAGACAAATACATTAACATTGCATAGTAGAATATTTGCCTCAACTCCACACCTCAAAGTGTCTCCCCTTGTGGTTTTAAAAACATTAGAATGCTTCCACAAGCTCCAAAGATGGGGGCCCTCGGTCCTGTGCAAGGTACTCAAAGGAGAAGGCAGTCCCAGTTTTCACACTAGGCTCTCAACAGCCAGGTGCTTCTCTAGAGTGCTCTGTGGACACAAGAGAACAGTCCAGACACAGCATCTTGTGGCAGGTGCAACACTGAATTCTGACAGGAAGAAATGTCCTGTGGAGATTAAAGGGGCATTAGTTCCTAGCAACAATGGAGACCTCCTCTCTTAAAGTCTTTGAGCCCCAGCTGTGGGAGCCGAGCCTAATTTTAATCTCATTAGTGGCATGTATACACACACACACACACACACACACACACACACACACACACACACACACACACACAAATGCGCGCGTACGTACATTAGACGTGCTTATATAATTCTGCAGACAAAAGCACTCCCTTTTCTTCCCCCTCTTTGCTATCTTCCTCTACCATATGTTAAATTGCTTTATCATATGGCTCCCAGAGAGCTGAAGTCGCTGGTACCTGTCCTCCTAATCCTCTTCCAGGGAACCTTTGCTTTCTGATGGTGACTTCCTGCCGGCTCTGTAGTTCTGTCCCAATTATGGTGCCTCTTCCCTCAGCCCCCAAGCTTCCATATGCAATTCTGACTGCAGTGTGATTCTTGCAGGCTCATCTTTCTAAATCACTTTTCCCGATTTCCCAGGTCTCTGCTTGACAAAGTGACTTGACGCTTGCTCAGTCCTCTGAAGATAGTGAATTGCAAAACAGGATAAGGTCCTTTTTTTTTTTACCTCATCAAAATTAATTACATTGAGAAAAATTATCAGGAACTTCACATTTATAATGCTTCATCTGCTGCAGATAGATAGTCAGGAGAATAAAGGAAGTGGGGGAACAGAGAGATGTGTTACACAGCTGTGCATACTGAAATGCCCAAAGGCAGGACACGATGGGTTCTTGACAGGAGTCCAACAACTCTGTCTCTGCCTCAGGGGAACTCACCCATCACTCTCCGACCATTACTGTCCCCTCCCTGGCTGTGTATCAGTACTGCCTTTTTCAGACTTTTCTGGGTTGAAATCCCAAATATAGTCTATTCTGGAACTCTAAAATGCCAGATAAGAGAACCTAATGATCTCCTTGCCTGTGCCCAAGAAGAAGAGACAGCCATAGAGGCAGAATAATAAGGACATGCTTTCTGAGAGCATATTTGGTGTGGACAAGGGCTCTAACAGGAGAGTAGGAATGACTAACCTCTCTGGTCCACAGATTAAAGGAAGCATTTCCTTTTGGCCTATATATTCTTTTAAACACTGCCTGATTCTTTAAGGGAAAATACCACAGTATTAAATCAGGCCATCTTACTGAAGGGCCCTGGGGCTCATGATCAAAAACTCTGCACAGGGTTTACTGATCTAGGCATGATATTACGTGTGTGTAAAGCCAGATCTCAAGAGATCACAAGTTCAAGGCCAACTTGAGCTACATAGTGGGATTCTGTCTCACAAAACTCAAGGGCTAGGAACGTAGCTCAGTAGTTAGGCAATTGCCCGGCATGCCAAGCAAGATAGGTTTGATGCTTAACACCACAAACGGGGGTGAGAAATAAGAAAATTGGACTCTCAAGTCCACCTTTGGAGCTTCCATAGTTCCTCTCTTGCCATTCATAACACATCAGAGATTCACAGTGATGTTCTAATCTCACAACACATTTATAACTTTTTCTTCAAAAATCATGAGAGCAGAAACCAGAGGACTGCAACCATCTAATGCCCAGAGTAGATATTTGGGATATGTAAATGAGGATGGCACATAGGGTTAGAGGAGGCATGGCTTGCGCCACCCCATCCATCTCCCCAGTGTTGTCCTGTGTGTGCATTGTGTACTGACCAAACAACAGAGCACTGTTGCAGAAATCTGTCCTCTGCTTCTGAGCACCGGGAGAGCATGTGAGTTTCCAGTGTTGCTCATTTAATTTGCAGCATCGTCTAATGAGGTAGGGTTATCATTATCTCCAGTTTAGAGATGTGGAAATAGAGGCTCAGGCAGCGAGAGACTTGCAGTCACACAGCAGAGGGGATCCAGTGAAACACAGTGAGTCCTCATAGCCTCCATGGCACTCAATGTGGGCCACTCCTGCCCCAGAGAAGCTGCAGGCTCCAGCAGCAGTGGTCTGTCATGTCATCAGCATAGCCAGTCATGCTCACAGGGCAGATCAGATTATAAAGATAGAAACAGGCTTTCTTTGTGCCACCTAATTGTTTAAATGAATGACAGGCCCTTAAGGGTTTCGTCTCATCGTCTTTTGGTAAAAGGCATCAATTACTGGCTTGTTTTTCCGAGAACCATCTACAAAACAGTCAAATTAAACCTGCTTCTATTTTAACCATCTAGCTTTTGTCAAGCTTAACATACAACTCAAAGAAATGACTAAGCTAGACATGTTACAAAGTTTATTTATTTATTAGGCATCTCTGCTCTCAGTCCTTTCTTTTTTCTTCTTTTTCTTTCTTTCTTACAAGAACACTTAAGGCTTCTTTTAGCAAATTTCAAGAGCACAGTCCAGTACTTCCTATGTGGCATATATTAAATCTCTCTAACCTTAGAATTGAAGCTGTAAGCATCTCCCCATTCCCACCCTGCCCATACCTCAGTTCTTGCCAGTGAACATCTCTCAGCTCCTTTGTAGTTTGAGGATATTTAAACTCCCCGTATAAGAGCCTACAGTTTGTTCCTTCTGCATCTGACTTGATTCTCTTAGTGTAAGGTCTTCCAAGTTAACTAACGTTTATTTTTAGCTCAAAAGAAGCCTTCAGTAACTATTATCGATCCGTGCATTTTTAATAATGCCAGTAATGAGAGGTGATGTAGCCTTGAGGGTAGAGACAACCCTTCTACATATTCCTACTGAAACTCAGTTAAGCCTTTCGTATTAGACCCAATCAAGCATCCTCATTAGGAACACAAGCAACAGTCTCGGGTTTAAGTCTCCTTGTTCACTCTCTACCATTTTTTTTTTCTTTTTTACTGTCAGTGGAAGCCGTCCGTCTCTCCTGTTCTATAGTGGCCTTTGTTTACTGAGTTTGCAGAAGCCAGATATAACCAGGCAGCAAGGACCTCAGTTTTAAACTTCCCTTCATATTTCCTAGCTTTGTCTGTCTAGAGGGTAAAAATTCAACTAGATTAAACCTAAAGCCTGACACCACAGCATCATCCAAAAAGGTTTAGAGGCTGAAGAGATAGCAGTTGCTAAAAGTGCTTGCCTTGTAAACTCAAATCCCTGAGTTCCATGCCCAGCAATCAAGCAAAGATCTGGGCATGGGGATCACTTGTAATCTAAGAGATGGGAGGTAGAGACAGGTGACTCCCCTGTCTCAAAAACAAAAAGGCGCCAGTATGCCCTTTAATTCCAGCATTCAGGAGGCAGAGTCAAACAGATCTCTATGATTTATTTTAAGGCCGTTCAGATCTACACATTGAGTTTCAGTCCAGCAAGGGCTACATTGTGAGACTTTGTCTGGCAGAAGGATCATAAGTTTGAGGCTGGCCAGGATATGTGTGTGTGTGTGTGTGTGTGTGTGTGTGTGTGTGAGAGAGAGAGAGAGAGAGAGAGAGAGAGAGAGAGAGAGAGAGAGAGAGAGAGACTGTGTCTTAAAAATAAAGCAAAATAAAATAAAGTTAAAAAAAAAAGTAGGCTGGACATGGTGGTGCACGCCTATAATCCCAGCACTTGGGAGGGAGGCAGAGGCAGGCGGATTTCTGAGTTCAAGGCCAGCCTGGTCTACAGAGTGAGTTCCAGGACAGCCAGGGCTACACAGAGAAACCCTGTCTTGAAAACCAAAAAAAAAAAAAAAAAAAAAAGTAGCCTCGTAGAAAACAGAAAACATGCAGCTGAACTTTGCACAGCAATGACACTATGGTGGTGCTGACAGTCACTGTGTAACCTCCAGATGAGCTCACACAGTGTGCCGCAGCCCTGCGTGCTTCCCCACATGGACGTTTATATAAACAGGCCTGCCAAATAAAGATGGCATGCGTTCTTTTAAAACCATCTAACAAAAATGGACAGTTCCTGAGAACCAACTGCCCAGATAGTCCTCTGGCCTCCACACACGTGCTCCTCTGTCTCTGCACACACACAAATATTGCACACTCAATGAAAGTAAGAAAGAAATAAAAATGTTGAATTCTGGATGCACCTGCTACCCTGACCTCTGGCGTGAAAATCAGCTCATTTCTGTCACAGATCCATGCTTTATTAAAGAGATTTGTATTTATTTTTATTTTATAAAGACATTTTATTTGCTTCAGGACAGGGTCTCATTTTATGGCCCAGGCTGACCTTGATGTATGGTATTTGTCCTGCTTCAGCCTTACCAGTGCTGGGATTACAGGTGGTCACCGCCATGCTCAGCTAAGAGACGTTTTTTCCTCTGCAGAAGCCTTGCATAAGAATCACAGAATAGCCAATTTATGTCCCCGCCTCCCCATGCACAGCGACTATCATGGCTTTGATGAGCAGACTTGAAAGCTGCATAGGAGAAATGATTCAGCCCCACCCAGGTCTGCATCCACCTCCAGTGCACAGCATTTCCTCCTTGTTCCACTTCCAGTTTTTCTTTGAGATATACTTTAGTAAGCCAAGCCGGTTTGGTTGCCTTCTCCCAACAAGCTCTTAAAGGCCCTGAATCATTTCTAGACTGCTACCTTCCTCGCTGCTGATTGAGGCAAGCACACTGAGATCCTTGAGCCACATGACTTCCTAGTCAACTGGTGCAGGCACATATCATATAGAATTTGAACACATGCATAAGTGTGCACATACACTTAGAAAATTCAATCCGTAACTCAAGCCAAAGGAGTATGTGTCGATGGATCAGAATTCGAGGACCTCAAGGCAGTGTGGAACATCTCAGATGTCTTCACGCTGAGTGAAGCTGAGAATGGGCGGGTCTCATAAATTAAGAATTCATATGATAAAGTCAGCATCACTCTGAGTTCATACTCTCTTCACAAACTATACATCACTGAATCTTCACCGTGGCTCTATAGTCCTTGGGTTCTGTCAGTGTCTTATCCCCACAGATAACTTGTTGAAAGAGAATCCCAGATGGCATAATTTTTTCCTTCTATCCCAAGTCTTTGGTTATAAAGTATGTTCTAGTTTCATTCCTGTTGCTGTGATAAAATAGATTGACAATAAAGCAAGTTAGGGAAGAATAGGTTTATTTTAGCTTACAATTTCAAGTTACCGGCCATCATTGCAAGGAAGTCTGCAGTGAGCGCTTGAGGAAGTTGTTCATATACAATCTGCGGTCTGAAAGAGAGGGGAACAATGCATGTATACATGTTGGCTTGCTTGGTTGCTCGCTTGCTTGAGCCCAGCTGGATTTCCCTACGCTTAGGCAGTCCAGGCACTCCTGCCTAGGGAATGGGGCCGCCCACACTGGACTGTGTCTTACCATATCATTTAACTTGAATAAGACAATATCCCATAGATACTGTCACTTTTCCCAGGTGATTCTATTTTAGGCCACATTGACAAAGCTGACCACATCCACAGAGGATGAGGTTGTTTAAGTCCCTCTCCTTGTCGTTAGTCTGAAGATCTAGTCTGCAGGGGGATTTTGATAAATCTACACAGCTGACAGCATGCATTTGAGAGGCCTAGACATTGAGGGATATAGTTCCTTGCTCTCCACTGGAATTAGATATTAGTAGATGATCTGGTGATTCCACAAGAAAGCTCTGTCAGCTACTGTATAAGCATGCACGTCTCTCTAGAAGACCCTTTTAAGATTCCCTAGAGGGGACACGGGTTTCTCTTAGTGGCCATGCCTTTCATTCAAAGCCTTGCACAAGATCTCCCAGAGCATAGTTTACAACAATAGATTCTACCTTTTCAATTCATGTTCTGCCTTTCTCACATATGTGGAGACTATGGAAAAGAATCCTTTATATCCAGGAAAGGAATTTAAATCGTCCTTTGTTCTCTGTAAGTGTTATTTTGCTTTCAAAACCATGGCTTGCTTGGTGTACAGTACAGGTCTTTACTTGTGTTATGACTTTGCCAGGAAAAATATATCATTATGCCTCTTTATTAGATGAGGAAACAGAGACAAAGAAATTGAACTAACTGTCCCAACAATACAGAGAAAAACACTTATCAAAGATAGAATTTGAATGTGCAACTCAGGGCTTTAAACTTGTACCTGTGTGATTGTTCAGTTCTTGTTAGATAGAAACTTCTAGATCCTCAAATTCCACTGGCAATTTGATTCTTTTGTTACAGACATCATTAAGATGTCTGCCATGTTGCAAAAGAAAGGATACTGAAGTTAGCCTTCATCCTGGAACCAGGATGCATCTAGATTTTTCTCAAAATTCTGTCCCTGATTGACTGAGTGTCCTTGGGAGAGCAACTGGACAGTGTTTGGCCCACACTTAAGATCCCGATGGTCTTAGCCAGCTCACCTCCCTGTCATCTCCTCTGCCACAGGCCTCTCACAGGAAGCACCCAAATATTTAGAAGATTATGATTTAATTGGTCTGGAATGTGGCCAACCGTCAGCTCCAGAAAGCCCTGCAGAGAATTCTGATGTGCATGGTGGAGACTCAGTGGCTTTTGCAAGCAGGTGGTGCAAACCCTGAGTACCAGGACTGCAGCTGCAGCACTCCTCATTTTGAAATAGCATTTCCAAAATGGCTACCAGAGGTTCACAGTGGCATAAGCATATTCTTCCTCTTTCCACAGAAAAGAGTTAAATTATGTATCTTATGATTGCTTTGGTATAAAAACAAATACACTAACGCTGCATGTTAGAATGTTTGCCTCAACCCCACACCTCAAAGTGTCTCCCCTTGTAGTTTTGAAAACATTAAAAATGCTTTCACAAGCTCCCAAGACTGGGTCCCTTGGTTCTGCACCAGGCACAATCAAAGGAGAAGGCAGTCCCAATTTTCACACTATCCTCTCAGCGGCTAGGTGCTCCTCTCCAGAGTGTTCTGTGGACACAAGAGAACAGTCCAGATAACAGTCCTAAGATGATGTCCAGTTCTTGCTCCCAACCTTGCCACAGGTCTGTCACTTAGTGAATTTATAATAGGGGATGTGGGGCCCAGGCCTCATAGCTTCCCTGTGTTGTCTACACCACAGGCACAGGAGCTCTGTCTTAGTTCTTTACTCATCTCCCTTCTCGTCTGACTGCTGCTCAATCCTCTGCTGACACCCTTTGTGCTCAATAGAATTTGGGAACCCTGACTCCCGGCATCTTTTTGTTCATTTTAGATGCTTATGTAGCCAGCAACAGCAATCAGGTTGAAACCTTTCTCCCTCTCTGCTTGGTAGTGTCTTAGAGGTTCTGTTGCTGTGATAAAACACCAGGACTAAAAGCAACTTAGGGAGGAAAGGGTTTATTTTGGCTTACAGTTCTTAGGTCACACTCTATCACTGAGGGAAGTCAGGAGAGAAACTCAAAGCAGAAACCTGGAGGCAGAAACTGATGCAGAGCCCAGGGAGGAATGCTGCTGACTGGCTTGCTCTCCACAGCTTGCTCAGCCTGCTCTCTCACACCACTCAAGACCACTAGTCTAAGGGTAGCTCCACCCACAGTGGGCGTAGTCCGCCCATATCAACCCTCAATAAAGGCAATGCTCTATAGGCTTGCTTGTGGGCTGATTTCATGAGGGATTTTTTTTTTTTTAAATTGAGGTCCCACTTCCCTCAGATAATTGTAGCTTGTGTCAAGTTGACACAAAACAGTCAGCACTGCTAGCTCACAGCCACTGATGTCGCTACATGTGCTGTCCCTGGACCTCTGACCCCCTATGGGGGTGATGGTAAGCTCACCATTCACAATACCTCTACATGTACTAAGCTCTGTGCAAGGAAGGAGTTGTCTTCAGACCAAAGCTCCAAGAAGGGCATGCTTCCCTGCTTGAAAACAAAATCAGTTTTCCTGTAGACAATAGCAATGTTATTACGTTTTGTGTATTGCTGGTTGTTTTAGCTTCTAGGAAAGAGAGATTAGGAGAGGGGGAGGAGGAAAGAGAAGAAAGATGAAAAGAAGATGAAGAGGGGAGAGGGGAAAAGAAGAGGAGGTGAAATGATATGTTGAAAATATATACTATATACACACACTTATATAGAAACACACAGACATAGGTGTTGGCTACGTAGTGTATAATCATTTATAACCATCTGTGTTGAAGTATGTTTATGGGCCATACAATTCACTTGTTTATGTTATATAATCTTGAATAGTCTCTCAAGTTCTTTGGGAAATATGGGTTGAGTGAAGTCATCTCCACACTTTAAGTAATTCCAAGTTCTAAGCACTTGAAGCCCTGAGCAGGCGACCTAGATCTAGGGAGTTGTAGCTGCTTTTTCTCTCTCAGATCTGTTACCTCAATTAGTGAACAAATATTGGTTCACTGTTGACTGCGTGCTGGGTGTTGGGAATATGAGCTACAGCAAACTGATCTCACAAAGAGAAAATAAGGCAGCAGATCAGTGCAGTGCCTGCTGTGGAACGTGCTGTGCGGGGGATGGGGAGACAGCTCAGTGGGGAAAATGGTGCCTGCTTCACAAGCGTGAGGAGTTGGGTTCAAATCCCTTAAAAACCAGGCATAGTGGCATGCATCTGCAGTCTCAGCATTGAGGGGGCGAAGATGGGCGGACGCAGGCAGATCCCTAGGGGTGGATGTCTAGAACACAGTGGACTGTAAATCTAACCAAATTGTCATCTCTGTATTTGGGGAAAGATCCTGCCTCAAAAAGTAAAATGGGGAAGATATCTGAAACAGCTTCTGGCCTCCAGGAGTACAGTCCTGGGTGAACACATGTACTCATGTGATTACACCATACATGTGCACACACACATATACACACAAAGAAAAAGTGCTGCGAAGAGAAGTGAAGCAGTGTCTTTGACATGAGCATGGATGCTTGGGAAAGATAGGACCTGATGGGGTCACAGGGAAACGTGAGCTGCCACTAGGAAGCCAGAGAGAAAGCCTGGGGAAACAGTCCAGCAGGCAGGGACCCACCTGAGAGATGGGGCATGTGTGGGAAGACAGAGGGAGGTCTCAGGAAAGCTCAGTGCGTGATCCGAGCTGACTTGAGCTTTTCAGGCATCATTGAGCCGTGTGGGTTTTATGGGGATCCGGGGCGTGGGAATGATGGGGAGGGGTGTGGTAAGAAGACCCGGAGCAGAGCTGGTGAAAACCAACCCCGGGAGCCTGGTTCAAGGGCTGGCCATGCCCCAGGCTTTTCTCAGGAAAGATGGCAGACTTAATTCCATCCACTGACCTCCCTCTCTCCATCCTAAAAAACAAAACAAAACAAAACAAGGCAACTTGACATTCTAACCCTGGTCTGTGTGGAGGTGACCTTCCTCAGACATAAGATTTCTGCAGATGGCATTGAGTTAAGATGAGGTCACTCTGGATTAGACTGGGCCCTATTGTAATGTGTCCTTGGAAAAAGATTGGGACACAGACACAGGACAACAGGGAGGGACACAGTGTGAAGACACGAGTAGACATTGGAGAGATCTGTGGATCTATAAGCCAAGAGTACTAAGCTGGCAGCTGCCAGAAGCTGGGGGAGACACAAGATGGATTCTTTCTTGGTATTCGACAGCAGCTGACCCTGCCAGCATCTTGATTTTGGATGTCTGGCCTCTAGAGCTCTGAAAAGACATGTTTCTGTTGTTTGAAGCTACCATTTTTGTTGTTGTTGTTGTTCTTGTCTGTGCCTGACTAGGAAGACAGCCCAGTTCTGGATAGTAAGTAGTTATCAGTGCTAGTTAAGTTGCATTTTATACATCCTGTCTCATTGGGTTCTCCAGATACCAGCTGAAGCCTTTTTTTTTTTGGTACACCCATTTGACAGATTAGGAAACTGAGGCTGAGAAAAGACAAGTGAACTTTCTAATGTTGCACAGCTACATTATGGCCTACCTCAGATATATACCAGACATTCTAACTCTCAAAACCACACACTCACCATTGCCAAGCACTACCCACACTGTGGCCAGAGGCCAAGATGCTGGGCACACCTCGCTATTGGGTTCTGGCAGCAAAGTTCATCACCACAAGCTTCCTTCTCACCAGGGAGCCCTGGGGTTGCTTTTCTCTATTTTATTTGCTGTCGCTGAAGTTCTGCTATTTATCACATCTCTCCCTGAAGACTCTTGGGTAACAGATGTGGCTTGGAATTTGATAAGAACGTTACTTCCACACATCCTTCCAATCTGTGTGGAATCCTCACCCTGGAGACGTAGGGACAGCTGGGCAAACATCCCACGCCCTCCGTGCTGGTATTAAAGTTTCTGGAAGCTCCAGGACCTGCTCAATGCAATTAATAAGAGATTTGTTTCCACTTCGGGAACACAGGGGAATGTGGCCATGGCCATTGTTAGTTCTGTGGCTGACGATTTGCATTTTTACTTTTGCTATCTCCCGTGTAAGCATGAACTAAGTGTCTGGGATGTGCCAGGCAGTGACTAGATTCTTTAAAACAGTTATCAAGTGTCAGTTTAGGTATTAAGAAAAAAAATGTGGAAAAGGTGCATGTGTGCAGGCGAGGTGGCTCAGTTGTGTCACTCTCCCCTAGTTCTGAATGCTGTCACTTCCAGTTTCTCCACTAAGGACAGACAGGAGGGTCCTGGACTGTGAATGAAGGTCTGGGTGTGACAGGACATTTTAGCCTCTCAGGTGCGGGCTCTCCTCTCTTCTCTGGTCTTCCCATTCCCTTGCATCCAATCTCTGTCTCAGGACATTGGTCCCCTTTGGTCATTGCCCCTGCCTTGGCAAAGGCTAGGCACTCGAGTCCCATATAGAGAGCAGATGGATTGGGTAGAGGATGCACCAAAGACACATCCTGACTCTGTAGCTGGATTGCCACCTAAGCCAGTAGCTATTCTGAGGGCCGAGTCAGTGTGGCACAGGTAAGAGACACTGAGATGGGCAGCTCTGTGGGAGACGGAGGCAGAGTAAAGGCTCACTGCAGTGACCCCGTGTTGGAAGCTTTCTTCCTAAAGCATCCTACATGACCCTGAGTCTGCAGTGCCCGTGGCCCCCAGTGGTTGCAACATGAGAGAAGACAGCAGACATAAGAGCTCAAGAAAGTTGCCGAGGTCTGCCTGAAAGCTTGAGTGTGTGGGTGCGGGACCCCAGGAGCTTCCATGATCGAGTCCGGTTGGACCATTTCTGGTAGGACAGGAGCTGGGCGGGAATGCTGACCCACCTGTAAGCTCCTGGGTGTCCCTCCCTACTCCATGTGGCCCCAAGTCGCTGCTGCATTGTCTTGTTAGTTTGTGTCAGGGCTGAGCGCTTTAGTCTTAATCTCTTAATCTCTAAAGATAGGAACTCTGGGCTGGTGAGAGGGCTCCATGGGTAAAGCATTTGCTGGGCAAACCTGACAGAGTGAGCTTGATGTCTGCATCCCACGAAGAAGGAAAACACACTCCTGAGAGTCACCTGACCTCCACACGTGGGCCATGGCACTCCAGTGCCTGCGCACAGTAATAAAATAACAATAATAATAATAATAATAATAATAATAATAATAATAATTGTACTTAGACAGGCTATATACCCTTCTATACCCCAGTTTCTTATAAGATTCACAGCAGTGTCTACTTCCTAGAATCTTAGGCAAAGTAAATAAGAGATAACAAAGGAAAAACCAATAACTGCTCGATACATCGATAAGTACTAAAAAACCGCGGTGCTAATGAGGTGTTGCTTGCATAACAGATAACATAGTATCTTTAGCAAATACACCAGTCAGATTTCTTTGTCCTCAGGGAAGCCTTCCCAGACAAGGCTAGGTCTCCTTGGAATGTGATCCAGGCCTGTGCTTCCCATGAGCCTCCTTGTAAATAGCACATGCAAGGCATGGTTCTTCTGACAGGGTCAAGAGCAAAAATAATACTCCCATAATGAAAATAACACTGTGGCCATACGCCACCTGGTTTGCTGAGCTGGCTTATGTAGGAAGAAGCCCCAAGACAGCAGGTGAGGCTGCAAACGCCAGGCATTGACCAGGCCTATAGTTAGTCTATTGTTGTCTGCTCTCTTTTCCTCCCTGAGTTCAGGGTCAGCGAGCATGACTGCCTGATTCTTGCTGCATTCCCACCAGGCTCTTACTGAGCAGGACACACTGAAGCAATAAAGGAGAGAGTGTTACCAAGTGTTACCAAGCATTTATTCATTCCTGTGCTGTTAGTCTTTACTGATTATGTACCACATGTCTGATCCTTTGGAAGATTTCAAGTTAAGACAGTGACATTTGGTTCCATGGGGGTGCTCAGCATTCTAGCCATGCTGGCTGCCGTTGTCCGTCGATGGGTGTGCCAGAGAGTCCAGCACAGTTTCATCTTTCCTAGGACCACCCTCTAGTGATAAGACTCAACCATTCAAAGCATGGTGTGGTGCAAAGGGTTATTGCACTGGTCTCCTCTGGGTTAACACAACATGTCTGCCCAAAGCTGGGAGTGGTTTGCATGGACTCTGGGTACCCGGGGTTGTCCTCTAGGCCTCTTCTCACTGAGCTGATGTGCTTGCTGTCCTCCCCAGGTCATGCTCTCCGAGCGCAAGGGTACAGATGAGCTCTATGCCGTGAAGATCCTGAAGAAGGATGTGGTGATCCAAGATGACGACGTGGAGTGCACGATGGTGGAGAAGCGGGTGCTGGCCCTGCCTGGGAAGCCCCCATTCCTGACTCAGCTCCATTCCTGCTTCCAGACCATGGTAACGGGGCCAGCGTTCTGGGTGGCCACTTCCAGGGTTTCCACAGGTTTGGGTTGATAACAGTAGCCATCCCAAGGAGACAACTGGGCTGTTTGCCTTGTGGAAACTAAAGGATGCTGGGCCCAGAGAAGTCAGCGGACAGTTCCCAGTGTTGCTACTGAACACAGTCCCCTCCAGCAGATTCTGTTCCAACTCAGGCAAATCGTTTTATACCCAGGCAATCCAAGTCTTTTTAAGCATTAAGGGGTGACTTAGGGACAGGGTCTCAGCAAATCTTATAGTCTAGATAGTGACAGTCAGCCCTCCTAACCTTTTGGAGGAGCATAAATAAGTCTCTGCAGGCTGCCTGAGGCCTTTTCTAGGGGCCTTCCTAGAGGAAGATTTCCTGAGAGCATAGCACTGAGAGAGCATCTGAGGCTAGGCAAAGGGTTGTAGGGAAGGGCTAGTGATTTCAGACCGTGGCCACCAGGATGAGTAGGGAACTTTCATGCACTTTCTGCTGCTGCCCCAGCAAGAGTTAAGATGTCACTTCAGTGGGTTCTGACCCTCCCCTGTTCCTGTCAGATGTTGACCTCCCTGCCCAGGAGAAGAGCCTAAGCACAACTGCAAATTAAGAGTTCATTCCTATTATCATGCAACCCCAGGAACCCAAAAAGTGGCTCAGCAGGTAAAGGAGATTGCCTTCAAGATTGACAACCTGAGTTCAATGCCCAGGGCTCAAGCTGTGAAGGAGAAACAAGATGTCCCCCTAAAGCCATATGTGCATTATCATGCACACACGTGTGCAAATACACACACACACACACACACACACACACACCATTCGTACATGCACACACATACCACACCCACAAACATGGTGCACACACATGTGCACATGCATGCACACATCACACAATACACGCACACATACACACACATACATGCATGTACACACACTCATGCACATGAATGCACATACCACACACACACACACCACAGGTATATGTACACACATACCACATACCACCCACACCCACATATGCACACATGCATGCACATACCACACACATGTACTCACATACACATAAATAAATAAATAAATAAATAAATAAATAAATAAATAAATGTGTTTTAATTGTTAAAAAAAATCATTCCTGAAGACATAGTTCTATGAAAGGCCAGTGGTTTCCAGGAATGGATTCTGTAGGATTCTTCTAGACCCTTTACCTTTTAACCTACACTCGGACTTTACATCCCACCCTCTATGTGAAATGGATTGATTGCTGTTGTAGTCTGCATCTCACTTGATTTACCTTTTGCTGCTAATCGGGTGAGCCCTCAAAGCTGTTCCGTGACCTTCTTTTCTCTGTTCTTGGGTCTGCCGAACATCCTGGGCTGTTTGGTCTGCAGTGTTTTCAGCCTAGGCTTTCTTCCCCACCCTCTCACGGCATCTCTGCCTGCCTCTCTCTCCCTTGCATTTTCTGGAAATTGGCAGTTAGGTCTAGAGGCTTAATCAGGCTCAGCTTCTATCCTTTAGCCAGCCTGCAGGTGACCCTAGGCTCTGGTGTCTTCTTTAAGGAAATGCTTAAGGATCTTGGGGATGCTGGCCCAGACTGATGCTCTCAGCATCACTGAGTCTCACTGGGCCCATTAGCTCACTGGAGACTGTAAAATGGGGATATCTGTTTTGCATTTGCTAGCTGGAATGGTTTTTACAAAGCATTCTCCTTGCTAGTTTCCTGGTGATCTGGTTTATACAGAAAAAGACAGAATTGATGCTCCATTCTTCCCTTTGTTTACGCTTCTGGATAGTGAATTGGTTCACAGTTGTGCTCTAAGGGAGACGAAAAATTGGCTTTTAAAGTAAACCTTTAAGAGAAAGCTAGAGTGGCTATAAAGAAAACTGTAAGTAAATGGTAATTTATATCATGTAGGTACAGGCAAAGGCTAGTAACAAAAGAAGTCAAGTGTCTTTAACATTACCTGGGGAATTCAGATCAGAAGGGATCCACAGGTTAACTGAGTTAGGACATAGCCCTGAGACGACCCCTCTTCTTTTCCATGGCTGGTTCCCAAACTTACTCAAGGGCAGCAGCTCATAAACGACCAACTGCCTGGTAAACAGGCCAGTGGTGAACTTGGAATGGCAGTTTGCAATTTCAGTTGTGTGTGTCAAAATGGAGAGGAATGAACCATTATGACTAATATTCATTAAAGGGTAGCATCTTTATCAGTAATGAACTGCTTTGAAATAGCCATGAACTGTTTTGTGGAGTGAATTTGAGGTTATTCTTTTGATGGCAAGTGGCCTCCCCAATCTGTACTTCAGGTTTATGGCATGATAGATTCCAGGAGCAGCATTCACGGGACAGGAGGACCAAGCACTGGGTTTTCCTCCAGGAGTCATCACATGCCAGGGACACTAGAACCTCGAGAGTTAGTGGACTCTTGTCCTGAGTGGGAAGAAGATCTGTGACTCCTTCCAGACAATTCCCCACTCCAGAAATTAGAGGGATGCAACAGACAATTATCCCCCTGGTTGACAATAACATGAAATGGCTAATCCATCTCTAGGGGCTATGTTTTGTTTTGGGGGCGGGGTGATGGGTGGGATGCTTGGAGAAATTCTCTTGCTCTAAGCAAAAAGGCCCAGTGGAGCCATTTGAGAGAGGAGCAGTCACCTAGCCACCTTACCTGTGTTTAGGTAGACAGCCAGCCATCTTGCCCATGTTCAGATGGACATACAGACACCTCACCTGTACTCTGGGCATCTTCTTATTGCATAAAACATCACAACTTATGTATTTTTTCATTATGAGAGAGTTATGATTTTTTTATTTTTCATTTTTCTTGAGACAGAGTCTTCCTATGTAGTCTTATCTGTCCTGGAACTGCCTATGCAGACCAGACTGGACTCAACTTAAAGATATTCTCCTACTTCTACCTCCTGAGCACGGAGATTAAAAGCATGTGCCATGGCATGCAGCCTGGGATGTGTGTGTGTGTATGTGTGTCTATGTGTGTGTGTGTGTGTCTTTGTATATGTGTATGTAAACTAAGAGTTGGAGGGGGGCATCTGTGGAGATCAAAAGACCTGGATCTAGGGGTACAGACAGTTGTGAGTCACCCCGTATGGGTGCTAGTAACTAGACTTGAGTCTTCTGAAAGAGCAGACAGTGCTCTTAACTGCTCAACTGTCTTTCCAATCCCATTTTCTAACTTTTCAAAATAATTGTGTATTATAATTTTGCATAAAATAAATACTATCATGTCCACTCTAGTTGTGGTATGAGTGTCACAAATTTAAGCTTCCTGGCAACTCTTAGATGGGTCTAACTATTACACTCATTTCACAGACAAGAAAACTGAAGCGATGCAGCCATGAAGGGCCAGGATTTGAACCAAGGCAGAGTAGCTGTAGTACTAATACACTTAACGTACACACCAACACACGAGGAGGTCATTTGGTGTGGATGACCTGGATATAATTCTCCTAACAGTTCCTAATACACAAGTGCCCCATTTGGCCTGAGCTCTACCCCAGCCGTGTTGCCTCCCACCTGCTCAGTAAAACCTCACATTTCCACTCCAGTGGTCTCCTCACCTCCAGGATGAAACTGACTTTCTGTTGGAACATTTAGCATATGCAGATCTTTACAAATGTCTCATCCCAGCTGCAGACAGATGTTACAATAGGGGTTGCCCACAGCTGGAGGACGCGGGATCTGAGACACAGAACACACCTCTTATGGACACAATGCTAGGCCCTCAGCAATTCGTATTTGCCCTGAGCTCATCACACTGAGATGCCGACAAGGGGCCCTCTCTAGGGACTGCTTAGTTACTTTGCTGCTTCTATGGAGAACACCTTGACCAAGGCAACTTCTAGAAGGAAAGGTTTATTTAAGCTTGTGGATCCAGAGGAATAAGAGTCTATCATGGTGGGAGAGCATGGCAGCAAGTGGAGAGTGTCGGGGCTGGAACACGAAGCCAAAGAGTCAACCCCAAGCATGAAGCAGAGAGGGAGAACCAGAGGTTGGTGAGGCTGTTTATTCTCAGATCCCTCCCCCAGTGATGTCCTTCCTCTGGCAGGGCTGTGTCATGCAAGCAGTCCCCAAACGATGCCACCAACTGGGAACCAAGCCTATGAGGGACGAGTCCCCAGAGCAGCAGGGACTGGTGACAAATGGCCCAGTTTGTGACTTGTTACGGTGCCCCTCTTTTAGAAAGCTTACATTACAAACAGAACGATGACACTCAGAGAAGTTAAGTAAGTTGTGTGATGTCACGGAGCTGGTTAGTCATAGAGCCTGCATTTATTCTCAAAGACTCCAGAACTTCAAGTCTGGAAGCCTTTGCTGTCCCCTCCTGCCTGCATTCCACATTACTACTTATGATTCACAAACACCTTTCCTTTTATGATTGTAACCACACTTCACAACAATTGTCTGTTTTCCTGCCCAAGGAAAATTGACCTCAAGAAAAATCAAGTCACCCAGGTAACAGAATTGACAAGCAGGAAGCCCAGAACTAGAGACAGAACTTCCTAACGGCCTGTTGTGTGTTCTTGCTACTGTGAACCATCACTCCCTGCCCTCCACCCCAAGTGGTTTTTGCAACAGTTAGCTAACATTTTTCTACCGGGAGTGACTAAGTGTCAGAAGCATTGTGGCTGCTGTTGTAGCTTAGATGAGCAGAAACATTTCTGGAGAAAGCTTGTCGGGGTGGCATCTAGCACAGTTCACGTGCAAGCAGTGTAGCCTTGGCCTTGGAGGGATGCTGAGGGTGCACAGCAGTGCCAGAACAGGCAGCATCCCTGAAAGCCAGAACACTGTGGCTGATGTGTTGAGGTTCCCATGCTCAATTTGTATTTGTTTGTTGAACCCATTGTGTCAGGCCCCTGTAGTGTCAGCATTTGGGATCAAGTGCCCTGTTCACTTGGGAGTCCCACTCTACCAGGGAGACAGAAAAATGGCCACAGCAGTAAAAGCAGAGGGACTGGCATCATCGGGTAGCCTGGTATTGTGAGATGACTTTTTTTGATGGGATCATCAAGGAAAGCCTTGGTGGTAAGGCTGACATTTGAGCAGAGACCTGAGCAGGCAGGGCTATCTGGGGGCAAAGCAGGGGCAGGGAGCAGGAAGAATCCGTGTGAGGGCCCCAGGCAGGAACACGCTCCCTGTGTCTGAGGAGCAGCCAGAGGGCCAGCTTAGCCTGAGCGGATTGTCATGTTGTATTTTGTGACCCAGAATTCCTTTATGAATCAGCTTTCTTTAAAGGAATGACAAAGCTGTTATAGCATACTGCAAACTTGATAGGTCATGTGTGTGTGTGTGTGTGTGCGTGTGCACACGTGCGTGCACTATAGCTGTAGAATTTTGAAATTGTAAGGTCCTTGATATATATATATATATATATAAATCTGTAAAGTGGTCAAAAGATATGAAAGTAAAATTCATCCAATAATACCCTAAATAGTTCCTGCCATTCTTGAAATGACACCAAGCTTTTGTTTTGGTTTGACTTGGTTTTGTTTTTTTGAAACAGGGTCTTTGTGTACCTCTGATTGTCCTGGAACTAGCTCTCTGTATACCAGGCTGGCCTTAAACTCATAGACATCTACCTGTCTTTGTCTCCAGAGTGCTGGGATTAAAGGCCTGTTCCACCACCATCTGGTCCTAAAGCTCATTATTTTAAAAGTTGTTTAGAAAAGCAAAACTCTGTCAGAAATATCCTTACACTGTCTTTTCAAAGCTTTCAAAATTATGCAAGCCATTTTCCATGTTAGTGGAAATATAGAATATTAAATTTTGTTTGATGTATTCCAAATGTGTTCAGCCTAAACATGCACACGGAAAAGACTAGCATAGCCAAATCAAGATATTGATTAGATTCAGGGAAAGACTCAGTTATCTATAACTGTCTTCTCCTTGAGTTACCAATATTTCAGAAGTGTCTCTAATGAGGCAATTAAAACTTGGTGTGTGTGTGTGTGTTATACAGCCATGCACACAGTCTAGAGGAGAACATTATGTGACATTCTATGTCCCATGTCACCTTCAGACAAGGACCAGCATACTCTTCTGCCTGTCACAGAATTGAGATTTTAGGTGCATGCACCCAAACGCCTCAAGATGTTGGGGATTTGAACTTGGGTCCTTATACTTAGCAAATGGACGGGCCCTCAGGGGAACAACATATGAGCCATCTGCTCAGCCCCTTAATTTTTTTTTTTAAATTACCCACAAGATGGCAAAATAGATGCAAAAGCTTTTGTAAGAGAGTTAAGTTTTAGAGAGTTGCTCATTAGATGAGCCTGTTTCAGGCAAATCGACTTCTATTGGGTTGTCCCAGAAACACACAGGGCAAAACGTGCATTCCCCAGGGAGATGGATATAGACCTGTGATTACTGGCCATAGGACTCCTAGAAAGTCACTAACAGCTGTGAATATGGGTTTTATCATCTCATAAAAGGAGCCCATTACATGGGGATTAAAAGAGATAGTAAACCGAATCTAACAAATACCAAGTGGAAGTTGGCTCTATGATTGGATCTGGGCTGGGCCCCTTGCTGCACAGGCACAAAATAATTTCATTTCCTCCCATTTTTTTGCAGTTTTTCTCGGGGACAATTGTCAGCCAGGCACATTCATGTAATTTCCCAACTGCCAGTGGGCACAGGCAGTTAAGTTTCTTCAGCAAACATCTATTTTAACTGTTTTCTTTTCAATTGAACATATGCACCTCTTTTTTTTTTTAAATAGAATTAGATTTCATGAGTCATTGAAGGACAGAAGTTACTTCCTCCCCAAATTTGCTGCCATGGCCCAGCAATAACTCAGCTGCAAGGCCTGCTGGGAGAAACATCAACCCAGAATATAAAGGAGGGCAGAGATGGGGACAGGGATGACTTCCACCTATTGGCGTCATGCCCACTGAGGCTCCGGAGCATCTAAGGGGCCATGGTGACTCAGGTCATATCTGGTTCTTGTAGTAATGTCCGAGGAGATGCTTGGACCTTAGGGCAGTGCTGAAGAAGATTCTGGGAGGGGTCTTGGTCAGAGATGACTGGGTTGTAAGAATTAGAATACTTCTCTCCCACACGAAACTACCTCATGCATAAACAAAAACAAGCAACTAACACTAAAGAAGTCCTTATGGGAGAGAAACAAGGCACGTGTGTCCTTGACCTTGGAAGGAGCTAGAATTTATAAGTTTAGGGCAAATTTGTCTTCTTTCTCATTGTTTCTCTGTTTGTCACTGCTTTTGGCAAGTGTGGCTTCTCTAATCCATAGCCAGCAAATTTCCTGAGTTCTAATTCATAATCACAGGAGAGGGAATCTGATTGGTTCATTTATGTCAGTGTTCCTTCATGGTCCAACCAAATGTTCATTAGGTAACACTTACTCAGTGGGAACCTTATAAAAAGTGTTGTATCTATAGGGAAGGAATAATTGGTGCTTCTGTTAACTGGGGGATGCCAGTAGAATCCATGGAGATTCAGACACAGCCTCGTAGAAAAGAGAAGTAGTACCCAAGGGGTTCCTGGGAACTTGACAGGTATCAGGGCTGCTGGGCACTAATGATTAGAGGATCTTGGGTAGGGAAGAAACCATAAATGCCAACTGAATATAAGTGCTAGGGTGGGTAGGAATAAAGATAGTTGGGTTCCCTCTATTCTCCTGATGATAGCATTAGTATATTCATTTGATAATTAAAGATCTGTGAAGTCCACAGAAGAAAAAAGGTGCTTACAACCCCTGAGAACCTTTGTGCCCGCACCAAAGGCCAATAGGAAGCCAGAAAAAAAAAAAAAGCAGGAGGTTCTTGTTTGGATTGGGATTGTCATGCTGTAAAATGAGAGAAAGGAGAGTTAAGTGTGGATACATCTCCTTGACCACACATTCACCCCGATGAAGCTCTGTGAATCCTCACAGACGTGGCATGCATGTCTAATGTGGAGGCACCCCATATGGAGGAGGAGCTGCTGTAACTCTACTCCATTTAGGAAGACAGAGGGTGGGAATAACCAACCCGAGGTCTCAGAGCAAGTATCCCGTGTAACTAGGGTGTGAACCAGGACTGGCTGACGCCAAAGCCAGAGCTCTTAATCATAGTACTTCACGGCTTCTCTGGAGAGAAGCAGATGGCTGTGTGTGATAAAGGGAGCAACTTACAGATACACTGAATTCATGGACAAGCCTTGAAAAATCATTAAAAATTGCTGCTGAGACAACATATCATAACTCATCTTAGAACATGGTCTGAGAGCTGCCCACGTGGTTTGGTGTCCCCCCACCCCACCACCACCAACGTCTCATTAAAAGTGGCAAGGGACCCAGGGCGATGGTCCAGGGGATGGCAGTGCTTACTTCCTGTGCACAGGGAGCCCTCTCATGCATCTGGAACCCCTCATGCTGTGAGGGAGGAAACGGGAGGATCACTGGAGCTTGATGGCTGCCAGCCTCAGTGCAGTGAGAGACCCGAATGCAAAGAAATGATAAGGCAGGCCATCCAATGTCATCCTCCAGACTCTGCACACATGATGGGCCCATGGGCCTGTACACACATGTGTACGTACACCACACACATATACCATAATCTCAGAGAAAATGGCAGATATCCCCACCACCGCAACGCAGGCATCATGCCACGCCCTCCTTCAGCTCTGTTGGGGGAGGATTGCCTCTTTTTTCCCCCCTGGCTCCACGTGCACGGCTCAGATGAATTTGCATGTGCAGTGAGTACACTTATCATTTTAAATGACCACCCCCCTGTACTCACATTCCAAATTTGGAAAATTCTGCACAACTATTATACATGACATGTATGTATACATGAGATTTTTAGCCTTTTGAATTTACTGAGGGAGTTTGGGAGAAAAAGAAGAAAAGAATTGCAAATGCACACATGCCACTTTCAGCTCACAGGCCATAGTAGCATCACTTTTGAAGAGGCATTTTAAGGCTGAGCAGACTGGCTAGTTTGAAGAGAGAGATGGTGAGTTTGCCTTTCTGTGCTTTTAATTGGAGATGACAGTGGAACGCCCACTTAGGAACATCCTGGAGCCGGCTGGAGCCGGCTGGAGCCGGCTGCAGCTCAGGAGAGAGGGGAAGGATAGAAATACAAATCCATATAGGACTGGAACCTAAGCTCTGTGGGGTCGACTCACCCGAGCAAGCTGTGTCCTCCCAGTCTGCCTCCGGGTGCACACCAGGCCTCTTGCACTTCCTGGAGACCGAGTGCCAATTCTCGCCGGGGCGGTGGTAGCTCACACCTGTAATCCCAGCACTCTGGGAGGCAGAGGCAGGCGGATTTCTGAGTTCGAGGCTAGCCTGGTCTACAGAGTGAGCTCCAGGACAGCCAGGGCTATACAGAGAAACCCTGTTTCGAAAAAAACAAATCCAAAAACCAATTCTCCTATTGCATTTATTTTGAGCATGGTTTAAATTAGTTATATGTATATTTTAACAAAGATTTTAGATGCCCTAGGGAAAAGTTCTTACTCTTTATTTTGGCCTCTATAATGACTAATACCATGACTCATTCTCTCTCTCTCTCTCTCTCTCTCTCTTTCTCTCTCTCTCTCTCTCTCTCTCTCTCTCTCTCTCTCTCTCTCTCACACACACACACACACACACAACACACACACACACACACACACACACACATGCAATATTCAGAGGAAGCTCTTAAATTTGCCTCTATTCGAGGCTTGCTCTGGTTGGCTCCCAGTTGGACTTCCCAAACTTTGTCATTCCTGACTACTGCAGGATATGAACCATGATATGGACAAATGGTGTTTTATATATATATAATAACTTCTTTTAAACATTGATGCACCAAAGTCAAATTGGATATAGGATGGAAATAGCAGAGTCCAAACTGAGTTTATAGTTTTTACAAGATTTACAAAGTTTTACAAGTTTTACAAAGTTTATAGACTTTCCATTTGTGAAGATTTAACATATTTAAGTAATTACATTTCAGTTTTTAAAGTGACTTTCAACTTACATGCTTACTTTAGTCTTGCTGTGTAGTACAAGATGGCCTTCTAGCCTTTATGCCTCAGTCTCTGAAGTGCTTCATTACAGGCTTGCCCCACCATGCTCAGAAAGAAAGAAAAAGACAAAAACCAACCAAATGAACAAATAAACAAAAATCAAACCAAATAACCAACAATACAACGGCAGTGATAAAAGCCCATAAACTGAATTTCTAAGACTAATTTTTTAAGGTGAGATATAGCTCTTTGGAAATCTGTTTACGTTTAATAATATTTTTCTTTCCATAATTCATTTGTTCCCTTTACATCGCAATCACAGCACCCTTCCCCCTCCTCCTAGTCCTGTCCTTACAAATCCTTGGCCCATTACTCCCTCCCCTTCTCCTCAGGGGAGGAGAAGCCCCTTTGGGTACTACCCCAGCCTAAGACTAATTTTAAATAAGTGTATTTTAAGAGAGGAGCAAAGCTTGGTGAAGAACTTGGATTCCTCCAAGGGGATAGCTCAAACCCACTCCGCTCCTTTGTCATCTTCAGACATGACGATCTGGTCTCACCCGTGGCTTCCTGTCACATGGGACTCCATTCGCCTTATTCTTCCTCTTCAGCAGTAACACCCATGATGTAAGAAGCTTCCTATATTTAACTATATTTTCAAACTCCACAAACACAAATTATAAAACGCGTAGACCTATACACCTATGATCACCTAGAACTATTGGCTACCCTGCTTTGAGAAACATTGCCATTTGGAAAGGTGTCTGGCAGTCCCTCATGCTGGCACCGTGGAGTCTTCCCAGCAGCATGGCTGGCAGTAGAGAGGCATCTGACACCGAGTTGGCATCATTAAGTGTCCAGAGGCCAAAGGACAGCAAGATGCCAGCATAGCATCTAATAACCAAGACACTGGCCAACCAAAGCAAGCTAGCCAGGTATAGTTCAAACATGGCTGGCGGCAGGGTTCTCCCATGTACAGTGAGCAGTGGGAACAGACCATGAAGCATCAGCTGAATGGGGCCATCGTGGTACTGGGATTCCGACTTATTGGGTCTGGGGAGAGCGGGCAAGTTAAGTTAATCTCGTCAGAGATGAAGCAAGTAAAACCTCTCTCTCACTTTCTCCCTCTGTGGCCAATGCCATCTGCTGTTTTAAAAATAATTTTTAAAAGCAAGTGTTTTGGTTCTCTTCAGTGTGCAGCAAAGACAGATGCTATTTTAGGCTTGTTTTCTATCACCCCACCACCACCAAGAACCAGGGGCTGAGTGTCGTTGGGCTCTGGTGTACTGTCTGCTTTATGCCACCGGCTTCAGTGTGACCTTTGTGCTAATGGCATATTCCAGCTCCCCGTTTCCCTCTCTGCCTCTCATTAGGTTGTTAGAAAGAGGAAGTACTATTGATCTGAGAAAGAAAAAAAATTTTTCAAAAAATATATAATTGTTTGACTTGCGCTACTTGCTGTAAACCTGCGGCTCCAGCTGCATGCAGGGAGAGAGCGCTGTGAACCTCCCTGCTGCTGGACTAGAGGCTTTGGAGGAAGGATGCATCCAGATATCCCTCCCAGAACCTTCCCTGCTGCTTGTTCTCACTGGGGGTGGCGTAGTGAGAGGCTGCGAGTGTTGACCCTAGAACTAATCCATCTTGGTTCAAATCCTGCCTCTGCCTCTTACCAGCTGAGCGGTGCTTCTCCAGTCGCGTTTCCCTGCATCTGCTCTCACATATTAAGATGGAGAATGATCTAATACTTGTCATGCTGGCTTGTTTAGAGATATAAAAGAGATAAAAATAATACACAAAGCACTTAACTCAGGTAGACATCAAGCATTTGGTGATGGTGGTTTTGTGTCATTATTGTCTGTGTTATAACTATTAAAATGCACACTTGACAACACACGGTACCTTTTATATAAAGTAATATAAATGTCTATGTACTGAAAGGAATGTGCTTTTTTTTTTCTTTAAATTCTGGATTAAGCATTTGTTCTATGGCCAGTATTCTCTTAGGTAATGTGTCCATGCCATTCTGTTTAGTATCCTGTGGAAAGGTGAGGAGTAGCCACCGTATAAGTGAAAGCGAGATCAGAGAGGTTAAATAATTTCATGGCAGTTGCACAGCTAGTAAGTGGCGGAGTGGCACTGCCATGTTCATTATGGCTCTGGGATCTCTGCCCTGCAGTTGCCCTTCTAACCCTCCCAGAAGGCTTTGCAACTTTTCGTGTAAAGCTGACTTTTACATCACACCTCAGCGTTATCAACACCTTAAACAGCCCAACCCACAGTTTACAAAAACATACTCAGTGCTCTGGACTTGGGACTCTGATCCTTTCTGTTCCATTCTTAAGTACCATTCCATTCTAATTCTTGCTTAGGTTTTCTCTTTAAAAAAAAATGGCTATGACCCACCAGTTCACATGGCGACCAGTTAACGTGAGATACAGTGCTAGCCTGGCTTGAGAAACCAGGTGATGCCCCTGATCCAGGACAGGACGTAGTCACAGCATTCAGCTCTGTGTATGGGACAGAAGCCACTCGGTTGGCTATACTGTCCTCACCAAACACTGAGGACACAGGCCCAGGGACATAGAGTGATCTTGAGACCTATCTCCAGAGAAACTTCTGGGACAGCATATCTTTTCCAACCTTTGAACTCACGATGGTGCTTCAGGTACCCGTGGATTCCTGTGTTGTTCATCCATTCGCTCATTAATTTACATCGATGGATTGTTTTGGCCAGAGATGGCAGACAGTCAGCACGATCTGTCTCTAGACCGTTTGCTCACAAGACGAAGCCCCTAAATCTTGGCATTTCCCTTATATGATCTGAGTCTGTCCGTCTCTGGTCTCTTCTCTCGCCCTGTCTCTATTCTCCTCTCCTCAGTGACTCTCTCACTGGTTCCTGGTAGATCCTAAGGAATAGTAGGTGAACTCTCTGCCCACGGCCTTTGCTAGGCTGTTTCCTCCCCCAGATACATGCCTGCTCAAGTGTCTTCTCAGGGACGTTTATTCTGAGCACTTTACTGCAGTTGGCAGTCTCATTCGCCCAGCACCCCAGGCTCTTTAACCCGGATCTTTTACATAGCACTCACTACCTTTTGACACTTTGTAACCTCTAGTATTATCTTTAGTACTAAGTCTCTGCTGAGTTGAAACATAGATGTCAGGAATTTTTGTTGGCTTTGTTCACTGCTTTTCTCTGCTGCACCTGTAACATGGTACCTAGTAAGGCTCTGAAAATAGTTCTTTATTTAAAGAATAAATGGATAAACAGATGAGATAGACTGCCATCGGGTTGAATATGTAATTACAAGCTATGATGTCATCAGAGGGTCATCCACAGTTTCACAGAGGAACATAGCAAGCAGACCTGACTTAGCTTGGGTGGGTTAATTTAGAGGAAACATTTTTTTTTTAGGCTGAGAACATGAGGGGGATTTTAGTTTCCTGCAAATAGTTTAAGTCCTGCCTTGGTAAGCCAAAAGAAAGCAGACTAAAGGAACGACTTAACCCAGGCAGAACCGAGGGGAGGGGGTGTTGCTCATTCATTTAGCAAAGCCCTTTGACAAAAGGAAAGACGTCAAATCTCAGGTGGGCATTTCTCCAGGACCATGATGCCTTCTGCCTTATAGGCAGCACCGTGGATCTGATTCCCTCCACTGTTCACATGAGGAAACCCAGATATCAACACTTCAAATATGCCCAGCTGTGAAGAGCCAGAGCTGAACTCCTAAATAAAATCTCTTTGGCATCTACCCATGTGCTCTTTCTCTCTCTCTGGGCACCTCTTGTGTGTCACTCAAGGGCTGGGAACAGGCTTCCCCAGCCCCTGGCCTGAAAGAGCCCACAGCATGCCTTGAGAGGCACGTGCAAAGTCCCCTAGGTTGAGATACAAATTTTTTCCAGGTCCCAGTTGCTTCACTTCTGCCTATGTCCTTGTTTTAGGTTCTTGTTGTTATGTATAAAAACATGATCATCAAGGGTATATAAAGCAGGCAGAGAAGGAAGATTAGATTACTCAATATGGCTGCATTGGAAAGGAGTCTGTCCTGGCGTGTATGAGCATGGCTTGGCTTTAGGATAGAGGGAGAGGCATGAATAAGGAAGCTGTCCTGGTCAAGGCGTGGTCCTGCACTTCACATGGCCTTAGCTCTGGTCTGTCCTGCAGGGTGGCCTGACTGTGTGTAATCTCTTCTTGGGAGGCACACGCCTCCTCTGGATAGGCTGGGGCCAGTTCTTCTGTCTCCTTTCTTTTAGTATGGGAATTCTGGGGAAATTTTAATTCTTTGGGGTCCATTGTCTTCACAGTCTGATAGCTGAAGGAAAAGGTATAGGCGTCTCTTTAGAACATCATTTCTCCTGATACGATTTCTCTCCCCTTGCTTTTAATTTTCAGTCTTGAGGGATTTGGGGCAATCTTCTGGTTTTGCAATGAAAATTCCTGAAATGTGCCTGTTCACATGCTGACATTTGCTGTAACAAAATGTCTGAGGGAAACCATTTAAAGAGAAGGAAGGTCAGTTGGCTCATTGGCTTCACAGGTTTCAGTCTATGGTGGGTCAACCCACTATTACTCCCATCGATGAAGCAGAACATGATGGTGGAGTGCTGTGATAGAGCAGAGGAAGGGAGGGAATCTAGGGAAACAGCTAGCAACAAAATATTCCCTTTAAGATCATCTACCAATGACCAACATCTCCAAAGTTTCCACTGCCTCCCAGTACCTTACTAAGTTATGAACCCATAAGAATTAGCCCATTAATGAGTCCACAATCCTCATGATTCAACCACTTCCTCAAGTCCCACCTCTGGACTCTGCTGCATGGTTTTGGTTTGAATACAATGTGTCTTCATAGGGTTATATATTGGGGCTTTGACTGCCAGTTGATGGACCTGTGGGAAGTGATTGGATCCAAAGAGCTCTGGCCACCATGAACTTGTCCTCCCCTTAAGTTGCAATCTCCGGTTTTCAGTCACAGTATCAAGAAAGGTTACTACCACAGTCAGGGCTCAAACCTTCCAGACATGAATATTTGGGGGAGATGTTCCAAGCCCAAAGTACAGTGTTGTCTTTCTAAGGCTGTTGCTTTTGAAACTCTGCTAATTGATGGATTTTACTAGCCACCAGGTTAGTTGTCTGTCACCTCAAAACTCAGTGGCTAAAAGCAACAGTAAACATTTATCACTTTACAGCTTCTGTCTTGGATTTAGGCTAGCATACCTCCTTAAAAGTCTCATTTCTGGTTTCAAAAGAAGTGACAGTCAAGTGGCCAGTGGCGACTGCAGTCCTCTGAAGGCTTAGACAAGGAAGGTGACTCAGTAATGTGACTAGTATATTGGTGTTGACTGTGGATAGAAGCTTTGAGTCCTTGTCAATAGGCCTCTGTATAGTGCTGGTTGAGTATCTACCCATCATGGTTGCTGTAGAAGATGTAATCTAAGAAGATACAGAATGGAAGCTGTAAGGTCTTTTGTGACCTTATCCCAAAGTCACGCATCCCATTGGTTACACAAATTAGCCCAGCCATTGAGGGAAGATGGTACAGGACAGGAAGTGAAATCACCAACATGAAGACAGGCTCCCACAAATACCTATTACTGTAAAATTATATACCCAATATTTATTACTTTTTGTTCCAGCAAACCCTGTACTAGACAATAATATCAATTAAGTAGTAAGATCCATGTGTTAATTATATTTTCCAGCACAAATGAATTTCAATTTGTAGTTATTAATTAAAAATGATCTCATTCCACCTGTGCTAGCCTGCATGCTTACAATGGAACAGAGGTTACCTTTAAGGGGATGCTGGGCCCCGCCTGAAAGAACACGCTGGAGTACTGGTAGTTCTCCTCAGAAATCCCAGCAACTCCCTCCTCCCCATTTGGGTCGTGAGAAAGTATGGGGTGCTGACTTTGGTGTCTGTTCTCTTTCCTCAGGACCGCCTGTACTTTGTGATGGAGTATGTGAATGGGGGGGACCTCATGTACCACATCCAGCAAGTTGGCCGTTTCAAGGAGCCCCATGCTGTGTAAGACAGACCCTCTCTGTGCCCTTTCCTTGGGGTAAATGCTTGTCAGTTCTTTAAGTTTTATCCTACAACGGATTTTCCTCCCTAACATCCAGGGCTTCCTCTTCGTGAACATTATTTGGCCAAGGGACTGTATTCCACTTGCTTTGAGATGTTTTTTTCATATTCCTGAAGGCCAGCTAAGAACTCACAGCTCTAAATCAATGGCTGTTTCATAATCTCTAATTTTTTTTTTGCCCCTCCATCCTGAGAAAGGTCTTCTCACTTCCTTGGGGAATGTCTTTGCAGGTTTTTGTTTGTTCATTTGCTAATATTTATTGAGAGCTTTCTTTGTGCCAGACCCTCAAGTACTGAACAAACACCATCTCATTTCATCCTGAGCGGTATAGGGAGGGAGAGAGTCTCACCCAAGCTTTACAAACAAGGGAAATGAGACCCGGAGGGCGGGAACCGCCCAGATTCAAGATCTAGTGGGGGGATCTGTGTGGGTGAGGTCCACCTGTGTTTGTTCATCTCTTTCTTACACCCCTTTCCCTCTGGTTCTTGGGGAGATGAAGGTTTGAACTGACTTGCAGCTGTGGTCTGTGGGTTCTCCATTTTGTCCCCTCCAATGCATAAACCAGGAAGAGATCATTTATAAAATAAAAATCTCAGAGAGCTTCTTCTTTGCTTAGAACCCCGTGGGTGAGCAGGCACAGAAAAAGCCACAGGAATGAACGTCAATTCTCCTTCCTGGGTGTTTGCTTAGGTTTTATTGCTTCTCCTGAGAGCCCTCAGAGCCCATGGAGGGACCCACCCTACAGCTCTGGGAGGGCCATGGGTTCATGTTCTGTTCAGCCTGCTTCCTGTATTCCCACCTACGAAAGCCAGGGACACTGTTCTGTTTAGCCCTGTGCTTCTCAATCAAACTTCGTGATGGTATTATACATAGAACTGCTTCTCTTTTTCTTTCTGACATCAAGTTGACCCAGGTTTGATTCATCATTTCCTGACACATACTATTAGGACTGAGCACAGTTACTACTATTAGTCCACCAACCCTTGTGGTATAACTGATAGGGTTTTCTTTGTTTGTTTTGTTTTGTTTTTGTTTTTGTGCCCTTAAGATCTCTTTGCTAGACCAGGCTTAATGGCCAGCCCTTGAGATGGTGAGGCAGGGAAATTCAAGTTTGAGGCAAGCCTGAGCTACAAGAAAAGTTACAGCGTTATGGGCCAGCGGAGCTGCCTGCAGAGTGAAGTTAGGCCTCAGGAAATAAAATAACTTCCCCAAGGACTGGGGAAGTGCCTAGAAACACATTGCTCTGAGTTCTTCTGCTATCCCTAGCACCACAAGAAAAACAAACTCCTCTTCACTCTTGGTGGACTTCCACCAAGAAGTTACATATTAGACACCAACTGTTTCCAGTCCCGGCTGGACCGTTCATCTGGAACGCATGTCTTCTCCAGGCTCTTCACAGACTTCATCTCTAAGTCTGGGTTTCCCCATTTGAACAACAAGGAGGTACTATGAACTATGCCATCAGAATCTAGGTGAAATTAAAACAGATAGCCCCTAACACCATGCCAAGTGCATGCTAAGCTTTCAGTGGCTGCCAGAGGCTGCCATTAAAGTCTTGTACTATATTGAAACAATCCTTCTGCACCAGCCCACCCACCTCCACAGACCCTCCCCACTATGTAGTTGCTGATCCTTTACCCACCTTCATGTGTCACTCTGAACCATCCTGTTCACCCACCCACACGCTCTGCATTTTAGGAGATGTTGCACTGAGTAGCCATCGTGGGCTTTACATGCCTAGTGCCTCATTCGATCGATATTCTATTGACTTCTGAGCTAAGTGTGTGGTGCCTTTGACTTTCTCCATCACCCTTTTTTTTTTCCCCGAATTTCAGATTTTACGCTGCAGAGATCGCCATCGGTCTGTTCTTCTTGCAGAGCAAGGGCATCATTTACCGGTAAGTGAGCATGGCTGTTCTTCCTGTCTCCTCAGCTCCCTCAACTCCTCCCTTCCTGCCTCTTTCTTCAACTGCTTTTAAAATTAGAATCTGCGGTGGGGGAGGAATCCTCCAGTACTAACTTAGGCATGTGTTCTGCCAGGCAGCATCGCCCACTGCCCTGGCAAAGTTTGGGCAGCTGTATATGGTGATAGCAAAGTCTTGATGGGCTGTGTCACCCATGATTCTCTGGGACCTCCAGCATGAGGACACTTAAGTCTCTGAGAAGAGGCAGCTCTGTGAAGATGGTGCCAGCAGCACTTTCCTCCTGGACCCCACATCCGGGAAGCATGTGAAGAGTCAACTGCCGAGTGTGGCAGGATCGTATTATTATGCAACCATTTTTCTTGTATGTAGCTGCAATTTGGAAATAGATCTCTGAGTCGCTCTCCCTGAAAGACAGGATTAACTTCAGAAGTTGGCATTTGCCGGTTTGGGGAGAAACAAGTGTGTGATCATAGCTGTATGAGTCACACCATTTTATATTTCATGCAAGGCAGGGTAGAAAGCCTGAGGCTGCTACTTGTCAGTGAGTCCAGGGTGTACAGTTCCTCTTGCGTTGTGCAGTGAGATGGCACAGGCAAGGGGGATCGGCTGACTGTTATATAACAGGAGCTGGTGGGGAATGTGCTTCTATCGGCTCTTGGCATGAGCAAGGGTCTATTTAAAGGCTCATGAAGAGTCATATCAGCCCATTTCATTAATCTATTTGACAAATAGTCATCAAAAGCCTACTGTGTGCTGAGGAGTGTTCCAAGTGGAGAAAACAGACAAAAATTGTAGAGCAAGAGATGGAAAAGGGAACTATGGAGAATAGAGTTTATTGGAGTATGGTAGTGTGTAGAAAGGATAAGATGGGGCTGCTGGTGCTGGGAACAGATGCTCACCTCTCTACTATAGAAATAATGAAGATTCTGGCCTGCAGTTAGTGATACTTGGGAGCCCAGGACCCCTTGCTGTAGAGCTGAAGGATGTGGGACAAACTGCAGGAAAACACTAACCAAAGACTATCGTGTTACGTTTTCATGCAACAAAACTTTCGCTTGTCGCAACAGTAGGTTCTAACTCCTTCCCAGGATGTGGCTCTCAAAGAAGAGAACCAACCAGGCTCCTAAGAAGATTAAATGTGAACTACACATGTGTTAGAAGAAAATCCAGCCCCAGGAATGAAACTGAGTTCTTGTTAGCTAGGCTGGGATTCAGGGCTCATTATCAGCCTAGTGGAGTATGGATTGAGATTTGGAATTGATGAACAAGCAACTCGGGTGCTAAGAAATCCCTTCTCTAAAATGATCTATCTATCTATCTATCTATCTATCTATCTATCTATCTATCATCATCTATCTATCATCTATCATCTATCTATCATCTATCTATTATCTATCTATCATCTATCTATCATCTATTATCTATCTATCTATCTATCTATCATCTATCATCTATCTATCTATCATCTATCATCTATCTATCTATTATCTATCTATCTATCATCTATCATCTATCATCTATTATCTATCTATCTATCTATCTATCTATCTATCTATCTATCTATCATCTATCATCTGTCTAGTCTCTTTCTCCTCTCTCCCTTTCCTCTCTTCTAGATTTCCTTTTTTAGTCTCCACTTTTAATACAGGGTTTGTTTTCTGTTTTATTTAATTTTTTTTTTTACAAAGTCCACTTCTTATTGTAAAGACTAGTTACACTGGCTGTAGTTACACATACCTATCACCCTAGTACATGGGAACATGAAGCAGGAGAATCATAAGTCCAAGGCTAATCTGGGCTACAGAGTGAGATTCTATCTCAGTATGCAGAGATATGAAATGATCACTTCCATGCATAGTTTCTATGAGCAAGGCCAAGTTCATGACCCAGGTTTAGACACTCAGTTGTATTCACCCAATACTGTGAATCAAGAAAACTGGTGACCAAGAAACTAAGATAGTAGCTGAGAGTGGCCATTATCACCGGCTGCAGCTGATTTACAGTAGGTGTTGGCAGTACTTGTAGAGTCATCAGGACCTTGTGGAAGAAGAGGCAATGTCTGTATCTTGTGGTGATGCCGGTGGTGGCATCAATATGCCCACTCTGCATTTTGATCAGATGGTTCTGGCCTTGTGGAGCTTCCCTATTAGGTTCTCTTGCTTCCTCAGAGATTTTGTGAACTCCTCAATATCTTTCTATAAATTCCCTTTCATATTAAAATCATCGAAATTGTTTTTCATTGCTTACTATCAAGAAACTCAATTGAAATAGAGTTCTAGAAATTGATAATCAAGTGAAAATTGTAAAAATACATGACAAAAGATGTATAATTTTATGATTTCATAGAAACTTCCTCTGCAGTGGAAAATCTTTTCAAGTGTCACAAATCGCTGCCTCCTTCATTTAGATTTCTGCTTGATAGCTTGGTTCTTTTTTATTTTTGAGATTTTAATTACAGTTTCTCCCTTCCTTCTTTTCCTGCCAAACCACTTTATATGCCCCTCCTTTCCTTCTTTTAAACTCACAGCTTCTTTTTTTATGGATTGTTATTTCACACATGTATGTGTATACATGGTGTATATTCACATCTGAACACACACACATTTCTAAATACATATGTATAACCTGATCATCTGTATAATGTTACACTTTCAGGGCTGACCACTTGGTATTTGGATAGCTAGTCAATTGCTATGCTAATCCCTGGAAACTATTTCTCTCATGCACAGCATTCCTTATCTGTCTCTAGTTCCCTGTGTATGGTTCAAGCCTCATGGTCTTTCCCCAATCCGTCTTAGCACATCTATTGTTGTCCTTGTTCAGGTCACATTTGGGCAGTCACATTGATAAGACTGTATGGATGTAGCTTCAGACATTACTAGAAGAGAGAATCTCACATCAAACTCCGTGATTCTCTGACTCTTACAATCCTTCCATCCCCTCTTCCACAATGTTCCCTGAACCTTAGGTGTGGGAAGTGTATTATCCATTGGGACTGGGCTCCACAAATCTTTTCTTTTTTATTGGTTATGGATTTCTTTGATGGTTTTCATCTGTTTCAAAGACACGTTTCCTTGATTCAGGTTGAGGACTTCTTGTCTGTGGGTGTAATGGCAGGTAGTTAGAGCTGTTAGGGACTGCTCTGATTTAGGCAAGTGTACCTGACTTAGACGTCGGCTACCTGAGTCTAAGCAGTTCTTAAGGATCTAAGATGACAAAGTTTTTGATTTTTCCTTTTCTGGGGAACGTGCTACACATGGATGAGGTCATAGACAACTGAAAGATCCTTTCTATCAAACTTAGTATCTGGTTTATTGATCATTGACTCTGAGGTCTCTGCTAACTTTTCTTAATGGAGTTCTCCATGATAAATGTTCCAGCTCTCTTTTGACATAGAACGAGAGTGTCTTACAGTGAAAAGCAGCAACCAAAGAAAGCAACCCAAGGCTGAGGAGATAGCTCAGTGGGTAAAGTGCAAGCATGAAGACCTGAGTTTGGATTCTCAATACCCACACACAAAACAAAAACCTACATCTAGAACAGAGACCGGTGACCCAGATGCTTGTTTCTGGCCATATAGTCAAGTTGAGGGGTGTCATGTATAATGAATTCATACATATATCTGGTATATAGTTGCTGAATAATACAGCACTCTTGGTTTCTAGCCTGGCATTTGGACACTCTGCCTTGAAGACTAGCATGAGTTCTGTCTAAGATTTGTCCTATGGATGGTGCCAAGGATGCTTAGGATGGGGAAGGTTGCTGTCTGCAGTGGATGCAAGTGTATGGATCTCCTCTTGGATGAAGAGACTTCACAGACAGATAGGAGGTGTCCGGATAGGTTGTCACAATGTCTATTGAGTTGACAGTGAACTCAGCTCACATCAACTCAGTTCAGTTTTACTTAACTTAGCTGCCATTGAGAAGTCCACAGATATATCTGAAAGGTTCATTTATCACATTCCTTGTAGCCTCTGATCCTTTTTAGCTTTCTGCTCTTCATCAGTGGACCTCTGAGCTTTTAGACTTATATTATCACCCCTGAATCAGCCCAGTATTCAAGAGCTTGCCTTTTTGCTGGGGGAAACAAAGAGGGTATCAAGATTTTGATGGTTCTCCATTGGCTCCCTGCCTGTTATTGAACCAGTCACTGTGAGTACAATTTACAATGGCAAGTACAGGCTTCTAAAACCATTCTATTCCTGGGACCAGAGGTCAGGCTTATATCATCCCCATTACATGACCTAACGGTCAGGAAAGAGGGTTGTACCAGACATTCAGAACCTGATCAAGATGAGCAGGAAAGAGCTTGGAGTTAGGAAGTAGGCTCCATACCTCCTAGAGAACTGAACTCCCACATCTTCTATTAGAACCAGATCAGTCTGAGACATCAAGCATCCCTACCTACTTGTGCACAGAAAGTTGACATTGGGGTAGATATTTAGGAAGAAACAAGTATAAAAGATACCCAATGGGATATGAGAGCAATCTTACATTGCTGAAGACAGGCAGGAGTTCTCCAGACTATGAAGCTGTCCTCATCCACACAGATGTCAATATTAGGATGAGAGAAAAGGACAAATTCTTTAAAGCCCAGATGTCACTATCTTAGAGACCCATCCTACAGTGACATCACCTTCCACCCTTACTATCTATCATCTTTCTTTTCTCCAAATTGCTGTTCAGAGTTCAAATAGCCCTGATCATACAGGGAAATATTTCTTATCCTTGCTCAACACTGGGACTATTAGATTAAAAGAATCATTTATATTTACCTTATCCATAGTTAATGTGTCTAGCTCCAGTAATAGCATCTGAACACATAGCAAACATGCAATGGACCCCTCTTGATTGAGGGAGCAGTTGGAGCTCCCGAGTACAGTCCCACAAAGTAGGAGAGCCAGAAATACTTGGAGTTAAGTAAATTTTGTGGATCTGATTTTTTTGTTAGCTCCACGATCTTCAAAGACATCTTAAAAGTAATATTCTCATGGGAAAATATCTTTTTATATTACAGAAAAGATCTCAGTGTAAAGGTTAACTTGTGGACTTCCCTTGGGTTCTGGAATCATCCATGGTTCCATTGTTTTTCTTTATCCTTCCTAAGGATTCTCTCTTCCCTGAGATAATGTATCCTTGTATCTTTGTGAGACACAACGCAGTTCACCCTGTAGAAAAAGAAAGTACAGAAGTTCTTGGGCCCTATTGTTATAATCTCCCTGCCAGATCATAAACCACTGTAGGAAAAAGTGGGTTTGGTGTTAACTTTGTGTCCTCGAAGCTCTGAGTACAGATGTGTGATGTGTTCATATCAAGTGACTGTTGGGTGAGTTAAAATAAGCAGCATGCAAACTAAACTTCCAAATCCTTGTCTGCCACAGTGACCTGAAACTTGACAATGTGATGCTGGATTCTGAGGGGCACATCAAAATCGCTGACTTTGGCATGTGTAAGGAGAACATCTGGGATGGGGTGACAACCAAGACGTTCTGTGGCACTCCAGACTACATTGCCCCAGAGGTGAGAGCATACTTCCATCTGCAATGATGTTTCTCCTGTGCCTAGATGCCTATGAGAGGGCTGGGAAGGGTTGGGGGTGATTCCTGGGGACCATGGACTGGCCTTGATCCGTCATCCCTCTGAGCTCTCACTTGCAGATTAGTTAAGCACATCTAGAAGCTCTAGAAGGCCAAATATGTCAAGATGTAGGGAGGATTTTTTAAATAAAACTCAAAAGAATGATCTATCACACACCAGTGAAAACACATCCATCATCAAGCTGCTCTGGCTTGTGGCCATATGATGCCTCCTAATTATGACATTGAAATGTTTGTTGCGAGAGTGAGAGACAGAAGGGGAACAGATCCTCTGGGCTGACAAGACACAGTGGCGCACTGTGCAGTGGAGATGCATTCCTGGAGACTCCAAATTTGTCTTCGTTTGATAAAGATATAGGTGAAAGGGTGAATGTTCATCAGAGTAGTCCCCTTCCTCCCAAAGGAAGTAGCCAGTCACTGGCTTTTCCCAACATGATATGACAATAATTTGCAAGTTCATGACAGCGTCATGGAGAGAGGGGGGGGGTCCTAAGATTGCTCTTTTCCTTGTCTAGTTGTTAGTCATTTGCTATACAACTATTGTCTAGGTTTTCCATGGAGGTATAAAACTAAACATAATGTTTAAAACCTACATGTTCTGTGCCCAAACAACTCCTTTCTAGAAACCTAGGTTGTACACACAGATAAATACATAAAGAGAAGGGAGCCCCTTCAAAGCCCCTCTTTCTTAATCATTTTTTAATAATGAAAACTCAGAGAGAACCGCAATAACTATCAATGAAGGAGTCAGTCACTAATACATACCACATTTGTGTCAGGAAGTTACAAACAACCTTGGAAAGATCAGAGCATGTCTCCTTGAACTAACTGGAAGTAATGTCCTTCTCTAGGAGTGTGAGCAGAAGATTAATTATAGTAGTGAACATCACTATTCACCAATTCAAGAGATTAATTATAATGGTGAACATCACTATTCACCAATTCAAGAGAGTGAGTTAAGTGTATATGAAAAGACAGACATGTTTCCAAGGAAAACTAAAATCAAAGGAGGCATGGTCACACCCAGCTGCCAGCCAAGCCCTCAGGAGGCTGAGACGGGGGAACTTGTGTTCGAGGCCAGGTTGGGCTCTCTAGCAAGACCACACCACAAATGAAATAATAAAACTAAGACAAATGCAAATGAGGAATAACAAATATGACGGCACTGTTTATAGACAGTGGCGGGAGCACTCGGGACGCTGCTGGGTGTTTTCTCTGAGTATGCAAATGCTTGTGGAAAGGTGCAGACAATCTGCCTGGGAGATGACACATGGATTTCAAACACTGCAGAAGCTAAGAATGCTCCAGTCTCTCTGTGTGCCATTGATAGCTGTATGTCACTGATCCTCCCGCAAAGTCAGTGAGTGTGTTTGTGTATCCCTGTGTGGCCCACACTGGTCGGTTATCCTTTGGCTAATTTCTCTGTAGGATCTGACATACTCTGACACAGTTCCTGGGTGTGTCCTTTGTTCCACGAGTCCTAGTTTCCAAATCTAGCTATACTCAGAGTCACAGGGGAGCCTTAAAATCTTTAGGAAACCCAAATGTCACCCTTTTTGACCATTCAATCTGAATCCCTATAGGGTCATGGTGTCCAACAGCTCCTGGCTGGCTGCTGCCAGACTACTGAGTACTCTGTGCCCTGATGAAACAGCCTCTTCCTTCAGATCACTGAGGTCCTTGGTCAGCTTTGTTGTTAACTAACCACACCACCTCTGGCAACTTTTCTCACCTCCCAGGATCTATTTTCCTTGGTAAAAGGTTTAACTTCTTGGGTTGTCAGAAGCAAATGAAACACCAAGTGCCTTGAAGGTGTGAAGACACGTTCACTGAGAAGCTTCTCACGGAGCCTGTGTCTTGCAATCACTTCTGTTCAGAGTACATTTCTTATTCATTTATTCTTTTGTTTCATTCTTTGTCTATTTTAAGTTTCCAAATTAAAAATGTGTATCTATAGTGCATGCAATGTTTTGGGCATGCATAGGGTTAAATTGAGTCAATTTGTATGTGCATAATCTCATAATGTGCTTAACCTTTTCATCACCTACATTCAGTAGTTTCAAAAAATACTACTATTGTGTTTGTATGTGTGCATGCATACACCTGAACATACATACAGATGTGGAGGTCAGAGGATGACTTTACGGAACTGGATCTCTCCTTCTACCTTCCCTGGCTTCTGGGATTGAATTAGGGTCATTGGACTCATACAAGAAGTGCTTTACCCATTAAGCCGTTTCACTGTCCCTCAGTGATTTCTTTTGTGAAGTGTGGTTTTGCTGTGTTGCCCAAGCTGACTTTGAACTCATGGCAATCTTGCTGTCTTAGTGTCTCAGAAGCTAGGATTACAGGTGTATCCTCCAGCCCCTGGCAGTCACAGTGGTTTTCAAGAAGGCAATTCATTGTTAACTGTCATAGTCATGTTCTACTGTAGCACTCTGGAACTTGTGACTCTTAGCTTTTGGACATCTTTACTCTTGGAGACCATCATCTATGCATTTCTGACTTTGAGGAGGAATCTGGGGTGGGAAGGGGGCTTCAAGAAACAGACATTTTCTCTATAGTGAGATTTGTATCAATGCCTTTATTGAAGGAAACAAGCAATACCTGAATTACAGAGCATTATAGTAAAGGGCATTGTGAAGGATGAGGTATACAAGGTGTTCAGTACCTCATACCCACAAAACCCACATGTGTGCATAGTGTCTGTTTTGTAGAAGTTAAGTAGCTTTCCTCAAGGTCACTCTGTCAGACAGCAGGTAGGACACAACATTAGACCATAGGCCCATAAACCTCAGCCCTCAATCTTTGCTGTGTCGGCAGCTTGCCCTTGATACAGCTGCTTCTTCACTCTGTATGCTGAAGGGTACACGGTCACACAGCTATCAAAACCTGGCAGCCATGAGCACCACTAGAAGACCCAGAAATGAATCCACACACCTATGGTCACTTGATCTTTGACAAAGGAGCTACAACCATCCAGTGGAAAAAAATAGCTTTTTCAACAAATGGTGCTGGTTCAAATGGAGGTCAGCATGCAGAAGAATGCAAATTGATCCATTCTTATCTCCTTGTACTAAGCTCAACTCCAAGTGGATCAAGGACATCCACATAAAACCAGATACACTGAAACTAATAGAAAAGAAACTGGGGAAGACCCTTGAGGACATGGGCACAGGGGAAAATTTCTTGAACAGAACACCAATAGCTTATGCTCTAAGATCAAGAATTGACAAATGGGACCTCATAAAATTACAAAGTTTCTGTAAGGCAAAGGACACTGTCAAAAGGACAAAACGGTAACCAACAAATTGGGAAAAGATCTTTACCAATCCTACATCTGACAGAGGGTTAATATCTAATATATACAAAGAACTCAAGAAGTTAGACTCCAGAAAACCAAATAACCCTATATAGAGCTAAACAAAGAATTTTCACCTGAGGAATAGCGAATGGCTGAGAAGCACCTTAAGAAATGTTCAACATCCTTAGTCATCAGGGAAATGCAAATCAAAACAACCCTGAGATTTCACCTCACACCAGTCAGAATGGCTAAGATTAAATACTCAGGAGACAGCAGGTGTTGGCGAGGATGTGGAGAAAGAGGAACACTCCTCCACTGCTGGTGGGGCTGTAAGATGGTGCAACCACTCTGGAAATCAGTCTGGCTGTTCCTCAGAAAACTGGGTATGATACTACCGAAGGACCCTGTTATACCACTCCTGGGCATATACCCAGAGGATTGCCCAGCATGTAATAAGGACACATGCTCCACTGTGTTCATAGCAGCCCTATTTACAATAGCCAGAAACTGGAAAGAACCCAGATGTCCCTCAATGAAGGAATGGATACAGAAAATGTGGTATATTTACACTATGGAATACTACTTAGCTATTAAAAACAATGAATTCATGAAATTCTTAGGCAAATGGGTGGAACTGGAAAATATCATCCTAAATGAGGTAACCCATTCACAAAAGAACACACATGGTATGCACTCACTGATAAGCCCAGAAGCTCAAAATACCCAAGACACAATGCACATATCAAATGATGCCCAAGAAGAAGGAAGGAGAGGCCACTGGTCCTGGAAAGGCTCAGTGCAGCAGTGTAGGGAAATACCAGGACAGAGAAGCAGGAGAGGGTTGGTTGGGGAGCAGGGGGAGGGAAGAGAGCTTATGGGACTTTTGGGGAGGGGGGATCCAGGAAAAGGGAAATCATTTGAAATGTAAATAAAGAATATATCGAATAAAAAGAAAAGGAAAAAGAAAAAATCCTTCTTCCATTCATTTAATTTATGAAAACCATTGGATGCTTGGGAATTTGTAAGATGGGGTGGGAGGTGGGGGTGAGGGTTGGGGTAGGTACACGCACATGGGAGGATTTCAATGGAATCCAGTGTAGAGGAAAAAAATGACGCTGACTGGTGATATAGTTAAGTGGTTATGGTTAAGAGTACCTACTGCTTTCCCAGAGGACCTGAATTTACCTCCCAGCATCTTTGTGAGTCTCCTCACAATTTCCTATAACTTGAGCTCCAAGGGAATCTGATCTTCTCCAGGGTCACTGTACTTACATACCTCCCCAACACATACACACACACTCACATAACCAGTGTATCAGCACACACATCTGGTGGAAATGCAGAATGAAGAGCACCCTCTGTTGAGGGCTCGCCCCTGAAGTACCCGAGCTTAAGTAGAACCCACACCAGTTTGATATACAGTTGTGGGAACGAGTCTAGCAGGAGAAAGACTGGCTGGTGTTTTTCATGATTTTATTCTTGACAAAGAATTATAGATGGTTTTCACAGATTTTTTTTAACCATGTATACTTTCCAAATAGAAACAGATGTTAAAGAATCACGAACACTTTTAGGGTGTTGTATTTTCAGTCATGGTTCAAAAGAGCCACACTGAACCGTGGGTGTGGGTCAGACAGAGATGAACTCGCCCAGCAATCCTGAGGCCCTGAGTTGAATCCCTAGCTCCACAAGCAAACAGATGAAAAACAAAACAAAAAGCCCACATGTTGTAAATTTTACCATCTTTAAGGATGTGGTTCAGTAGTGTTAAGTATATCCACATTATTGTGTAAATGTTTTTACTCTATAGTGAGAAACAAAAATAATCACTCCTCGTTAAAATGCCATACTCAGAATTGGAAACATCACACCACACCCGTTGCCACAGGGTGGCACACAGATGTTTGCCTGGCTGCAGGTGCCTTTGTGAAGCATGAATGGGAGGAAAACAGTGCAGATGCACGCTACCCTCTTTGTCCACTCTGAGACCCTGCTCCAATCTGAGATGGCAGCAGCCATTGTAACCTTGCACAGAAGGCCAGGACCATACCTGAGACTCCCTACCCAAATGCTAGGCCGCTCTTCCTATAAAATCAGTCTCCAGCCATAGGGGCTGTCTGCCACTCTGATGGGATGTCCTCTGTTTTCCAGATCATTGCTTATCAGCCCTACGGGAAGTCTGTGGACTGGTGGGCATTTGGAGTCCTGCTGTATGAAATGTTGGCTGGCCAGGTAATTGAATTTTAAGTGATCTGTAAGAAAATTACCCTCCACCTCCAGCCACATGGTCTCTGGAGAAAGTGACAACTTGGTCATAGCTCATGAATCTGAGTACTTCTGACTTTTCTGACCTTGGGGCTACTTAAGTTTGTTGATCATCTTTTCTCGTGAAAATCCCCAGGGTAACCTCATCTTTGGATTGGGGGTGGGGAGAAGGAAGCCCTGCTGGACGGAGAAAGCTGGGAGGAGGGCCAGGCAGGGGCTCTTTTCCCACCCTGCCCTCTGCTCCACAGGCACCTTTTGAAGGGGAGGATGAGGACGAACTCTTCCAGTCAATCATGGAGCATAACGTGGCGTATCCCAAGTCCATGTCCAAGGAAGCCGTGGCAATCTGCAAAGGGGTAAGTTGTTCCTCCCTCAAGGCCAGGACTACCATGCAAGGGTACAGGTAGTACCCCAACCAGTTGGAAGCAGAGATTATTATTACCCCTCACTCTGCTTCCAACACCAGAGTCCTGCTGTGATGCTGTTCTCTCTTCTGATTTGAACCAAGGTCTGAGGAGGTAACCATGTACTGGAGTCCCACTTTTAGCTGGGCATCAGCCCCAAGCCTTACACAGAGAAACCCAGAGACGTTCGTTGCTCAAAGCTGGAACCACAGAAAGAGGGGAGAGGGTGGTCTATCTTGCCCCGCTCTGCTGCATATGTCTTCAGTTAACATTAAAATTTTATGACTTTTGTAGTAAGAAAATTTTTAGACATTATTGATTCTAAGTGATCATCTGGATAGGCTGACTTAAATGCAGTGTCCCTGGACTTGCACGATCTCCCTCAGCTTGTAGTACAGAGGTGTGCACATAGCTGCACACACACACACATTCACAGTTCAAAGGGTACAGGTATACACCTACAGCTTGTGAAAAGGTAAGGCTTATTTGCACTACATTCCATGTTAGATCCAATCTGCTTTTTAGACTATGCAGACCTAGCCCCTATCCCAGAATTAGATCTGCTCATGTCGCTCAAAATGCACTGACTTTAAACACAGTTTCCAAAGATGTAGTTTCTTAACCACAGTGGAAGCGTGAACACTTCACTCTGAGGCTGAGGGAACAGCATGCAAGGATGATAGAGGTTTTATAAAGGTTTCCCACAAGCCAACAAGGAGTGAACATCCTAAAGGTTAAACCCTGGGCTGTACCCGAGTGTGAGGTTCCCACTGTGTGTCTACATATACCAGGGCTCTCATCATAGATCTCTACAATGCTCGTGTGTTTCCCATGCCCTACCCAGCCCTGCTTGTCCTAACCCAATCCAATGACATCTATGTGGCTCTGGATAAGAAAATCAGCAACAGTGGGACAGCTCAGCCTGAGTTTTGGCCCTAGTGACATGAGCTGGGCCAGACTCACAGCTTGAAAACACCTTGTAAGACTGACTGAACTCTCACCCACTGAATCACCTGAGCATTGTGTTTGAACTACACAGGCGAGGAGGCAGACATCTCTGGGGAAGCCACGTGTGAATTAGCCTCAGTCCCTAACATCTTCAGGTTAAATCGGCTACAAACGTGGTGGTTTTTTTTTTTTTCTTTTCCCCCTTAGAGGGTGTGAAGCGAGGAGAGAATAAAAACAAGGAGCCCAGAGGAGACTCAGGGTTCATCAGGAGCACTGGCAAAGAATGTAGATAAAGTAGGATGAAGACAGAGGCCAGAGAAACTCCTGGAGGTGTTCTGTTAAGAGAGGAGCTGGAGGAAGTCAGTCCGGGTCTTTAATTTGTTCAGTGATTCCCAGCATCTGAAGAGCTGGGTATTTTCCCATAAATTCTCAGCTTTGCAGCTGCCACATTGTCCACTCGTTCCTACAAAGCATCAGTCAGTAAGACTGGAAATCACTGTCCCCTTTTAGGTGGGATGCACCCTCTCCAGTGTGAAAAAAAATTAGTCTGGACAGTGGTGGTGCATGCCTTTAACCCCAGCGCTTGGGAGGCAGATGCAATCGGATTTCTGAGTTCAAGGCCAGCCTGGCCTATAGAGTGAGTTCTAGGACAGCCAGGGCTACACAAAGAAACCCTGTCTCGAAAAAAAAGGGGGGGGGGTCAGAATCTGTCTGAGTTCCCATCCAAGACCAAGGATATGAGCCACTCTGATCATGAGGAAGTTATTTGACCTGATTTGCGGATTGAGGCCAATAACGGCACTGCACATAGGGTCCTTTGATGATTAAACCGGTTAATACCTATAAATCACTTAGACCAGAGCCTGGATTCTGCTCCCGAACCCTAAGGCCATCTCCAATATGAATAACGTTGTCACCGCTCTGTTTGGTGCCAGGCTCCTCTTGGCATTTGTGCCTATGTCTTTCTGCGACAGGAGAATTTGGAGAGGAAAAGATTTAGGAGATCAAAAGGCCCCTGCAAATCCTCATCACATCCTTAGGTGTATGGCTTTGAGCAACTTCCTTGTATCTTTGGCCTTCTGCTTCTTCATCCCCAAAAACAGAATAAAAGTATTTAATGAGTCATTTCCTTGACATTAAATGAAGCAGAAGGGGACTTTTGTGTGACTAGCACATAGTAGGTGTTCAGTGCATACTCACAGACTTCCCTTCCTCCACCCATCCCTACCTGGAGAGCTCGGGTAGGGGTTCTAAGTGGGTCATGGAGGAGAGAAATTTTTCCAGGTCAGCTGCCTTCAGCTTCAGCTCCAATTAGCACTTTGCCTGGTGGAGTTGTTTTCTATCAATTCAGGATCCATAACCTTCACAATAGCGGGAGTGACTCTCTTCGCTGTTTGTGCCAGGCACTGTTCTGAGTTGAGTGGGCTCAGTGCGGTGTGGGCTCTCTCTTTAAGGCTGGTACTCCTTCAAAGCAGGGGTGATGCTTAAGCTTCGAGCCAAATGCTCCTTCCCGAGCAGAGGGCCCCTGGAGATGCGTCTGGGAGGTGATCCGAAATGGGAACAGCGATTACATCCAGCTGTCTACATGGCTTCAGGCACAGAGATTGGAGTGTGGGAACCCGGCAGACTCTGTGTGCCTACAGTGGGACTTCTTTTCTTGCAGTCTCCCTGCCTACAAGGAATCTGAAAACAACCACCTTTCCCACATATACATCTTCTTCATATGTCTAGCTCATTAAAAAAAAGAAAACAAAACAAAACCAACAACTATTCTCCACCATGAAAACCAGAGCAAAAGCTTGCTCTGCTTTCCATGGCCAGGATGCTGAACACAGACAGAGGCCTAGACTAGCAACTTAGAGTAAAAGTAAAGAGAAACTGAGTTACAGAGGGCTGAGAGAGCTGAGCTCTTCAACGCCGGACCCTGGGGCTGGGGAGGAGACGCCATTGACAAAGTGCTTGCTGCTCCTGAAGACCCAAGCACAGGCTCCCGCCGTCAGGGAGCACATCCTAGCTCAGAAATGGGGGGTCGAGACCAGACCATTTCTGAGGCTCCTTGACTAGCTAGCTTAGCTAAATTGGGGGAAGTTCTAGGTAAAAATTAGACTCTGTCACAATAAAAAAGGTAAAGTGTGATTGAGGAAGACAGGTCTGGGCTTGACATGCATGTATACACACACACACAGACACACACAGACACACACACACACACACATAGACACATGCATACACACACAGAGATGTACACAGACACACACAGACACACACACATAGAGACATACACATATGCACGCGTGCGCGCGCACACACACACACACACACACACACACACAGCTCTTCTCCTTGGTTATGTGACCTTAGGTAGATAAGTTTACTCTCTGGACAAGTTTGCCTATAGGGAAACTAGTGGCCGAAGCCTCAGAGTGTTGCTGTGAAGATTCCAGAGTTATAAGTAATGGCTGGTTTGCCTTTAGCACAGAAACCAGACACATAATGCTCTCAGCCCACAGAAACACCACTGGTGTTGATGTTATTGTTATCAGAGTTAATGGAGACTGCCTAGACCAGCAATTCTCAATCTGAGGGTCATGACCCCTTTGGGGTATTAAACCACCCTTTCACAGGGGCTCACCTAAGGGCATTGAAAACTACAGATCTTTACATTACCATTCATAACAGTAGCAAAATAACAGTTATAAAGAAGCAATAAAGATAATTTTATGGCTGGGGGTCACCACAACATGAGGAACTGTATTAGAGAGTTGTAACATTAGGAAGCTTGAGACTCACTGTCCTAGACTTTCCACCTATCCAAACCCCACACAAGTGTCAAGGCTTGACCTAATTTCCTCACCCTTTATTGACTTTCCCTGACCAAGCGAGACCACAGATATCTCTGGGAAAGCCACATGCAGAGTGTGTAAAGTGGAGATGGGACTGTTCCAAGGTATGGCTGAGAAGTTTTTATTGCAGATATGAGGGAGAGCACAGCCAGAGGCATCTGGAAGAGTCTCGAGCAAGGAGAGAAAGTAGTAGACTGAACATGACCAGCAGCCTAAACTGGGCGTGAGAGGAGAGAGAAGGGGGAGGAAGAGAAGAGCGTATGGACAAAGGTGCCCGAGAGAAAGGGGTCAAAAGAGCACATGGCTGAAATGTCAGGGTGACATAGGAATCAGAAGGGGGCGGGGCGGGAGGAGAAAGCCCATGAGCTGGAGAAGAAGGAAAGGTGAGAACTGCAGATCCTGAGGGGGCCTGGCAGTCGGCGTGTGCGTGTGCTGTGCATGAGAAGAGGCGTCACAGTTGGCCAATTTATGTCAGGTTCAGTTTCTTTTGGACCTGACACAGATTCCTGCCCCCCTTCCTGTTTGATCTCCTTATTGAGCCCAAGCTGGCCTTGGCCTCTTCTAATAGCAATTCTCCTGTCTTAGCTTATGAAGTGCTAGAATTACAAGCATACACCATGATACCTGGCTCCTATTTCTCTTAAAAGCCCAAAATTTTGGAACTAGGCTAAGTGGGATTGGATCCCACCTGTAACGATAAGTCCCTGTGTCTGTTCTCTGAGGGTCATTTGCTTCACCATTTCAAGATGGAAAAGGAATAGACTCCCCTCATTGAGTTACTGTGACAGTCGAGTAGTGTCATGCCTGTAAGAAAAGAAGGAACTGAGAACACTGAATTTGTGTGACTTTCGCTCCTTGGAAGATTTTCTTTTTCTGTTCCTTAGAAGACATTTTTTCCCCCAAGATAGAGTTTCTCTGTATAGCCCTGGCTGTCCTGGAACTCACTCTGTAGACCAGGCTGGCCTCAAACTCAGAAATCTGCCTGCCTCTGCCTCCCAAGTGCTGGGATTACAGGCATGCGTCACCGCCGCCGGCCTTGGAAGATAAAGCACACACAGAAACAGTGTGCCTGTGATGGGGGGGGGGGGGGGCGCCACCTCCCTCCCCCCCCCACAAGGCATCCTGCAAGCAGGATTCGAGTCAGAGGCACAGCATGTCTGAACTGCTGGGTTCTACCTTTCCCCACTGTCAGCCAACCCCAGGCAAAGCTGGGGGTGTTGAGTCAGCTCCACAGTTCATTCTTTCCTGCTTTTTGCCCTCTTCCTTTTCTTTCTGAATCACCAGCTCCTCATTTGCTAGCATCTTGTGATCAGAGACCCTTGTGTGCTACTTGGGGTTCGTTTCTAAGAGCAAGCGTATTTGGTAGTTTCATCTCAGAGCGTATCTATTCATCTTGTGTGTGTGTGTTTTTTTTTTTTTTTTTTTTTTTACCACTGGCTCACATACCCAAAGATGGAGAGTTTTGATAATTAAGTAATTTAAGCAGAACACCAGAGAAACCTCAGCGGAACGGCGGGAACTTGTGATACGAGGAATGAGCTAGGCTAGCTTTTGGACTATTTAATGAGCTTTCTGAAAGTAATTACTTGAAACTTGGGTCTATTTGACTAATATTTTTCTTCTTCTTTTTTTAATTTTCACAAGTGCTTTGCTGAGAAATGCAAATGGCCTCTGAACGAACACATCCTCCGAGCTGGCCAAATGTCAGTGTGTCTTACGACAGGAGAAAGGGGTTTGACCATGTAGAAACTGACCTCATTAGGGGCACCTATAATCACATCAAGCTCATTCATGAACCCAAATGACAGCCTGTGACACTTCTAATGGGATGTTCAAGGCCATATTTGAACTTCAGTTTGATTCTCCCTGAGGGACTTTGCTCTGGGGTGGGTATCATTTCTGTCTTCGTTCCTTCAGAGGCCTGGCTAAGAAACTGTCCCTGGGAGGAAATTCAAACAGTAAGACCGGTTGACAGTCTGCACTGATTTTCCTAAGTCGCTGGAATAATAATATCTCAGCAACTCTCATTTCCTGGTCTGCAATCTGTTCAATGTTTTTCTTTCCTTTTTAGCTAATGACCAAACATCCAGGCAAGCGCCTGGGTTGTGGGCCTGAAGGAGAACGAGACATTAAGGAGCACGCGTTTTTCCGGTATATCGACTGGGAGAAACTCGAACGCAAGGAGATTCAGCCACCTTACAAACCAAAAGCTGTAAGTATAGCTCTCTGCGGCTGGCCAGTCTTCCACAATATGCTCTTTCTTTGGTGTGCGCATGCTCTGAATTCTCTTTGAGGCGTGGACATCAATGCATCGACTTGAATGTGTCTGTAGGTGCCTCTCCCCCTGTGTGCACCAAGTCCCTGGATACCAACATGGCAATTATTGCAAAGCCAGGCCTCTGTACATAAGGGAGAGACAATTGATACAGAGAGCTTTTGTTGTTGTTGTTGTTGCTTTGATTCAATTATTGTAACTGTCTGAGCTGCCACCTTGAAGGGTTGGGGGGAGGGGGGAGGGAATGGTTCTTGGGTGAAGAGAGTCCAGACTTACTTCAGAATTGTGATGAAGAATCTAATTTTGCCCTCCTTCCTTCCTCAGTTCAACTGTGTCATTTTCTCTTCAGACTGACATTGAAAAGGTCATGTTGTTTGTCTCAATGGTATTTAAATTCAATTCTGAAACTTACAGTACTACCTCTGAGTCCGTAACTGGGAATGGCTCACCAGCCAGCCCTTTCCCTGGGTGAAGGAGAAAGAAGCAGACGCACAGACTTCCATAAGGCTGCGGTGTAGATTATGTGATCATACAGTTGTGACGTCAGAATAAACTTCCCATTCCCCACAGTTGCTGGGAAAAACTTGCAGCCCCAAAGACCCAGCAGGGTCCTTGCCAGGTTCTGGCAAGCGGGAGGAGGAGTTTGTACCTAGATGAATTAGAACCGGTGATTTTAGGAGGTAGATGTTTCTTTGTTGATGCAAAGTACAGCGCAGACCTGGTGACTTTATTATGTGTTGTGAAACTACTGACTGAGGTTGTAAAGGGAGTATAAACATTGTCATTGAAACTTGCAGTCATAAGGGTCTCAGTGTTCAGACAAGAAAGGTGATGATAGTTATTTTAGTGTGATAATTGTTAATTTCATGAGCATTTATTATGTGCTAGATGCCATGTTGAGCATTTCATTTACAGCATCTAATTAAACCCTCACAACAGCCTACAGGGTGGGAACTATTATTCTGGCATGTGGGAGAAGAAAGGGGAGACTCAGAGGTTAAGGCACTTTGACCACAGTCACCCAACTGCTGTGGTATGGAGCGAAGGGAGAATCCATGCCGTGAGTGGTCTAACTCCACTGGAAGCTTTCTGTGCCTAGGGAAAAAGGGCAGTAGTATGAGAAAATCTCTCAAGTGATTCTTACAACGTTGTAGAGCTGTCCCATCTCTGCTGCAGCCCTGCTGAGCCTTGTTCTAGATAGATCTGAGTGCTAAGAAGCCAGCTCCAATGGAAACAGCCAGTCCTGCTGTTGAACATTCTAGTTTAATACCAAATCAATCTTCCCAGAAAGTCCAGCAGAGACACACTCTCTCTAGATCCTTCTGGAAGTTTGTGAGATTATATCTGGAGCTCAGGCATCTGGATTAAAGCCCCCCTGAGAGCACACCCATATGACATCACTTTTGAGTGTCATTATCATTCATCTTAAAACAAAGCCACAGGCTGGAGCGTGGCATTCCTAATAGCAGCATCTGACCATCGACAAGTAGACTCTGTCTCTTGACTATTTTAGAGCCTGTGATCTTGGACTAGTCAAGTGCTCTCTGACCTAATTACTTTTTCATCTCTGTAGTGTAGCAAGGTAATAGTTTCTGCATCAGAGGATCATTGTGATATAGAAAGCACTTGGGATGGGCTTGGTTCATGACAAATTCTCAAGGATAGTTGATTATAGTAATCAGTGATGTCATTGAGTAGTTAGTATTTTGGGTTTAGGGTCTTTGAGGGGCAAGTTAGTAGTACTGTTTCTTAAAGGTAGTGTCTGTGCTCAGTGTTGGGGTGAAGATGGCGTTACATGTCCTTGGCAGTATAGCTGCCTTTACTGAACCCATTGGGAATAAATTGAAAGGTAACTTGGAAGGGATAAGCAGGCTCTTTGTTCAACAAACTGGTGATTTGAAAGTAAGACCCAGTAGAGCGTGTGTGTGTGTGTGTGTGTGTGTGTGTGTGTGTGTGTGTGTGTGTTTAAATGCTGAGGTGTGTGTATATGCACATGCGTGTTTGTGTGTGCATGCATATGAATATGTATACATGTTTGTGCATGTGTATGTATGCATGTTTATGCATGTGTGTGCATGTGAGTATGTGTGTATGAGTGTGTGTGTGTGCTTGTTTAAATGCCAAGGTGTGCGTATATGCACATCTGTGTGCATATATGCACATGAGTGTGCGTGTGTGTCTATGCATGTTTATGCATGTATGTGCATGTGTGTATGTGTGTGTGAGTGTATGTGTGAGTATGTGTGTTTAAATGCTGAGGTGTATATGTGGTTGTGTGCATATTTGTGTACAGGAGGTGTGCATGTGCATGTGGAGGCCTGAAGCTGACTTCTGGATTCTGCCTTGATTATTTTTCACCATGTTGACCATGCCAGGGTCTCTCAGTAAAACCCCAGATCACTAACAGAACTAGTCTAGTTAAACAAGTTGTTCTGAGGATGCTGCCTCAGCCTCCAAAACTCTGGGATTACAGATGGACTGCCACATGAACTCAGCATTTGCCTGGCTTCTGGAGATTCAAGCTCTTCCAGTCTTTCTGTTTGCATTTATCCCTGCAATCCTTCTCTCAGCGTACCCCTCCACTTGGGTTTTGCAAAGCTATTTATAAGGTCTCAGAATGTGAGCCTCTCCTTTTCTTACTTTGCCCATGCTGATTCACACTGAAGCCACTGGACATTAGGACCTTGTGTTAGAATTGTACATCAGTGGTTTTCAAATGGTCTTCCCGGACCAGCAGCAACAGCTTCCATCTGAACCATGTTCAAAATAAACTGCTAGGATTCAACCTAGGCATCCTGAATCAGAAATGCTGGTAGCAGGGTGGGATGCTGTGGGTCCAGGAAGCCCTGCAGAGAATCTGAGACATGCTGTAGGCTGAGAACATCGCTCAAGCAGCAGCAGCAGCAGCAGCAGCAGCAGAGAGAGAGAGAGAGAGAGAGAGAGAGAGAGAGAGAGAGAGAGAGAGAGAGAGAGGCCAGAGGAAGGTGGCAGAGAAAACAGCTAGTTACAGGAGGGAGATTGGTTTTCGGCCATTTGGGAATCAGACAATGGCTTCTGGCATACATCAGAGACTGAGTTTCACACACTTTAAAGGAAGAAAGAAAGCTGCAAGCTACAGGGGGAGGCAAGGAGGCCAAAGAGGAAGCTGAGGCTTCACGCTCTCATTTGAAGCTGGGGATGGCACTTCTTAGCTGAAATCTCACTATTTCTTCATAATTGGCAGAATATGTTTAAAAATTAAACAGTTCAGGGCAAATAAAAACATATCCATGGCCCACATGTGGCTTGTGGACTGCTAGTTTGTAACCTTGGGGCGTGTTGATGGATCAAGTTGGGGTGACATTTAGCCAGTTCCTGTTAGTACTATTTGTGAGTAGTTAAGAGTCCATTTTGACTGGAAAGTTATTTGTGACTATTCTTGCTAAGGGTCATGAATATACAGGGCTTACAGGCTAGAGAGTTATTTCATTTGAAAAAATGCCACATAAGCACAAGGATCTGAGTTGATCTCTCTCTCTCTCTCTCTCTCTCTCTCTCTCTCTCTCTCTCTCACACACACACACACACACACACACGCACACTGCATGCATACACGTATACTTAAATTCACTCAGTGCACCTCCAGCCTATGTCTGGCTCTTAGAAGACAGTCAGGAAAGGGTAGTTGTCTTCTGCCTTTATCATTGATTACTATCAACGAATTCCATCAATAGTTAAACCACTAACATCAATAATTCTTCTCATATTAATTGTGTAACTGAATAATTGTTAGTGACTGTCAACAAAAGCCGGAAACTGCTGAGCATTTTATATTATTTCCAACCATACAAAATCCTGAATTATTCTATATGGGTTTAGTAATGCCTTTCAAAACACAGTAAGCAGACCAGGGTATGTTTCCAGATGTTTTACCACTGGTCCTCAGGGTAGAAGAGCTCACCTTGGTCTCCCTGGATAGATTTAGAAACTCACTTTTCCCACAGTATCTATGGAGTATTGGTTTGAGGATACCAAAATCCACAGAGGCTCAAGTCTCTCCTATGAAATAGGTAGTATTTGAATGTAACTTACACATATTCTACTTTAAATCATTTCTAGATCACTTACTATATATAACAAAAGCAAATGATATGTAAAGAGTTGTTATGTCATTCAGAAAGTATATCAGTTTACTTTCTATTGCTGTAATAAAACACCATGACCAAGGCAATTTATAGAAGAAAAGAATTGATTTTGGCTTGTGGTTCCAGAGAAATGAGTGTCTCTCGTGGCAGCAAGCAGCAGGCATGGTAACTGAAGCAAAAGCTGAGGGCTCATGTCTTGAACAGCAAGCCTAGATCAGAAAAAATGAACTGGAAATGACACATGACTTTGAAACCTCAAAACCCCAGTGACACACCTCCATCAGCTAGGCCACGCCCCCTTCAGCAAGGCCACACCTCCTAAACATACACAAACAGTTCCACCAACTGGAGTCGAGCATTCAAAGCTCTGAGCCTATAGGGCACATTCTCATTCAAACCACCACAGAGTATAATGGCAAGAAAATAAATCTTCTGTGTATCTATGTATTTGGTGAATATGCAACACTTTATTCTTGTATTTTTAAATTATTTTGTTTTGGGGGCTGTGGAGACCAGGCTCGCCTTAAACTTATGATCCTCTAGCCTCAGACTCCCAAGTGCTGAGATAACAGGCATGTGAACCACAACAATCTGAAGTGTGTATGGTGTGTGTGTGCGTGTGCGTGTGCGTGTGCGTGTGCGTGTGTGTGTGTGTGTGTGTGTGTGTGTGTGTGTGTGTGTGTATGCCCACCCACCTATTTGATTCTTCCTGCTAATGTTCCTCTTACATTGCTGATCCAGTTCTTCTTGTCCCCACCCCCCAGCCCAGGACCTGTGCTTCCCCATCCTTATCTTCTTATCTGCCTGTCATCTCTGAAATGCCTGTGGCAAGTGTGCAGAGTCTCATTGCCTGGTGGGATATTAAAAAGCACGTGTGTACCTGTCAGCGTGCCTGATTCATGCATGCTATTAAGTGAGCTGAGGGAGAGAAAGCGCAGGGCAGAAGCAGAGGCCTGTATTCAAACACCAGTGAAGGGTGCTATTATGGGTGGTTCGTTAAAATCACTTTAAATGGGTTTTGTTTGTTCTTTTATTGTGGCAAGGAGTAGCTTGACAGTGCATTGTTTGAGACTGTACTAAAATATACTAGGTTCGTTGTATTGTCATAGGCAACAAAGTAGTGTGTGTGTGTGAGAGAGAGAGAGGGAGACAGACAGACAGACAGAGACAGAGAGACAGATCCTATGGGCTGAGGCACACGTGCTCATGGACATAGAGGCTGGTTGTCAACTTTGAGTTTCTACCTCTGGCCCACCCCACCTTATTCTTTTGAGACAGAGTTCTCAATCTATGCTATAATGTTTCATGTAAGCTGACTGGTCCAGCAAGCCTCTTGGAATCCTCCTGTCTCTGCCCCCTCTCAGCATCAGCACTAGGATTACAAATGCACACCATCATGCCTGGATGTTTCTACATGGGTGCTGGAGATCTGAACTCGGGTCCCCCTGCTTGTATGGTAAGCTGTCTGCTGACTGAGTTGTCCCCCCAGCGCCATACAGTAGTGTCTTTAATGTGTATCTGGTCACATCAGTCTCTTCCTTGCAACCCCATACCAGCTTTCTGATACCTCATAATAATGCCCATGGGTCTTTGGCATATATGGCCTTCGAGTCCCTCCCACAGTCTGGCCCCCTAGCCCAAAGGACCAGCACTCCTGGATTTCTCTTATTTCTCTAACACTCAGCCTTTTCTCTCTTTGCTAGCTTTACCTATGCGAAACCATTGTCTGGGATGCCCACAGCCCTTCCCAGCCTCCTCTTCCTCTCCTGGAGGCTAGGTGCTACCTCATTAAATCCAAAGAACATCACCTCCTCAGGGAGGCTCCTCCTCATTCCTGAGTAGGGACCTGCTTCACAAACTCATTTCATGTTCTTGCGATTGTGTGCTCAATTTAACATCTGTCGTTTTGACAAGACTGTGTTAGGTTTTTTTTTTCTTTTTTCACCATCAGAGTCAAAGCCTAGCCTAAGTTTTAGCACATAATGGATGCTAGAAAATTTTTACTGAATGAATGAATGAATGAATGAATGGCCATGAAATGGGATGCTGTAACATACCATGTTGTGGGGCATAAAGGCTCCTTTAAGACTGTATGTTAGAGTGAAAGATGATTTTCTTATGGATAGCAGGGTGTCTCCGATAAATTGGTTGTTGTGTGAGTTACTGCTGTGTTTATACAGGGCTATAATTTGCCTGCTGCACTGCAAGCCGTCATGGCTTCTTTAGGCTGAGCAGTGTACAGGGAGAGGATGCTGCAGAAGGATCTGGAGGTGTGGTGCATGGTGCGGGCTGCAGGGTGCTGCTGTCTGTCCTTGTGCAGGTGGCTCAATGCAGTGTTCCCTTTCCACGTGCACAAGTCACCTGGAAGTCTGGTGCAAATGTAGAGTCTGGTACAGGTTGCTGAGGGTGGATCCTGAGGTTTTGCATTCCTTCCATGCTCCCTGCTGCTGGCCCAGGAACTCTTATGTTGTATAGCAGGGACTAGAACCCTGAGCGCCATGGTGCAGCTGGCCATGAGTGGGATGACAGAGCCTATTGTCAGCAGGGTCTTATGTATAGTAAGAGGAGGGTGGTATCAAAGGGATGTCATGGTGAAATGTGCCTTAAGCTGTTGTGGTCAGTGTGCAGTGGGAGAGAGGTGGCAGCATATGCCCTTCCATATTGAGCATGTGGTGGGCTGAGGACTCAGAGACACAGAAGTACATTCTCTATTGGGAATGATGCTGGGTGCTAAGCCTCCCATTTGGCAGAGGATAAGGTCAGTAGCGTGTAGGTCTTGGGAACATGGTAATAAATAGCACAGAAGTTCGTATCTGTCTGGCAGAAACAGTGGTCCAGCAGGCAAGTGAAATACGTAAGGTATTATAAATTGATGAGCATGACAGTGTGAACAAAAGCAGCCATGGAGTCTGGGAGGTCCAGGATGGAGAAGAAGAGACTTTAAGTAAGGTGGGAGGAAGATATCGTGGAGAACGTGACACTTGAGCAAAGCGAAGAAGATGAGGGAGGGAGCTGTGTCTGTATGAGGCTTGGGGCATGAGTACAGTGTTAGAAACACATTCAAAGGCTGTAAACAGAGCATACCAGACATGTCTTGTGGACATGAGATCCTGGGCATCTGAGCCCAGTGGGTAAGGAGAAAAACAGAGAGACCCTGGGGCAGGAAGCAGGTACTGAGCACTACAAGATCTTTGGCTTTTAATCCAACCTGTGAGCAGAGAAATAGTAACCTAACACTGGGATTTAAAGGATTATATTGGCCAGTGAGGGGACACATGTGAAACTGAGAACAGTCATGAAATCTATTAACAATCCAGGCAGGATGCTGTGGGAACAAGGGCAGGATGGAGCCAACTGGGAGTCTTTAGGCAGTGGTTCTCAACCTGTGTGCATCGTGACCCCACAAGGGTCACCTTTCGATACTAGCCTGTATATCGGATATTCATGTTCCAGTTCATAACAGTAGCAACATTACATTTATGAAATATCAACAAAAATAATTTATGGTTGGTTCCACTACAAGAGGAACTGTGTTAAGGGATCTCAGCTTTTGGAAGGTTGAGGACCACTGCTCTAGGGTCACTTCAGCATCCTCAACCTGTCTCCAGTTCCTGGTATCTTGTAGGCAACTCAGTACCTCTATGGCACAAAGGATGGGAGAACAGGAATCCCTATGGATCACACAATTGTTCTTGAAGTAGAGGGGCTGGTAGCCCAGAGTACAAGAAGTATCAACCGAGACAATAGCTATCAAAAGAGTGCCTGTGGCTCAGAGCACTGCTCCCAGGCCACAGAGTGGTTATGGTCACCCTGTAGGTTGTAGATTGTATTCCTTCTGTCAGTGAGAGCATACTGTAGTCTCGGTGACTATTGAGAGCTTTGGCAAGGGCATTCTCATGCTTGGAAGATGTCTCTTAGAATGTTGCTATGCAGTAGTAGGGGGTATCTTTGGCCTGGGCCTTCTTGCATGCTTGTGTTTTACTATGACCCTGGGATCAGCTTATCCAGGGAGCAGTGTTGAAGCAGCTGACTGAAGGGCATGGGGAGGGGAGGGCAGCCACAGCACATCCCGCTCTATGAAGTGCAGGGAGTCTTGAGTGCTGACATGTGATTAGACATGCCCTCCTTCTGGTGCATGTGGCAACATTAGTATCTGGAAACATGAGCGGTCTGGTCATCAATTCTCTCTGAGAAGTAAATTTTAAGGTCACCTTTCAGCTGGTCCTGCTGGCACAGGCCTGTGACCCCAGCTACTCAGAAGACTTGGACTAGTAGGTTCAAGACCTGCTTTGGTCAGAACGAATTCAGGCTAGCCTGTGCAATCACAGTGATACATGTCTCAAATTAAAAAATAAAAAGACTACTAAATATAAAGTTCCACGCTAGCGTTTGCCTAGCAAGCAAGAGACCCTGCATTCAATTTCCAGTACCTAAGTAGATCATCTTTCTCTAACTCCTTGCATTGTCTGTGAACAAACATGCAGCCCACAGAGACATGATAGCTTGCTTGGTTTCTCCTTTCCTCTCTAGCCTGCATGTCAGGCCTCCCACGCCTTCCACAGGCTGACTCCTGTCATTTCCACTCTTGTTAAGTATTCTTATCTTCACTATTTACATAAAGCCTCATAGTTTCAAGACATCTCCCCATCAGGAGAGCCTAAACATCTTTCTAGCTATAAAGTCCAAGCCTTTTGAGTTCCATGCAATTTCCAAAACTATGATGATAATCAGCTGGGTCCAAGGAGATGGCTTAGTGGGTAGAGAGCTTGCAGCACAAGCATGACAACCAGAATTCAAATTTCTAGAATCCATTTCTACGATGGACACAGGATGGTTTGTAACATCCAGGAGATGGGAGACAGAGATAGGAAATCCTCAGGAGCCTGAGGATCAGTTCACCTTGTCTATGCAGTTGTGAACAAGAAGACCCTGCCTAAAATAAGATAGACATGGAGGACCAACACATGAAGTAGTCTTCTGACCTCCACGTGTGAATGTGTGAATGTGCACACACACAGACACACACACAGACACACACACATACAAAGTTGCCCACGCCCTCTGAGAGCCCCACAGTGCCACTGCTTCCAGAAGAGCTCACACCCACAGGACTTGCTTTCTCCACGGTTCCATCACTTAAAAGCATTGTTTACGAAGTCAAAAGCTTCAGCACTCCATAATGAGCTGCAGCTCCATTGCTGTGACATTCTCCTCCAGACCCAATTGCCCTTTATACAGTATGAGCAAGTGTCGCTGTGTGCATGTGGCGGAAGGTGTGTTTGATGTCCTGACATTTCTGAATCGAAGCCAGAAAGTGTAACCTTTGTGTGTTTGCTATTCAGACTCCAAATTCAAGGCTTAAGGAAGGGATCTAAGTTTTACTAGGTATGATTTATTTAAGCTTTGAACTTAACTCCAACTTAACACCTCCAAAGTACCAAATACTCAAGAGGACAATAGCTGTTTGAATGTTGTGACTTAAAATAATTCTCACAAAACCTGTATTATTCAAACACGTTAGAGAGCGTATTGAATTCTTGCCTGTGGTGGACACTGTCCTACGTGTCTTTCAAGTGTTGCCTCATGTGACTCACAACAGCATTTTGGCATAGGTATTGTTATCACCGTGTTACAGATGAGCTGGGGAGCTTGAAGATGTTAAAGACATATTGACAGTCTAGCAGTAGAGGGTGGCAGGGACAGAACTTGAACTCTGAACTCTTTACTGCCTAAAATCCTTGGGAAGATTATTGGATGAATTCGGATCACCTGGTAAGGCCTGGACTCTCACTAAGGGAAAAAAGCCATGACAACTAATGGAGTTTATTACATAATAGGAAAAGACTGAAACTTTGTGCAATCCAAATGACTTCACATTTTAAAATACTGTAGCAAATAGCTCCTGTGTTCACACCTTTTACAGTCCACTGGCACAACTGGAAAAGGTGCAAATCTCCTTCTTCTGAAAGCTTGGGTTTCAAGGCTAACAGAGACAGCAGACCTGGACTTAGAGGAGGGCAGCTTAGCATCCAAAGGAGGATCTGGGGTTGGGCTCTGGAAAGAAGAGATGCTTCCCTCATCCATTCTGGAGGTTCTCTGTGCATCTCTATGGAAGCAGAGTTTGCAGAGATTGTAACAAAAATACTAGGGTGTGTTCATATAGTAGCTGATGGGTAGCCCAGAGTCATTTAGAAACACAGTCTGAGACCTCTTTCCATATGCTCCTATCCCCATGGAAAGTCCATCAAATTATGGATCAAATCAGGCTCCCTTCAGATAGTTGGAATTTTAGCAGGTGCCTGGACCAAACAGAGTTCCAGAATCACTTGCCAGGTGCGTGACTTTGTACTGATCCCTGGAAGAGAAGTCAGCGATTGAGTTGAAATGATGATGGGACACGCCCATGCTCTGAGAGAGCATGGAACTGTTAGGAGGTCTGGCAATAATTAGTGGAATGTGATACAAGTCAAGGATCGGAAGACTGCCTTGGAAAGGGAATTCAACTCCTTCATCCAACAGATGAACAGAGGGCTAGAGATTTGTCTACATGACTCACCCAGGGAATATAACAGAACGAAGATGCAGGGCTGTATTCATTATGCTATTTATAACTATAACAAGTCATCCCTGTTAGCCAAATTGTTTCCTTTTCCTAGAAAATGTAGACCTTTGTGAACTTAACTAAGCTAATTGCACCCTGGAGAGAGAGGAGTTAATATTTATTTTCCTATACATGTAATGAAACATACTCAGACCCATGAGAAAATAACATGCCCATGGTCATCCAGAGACTAAGTCTGAGCATCAGTTAATATAAAATCTTACCCTTCACCTCAGAGTCCCCCAAAGAGCTCTTTCCTGTGATAATGTTTCTTCCCTCATCCATCAAACTCAGCCACACAGATGTGAGGTCTAATCTTGACTTCACCTACCTCCCTGAGGGATAGGCCTGATTGGGTAGATATTTGGTAGGACCACGTTTTGACTCTTTGGACAACCCCACCTAGGTTGTAATGATAATCACAATACCCCATGACTAAAGGGCAAGAGAACAGTCAAGAAGAGAACCGAGAGTATCAAGGGAGACTGCCCATTGTAGGCATACATTTTTTTGCAACCTACTTTTTTTTTTTTTTTTTTTGATGTCTGCATAGGGTTGTGTTTTTATTTTTTTTTCTAGGAAATTATTTTTTTATTCGATATATTTTTTTATTTACATTTCAAATGATTTCCCCTTTTCTGGATCCCCACTCCCCGAAAGTCCCATCAGCCCCCTTCCCTCCCCCTTAATAAGGGTTCAACCTCTCCTCTAGCCCACCATCCAGCAGAGGCAGAGGAAGAGAAAAGTTATTAGGATGTGGGGAAAGTGGACCTGTTCAGCAATAGTTCTTTGGGGTGAGGGACGGAGAAGCTTGATCTTCTTTCTCAGCAGTTGAGTCCTGTAGCAAACACCAAATGCAACTCAGCAGCTGCAGACCAGTCTTCTAAGCAGGCAGACACCAGGCATGAACTAGCAGCTGTAGTTCATCCCTGACGAAACTGCCAGGCTCTCCAATCAGACTGATGTGAGGCCACAGAAGTAGCAAGCTGCCACAGGAACCTCATGAGCAGCTCTTGGGTGAGTTTCTCTCCATGGCAGAGTTACCACAAGTTGAGCTCAACAATGCCACATAAGGTGAACCAATCCATGTGTGTTGTTAGAGAAGAATAGTGAGGCAGAGCAACCCAAACCAATGCTCACTGCTTGTCCCCCACTGTCTGTGGGGTCACATTTGTACTCCTCCATCTCAGGCCCTTCCACGTGTCTGCTTTAGCAGAACATCCCTTCACCTGTGTCTGCTTCAGGAAAACATTCTTTCACGTGTCTACTTTAGCAAGACATCCTTTCATCTGTGTGCCCCAGCAAAACATCATTTGACATAACTAACTTTCTAAAGAAAATTAGTTTCTACTTCAGTCCATCAAAAAGTGGACTGAGAGTCAAATGGAACCATAGCTCAGCATCAGCTTTTCAGTTTAGCAGGTGAACGAAGATGGGCAGTAAGGAGGTCTCTGGTCCTCCACAGATGTCGGCTCTGTGACCTCAGTTGGGCCCTGTGCCTTCCAGACCTAAGTCCCTTGGACAAGCCCTAAAGCTTTTTTTTCTCAAGTTCTTTTCACTCAAGCTTTAACCCTTTGCTCCCTGGTAATAACACCATCTCCTGAGTGACTGGAAAAGTTGAGATGTAGGTGGACCTAACCTAGCTTATCAATGATTAGGAATGTTGACAGTCATGATCTCTGCAGTGTGTGACTTCTCTCTATTCATGCCCTGAATGCCACCCACCCATCTCTCCATAAACATCTGTTTATAGTTTCTCTCCACATTAACCAGGCTTCCTGTGGTTGCAGACAGGATCCCGATTCAAGCTGACTGTTAAGGTAAACTACTCAGTATTTAGGTGTGGCTAGACCTATTGCCTCAAATAGTGCTAAGGAGACTCAACTTCCCTATCTCTTTTGATTGTTTCCTCTACCTCTAACCAATTGTTCTTCTCAGAAGACTTTGCGGTCCTTGGGTTAGTAAGATCTTGACTTTTGTGACAGATTCCTAACAGAAACTATTCACAGGAGGAAAGACTTATTTTGGCTCACACTTCCAGTTCATGGTTTGCTGTTTCCTTATCTATGAGGCTGTCTGAGGCATAGTGTTGCAGCCGAAGGGCAAGACAGGGCAGAGCAGCCCATCTCATGGCAGCTAGAAAGCAGAAAGAGGTAGGAAAGGAGTGGGACAAAGGCACATTCCCAGAAGCCTACTTTGTCCAGGTGATTGGATATATGCTTGTCTCAGGGAGTGACACTATTAGGAAGTGTGGCCTTGTTGGAGTAGGTGTGGCCTTGATAGAGGAAATGTGTCACTGTGGGCATGGGCTTTACCACTCTTCTGTTCGCCTTCTGAACAAGATATAGACCTCTCTGCTCCTCCAGCACCATGCCTGTCTTGATTCTTCCACTGCTTCAGGCCTTGATGATAATGGACTGAACCTCAGAACCAGTATGCCAACCCCAATTAAATGTCCTTTATAAGAGTTGTCTTGGCCGTGGTGTCTCTTCATGGCAATGGAAACCCTAAGACACTTTCCACAGCTCCATCACCTCCAAATGTCTGTTCAAATTTTGGATCTGTTGGTGGATGAAAGCATTGATTAGGTCAGAGCCTTATGGTTTAGTTGTCTCTGGAAAGAATCAACACATTCAGAAGCGTGCTTGGCTGATCTCTTGGCATCTCTTGATGTGATCAAGTTAACATTCAAGGCACATGGCAACAAACAGCTTGGTTCCTGGAAGGTCCAGAGACTTTCACAGGAAAGAGCTTCTTTTTCCTAAAATTCCTGGTAGCTCTAGACTTACTCTTCATAGATGGTTATTAGGCCATATGCTTCTCTTCTGTTCCCCGTTATCAGGGGGATGGACTATGCTAATTGACTTGACTTGCATCATCTGTCCCCTTTAGCCAAGAGACTGGGTCTGTTCCTAGCTATACAAAGCATAAGAAAGAAAGGATGTGTCTCTCTGTTGCTAAGAGGGGAGATGTCTGCTGTGTAGACAAGCTATCTGTTCCAACTCTTTCCTGGCCATCTTATTTATTCATAACACACCGGCTCATTTTCGTCTTAAAAACCTCTTCTCTGGAACATGAGGTCCCCTCTTCACTCTAAAGCTGACCGCCTCCCCAAACTTTGCATAAACTGTTAGGAAAGGTTGCTGGCTCTGGTTAATGACAATGTGCTCCTTCCTTTCTGGTGCAAGCTGCCCCCACCACCCCATTGGCATTTTTCCCTTTGAGTCATCATTGACGTGGAAATTGCCTGCTCTCTCAGGCCTGAGGTCTTTCTTGACCTCATTGCTTCATACTTTGATCTTCCTTTAAAGGAAATCTGGAAAAATCAAACTTCCAGTCACACCCAATATCTCATAATGGAAGAGATTGAGCCCCTCAACATCTCATAATGGACGTAGTGTATGCAGTCATGATTATGCAAACAGAACTAATTTATCCAGAAAAGGCATGGGAAGAGGAGATGGATTTGTTGGGAATGAATGGGGTTTCAGTGTAGGCAAGATAAGAGAGGATAATGTAGTGACTATGATTTAGTATATATGTGTGTGAAACTACCAAAGGGTATTTTTTTTAAGGTTATACAGTGAAATTTCACATTCCCTCTTCCTAGGAGCCTTGCTGCACTCTCTTAGAGTGACCTATTACAGCTAAATTCCTCTGGGACACCTCTGTAAAGAAGTGTGCAAGCCCAAAATACACCATGTCCCATTCAAGTATAGCATATAACAACATACATCTTCATCTATACACAGATATGTACTCAAACACATACACACACACACACACACACAATTGTTGAATCTTAGGGCTGGAGAGATGGCTAAGTGTTTGAGGGCACTGATTGCTCTTTCAGAGGATGCAGGTTCAAATCCCAGCACCCACATGGCAGCTCACAACTGTCTGTAACTCCAAAATCTGACACCTCCCACAGGCATACATGCAGGAAAAACACCAATGCACATAAACAGAGATAAATTATTTTTAAAAATAGTTGGATTTTGGTTGGTTTTTTAATAGCTATCCAATTAAGATGCCAACATAGATAAAAGCTTAGAATCTCACTTCTATCCCATCTGAATGTGGACCACTTTTGTTCCTGACTTCAGTCTCTTTGCCCTCGAGCTGACACTTATCTGCACACCAAACTCTGATTTATTCTTCTAGTAAGTTCTCGAATACATGACTACTGTGGATCTTTTCTGTCCCTGGGTTCTACATCTTTGGCTCCAACCAATCATGGATGGTTATTTTTAAGAAATTAAATTTTGTCTCTGTAGAACATGTTAGAAGGCTACCATGACATCATCCCCCAAATGGAACAGGATAATAACTGCTTGTACAGCATTTGCATCATGTTAGGTACCCTAAGTCTTCAGATTTATACAGTATGTACATAAGTTATGCCGACATTCTATATAAGGAACTGCAGCATCCAAGAACCAAGGTCCTTAAGGAGCCAAAAAAGACATGTGGCACTGACCCATAATGGATTTGAAGGGGCAACTGTCTATCTGCAAGCTAAATTCAGAATCTCTCTACTCTATTTATATTTATTTGGATTTTGGGGGGCTCTCTCACTGGCCTGGAGCTCACCTTATTAACATAGGCAGGCTGGCCAGTGAGTCCCAGCAATGTGCCTGTCTCCAGTGCTGAATTACAAGTGTGTGTGACTGTGCCAGGCTTTTTACATGAGCTCAAGCATCTGAACTCAGGTCCTAATGCTTGCATAGGCACATTAGCAACGTATCTACCCCTAGGTCTCCTCCTTGTAAAGTCCTTCTTCCTGACTGAATGAAGCAGTATTTACTAGGTTTCCTGCCTCCCTAGCTACTCCTTGTAAGAGCTCCAACTCTATGAGAAACCATGCCCAATGACAGCAGAATTTGGACAATTAAGATCTTCCCATGACCCGGTAAGGGAAACAACAAAGCCCATTTGCTGTTTATTTACAAAGCACATATTCTTGAAGACAACCTCAAAGTAGTCCCCTCCCTAAATCCACTTCCAGAACAGATCAAGAAGTGCTGTGTTACCTGCTTGAAATGTCTCTCCAAGTGGCTGTGTCTCACTGAGACTGGAAATGGATCCTTCCTGTCTGAGCATGCATCTTTTGCACCAATCTCTAACTGAAGACCTAGGTCCTGCTGGAGTCTTGCAGCTCTTCCTGGTCAGTCATCACAGTCCTTACCCTCATACCTCATAGCACCCCATACTGCACAGCACCCTCATACCTCACTTCCCTTATACATCAAGCCCCCCCATTACATCACAGGCCCCAGTCTTCACAGTACTGTCCTACTGCACAGTGCCTTCATATTTCACAGTTCCCCCCATCTTCACACCCCATTCCTCACAGCCTCCATATCTCAAAACTCCCTATACCCCACAGCTTCCCCATATATCACAGACCCCACCATACCTCATAGATCCTTCCATACTTTATAGACCCCCATACCTCACTGGGCTTGGAGCTCATGTTTTAAGTGGCAGATTCTTACAATGCTCATGACTGACTGGAATGGAATTTTCTATATTGGGTGACTTGTGGCAGAGCTTCTGAGACCCAGACTAGCCAGAGCACACCATGCCCATCCCTCATGCCCACCATCCAGAACAGAGTCAATAGCCCTGGGCTATTGGTTGCAGTGCTAAATATTGGATGCACATAAAAAAACAGTGGCAGCGACTTCTATTCTAACATTTTGATTACACTTTTTTTTTCTTAACAAGTTTTTTGTTTCATCTTCTTAGGATTTGGAAAAACAGTTATTAAGATTCTAAAGAATTAATCAACAGAAGAATGTCAAGGGCAGGGCCCAACTACTTCATTCTGAAAGGCATAATAACTATTTCAGTTTGCTACCTAGCTTCAAAACAAAACGAGTCTTTGTATTTTATACATGAAGTCAAATCCAACCACCATCTTCATCTGAACTTATGTACAACTTTCAAGTACAAAGCTTCCTTTTAAGCTTGGTAATTAACTTCACAGAAGTGATGGCCAACCTTAGTAAGTAGCATGACCCTAACAGTGAATCTTGTTAATGATCATAATATGATAGCATCATTTAAAATGAAGTCTTCAATCCAGAGTCAGAAGCATCCTCCCCACTCCCAGTCACTTCACTTATGAGGTAAATCTATCTAGAGCAAGTGAATGTTGGGAATTTACCTCACTTGTGTGCAGGTCCTGGGAATGGGAAAGCTAGGGTTGTTCTCAGGGCATCTCAGCTTACAGAGCCATGCTATGCGCATGCTCTGGGATAGTGGGGTACTACAAGAATCTCTGGATCTTGCCTCTCCTGATTTACTCCGAGAGACCACACATACATTGTCAACTTTTCAATTTTCCTGTTGAGTTGAGATAATCTTTTCCCTGCTTATCTCACAGATTGGTGGGAATTGGATCTTTAAAGGCAGACAAATAGAAAGGATAGGAATGATGAGAGTTTATTTCAAGCAGCAATGCGAACTTAGGGTGAATGGTTGAGGAATACAAGAGAGAACAAGTCTTTTCCAACGTGGAAAATGTTTACTGTGCATTTCACCTAGTTTCTTTTTAAAAGCGTATTAAAAAATAATGAATCCAAACATGCTTAAGGAATAAAAAGCACCCATCAGTTCTTTACCTAGACACCCAGAACAGAGCCAAAGCAGTCACTTAATGAGAGATTAGAGTCTGGAGCCTGGGAAAGGGCACAGTGGTTTAGACTAAGGACCTCAGGACCTGAGTTAGAGTCCTTAGCATCCACATAAAAGCCAGGTTAACAAGATTCACCGTTAGGGTCATATTAAGGTCTCTCAGGCCTATACTCCTAACGTTGGGAAAGGTGGGGTGGGGGTCAGGCAAATCCTGACAGCTAGCCTGGCCAGCAGCTTGGAGATGCTCTGTACCACACCCGGGTCACCATAAGCACAGACCAGACCATTGAGGGTACGTTCAGAAGTCCTGGTTGCCTTTTCTGGGCCTTGGAAATGGAATGTTGAACAACAAAAAGAGAATGTGCCTTCGTGGACCTAATATCCTAGCTGGGAATAGAGGGAATAGTGGAATAGTGGAATAAACGGGTGACCTGTGGAGCAGATTGAGATACTATGTTTTGCTGATCACACAGAACAGGATGTCCTGTGGGACATATCAAGAGATGAGGATACAGGAGCTACCTGAATCGGAGGAGACAGAGAACAGCTTCTCTGAGGAGGTAGCACTTAAACGTACTTGGAGGAAAACAAAGCATGTAATTTTTAAGTTAAAATTAAGAAAACAAAAAACAATCCAGGTGATGGCAGCACCTGTGCTCAGTCCCAGCACTCTGGAGGCAGAGGCAGGTGGATCTCGGGAGTTTAAGTTTTAGCTTGGTCTATAGAGCAAGTTCCAACCAGGGCTACACAGAGAAACCCTGTCTTGAAAAACAGACAGACAGACAAAAAAAGAAAACAAAAACAAAACAAACATGGACGATCCTTCCTTCTCAGGCTAGAGAGGTGGTGGTTCAGTGGGTGACACTTCCAGGACATCTTAGAGCTAGAATTTAAGGCCCCAGAGTTCCTATAAAGCTAGATGAGGTGGCTAGAGACAGGAAAATCCCAGAAATGCTCAGGGCAGTCAGTCTGGAGTCTGAGGCACACAGGAGGTGGCAATAAGGAGACCTTGCTTCAAACAAGCTTGCGATGGTCACACAGACTGCAATCTATAGAAAACAAAGGCACATTGTGTGCTTTTAGAGATTATATAGAACATGATGCAGTGAGATATTCTTCTACATCTTCTTTTAATTTTCAAGGATTTTTGCATGGTGATACAACAAATAGATTATTTATTTATTTAACTGTTTTCCCTATTGATTAATAGAAGATTCTCCTCCTCCTCTTCCTCCTCCTCTTCTTCCTCGTCCTCCTCCTCTTCTTCTTCATCCTCCTCCTCCTCTTCTTCCTCCTCCTCCTCTTCCTCTTCCTCTTCTTCTCTTTCTCCTTCTCCTTCTTCTTTTTCTTCCTGTAATAATTCTTGGGTTAACATCTTGTGTCCACATGCACTCACTGTAGGAACATAGAAGTGGTCATAATATGCCTTCCAGGAAGTGACTCCCTGTAGGAGGCAGGATGTGTAAAAATCAGAAGGGTGAGGTGAGATAGGTGGGAGGACAGGTTCTTGGTAGAGGAAACATCCTGGATGACAGTGGAGATGAGATCGTCATGTGAGCATCCTAGGAATGGAGATAACACAGTTTGGCTGCAGTACGTACAGGCTGGAGGGTAACAGCACATGGGCAATGGACCAGAAGACGGGAAAGTCCTTACTGAAAGCCATTCTGAAGAGTGTGGACTTTGAGGCCAGGTATGGTGGTTGCACACCTTTAATCCCAGCACTTAGAAGGCAGCGGCAGGCAGATCTCTGTGAGTTCAAGGCTGGCCTGGTCTACAGAGTGAGTTCCGGGCCAAACAGGGCTACACAGTAAGATCCTATTTCAAAAACAAAACAGAAAAACAAAAGGGCTGTGGGATTTGGGCACTGGGAGGCATTTTAAATAAAGCAAGAAAAAAAGGCCTAGACTGTTGTCGGGGTCCACGGTTTCCTTTTGTTACATGTTGACAACTGTATCCAATCCATTCAAATATCAGGGGGGAAAAACTTTCAATGCAAACATATTGCTATAATGTATCTGTTTTATCATTACTCATTAATCTTTCAGTATGTCTAATTTATAAGTTAAATGACAAAGGCAGTTATAGAAAGCTTGGTGTTATCATCTACCATTCCAGGCGACCCCCCCCCCCCAGGGGTCTGTGCAGGTGACCCCTGGGGATAAGGCCCTGGGTTCTATTGTGTCTTGGCATTTTGAATGATCCTTATGATGGGCACCACTGAGCAGATACTGTAACCATTTGTTTTCCTTGTGTGGTGGAGCCCAGGCCTCTTTGCATGAGCAGCGCAGGCTCTCCTGCTGTGCAGCACTCCAGCCCCACACTCAGGAGCCGCCCTCAGAGCTGTTGGCAACCTAAGGAAACAGAAGCCAGAAGGCGATAGGCACGGCTCAGAGATCAGCTTTTCTAGCTAGGCTTATAGATCCACGAGTGAGCATGGTTCCATCAGGCACCGCTGCTCTCTCTGCCCCTGGAATAGGTGCCCGTGGTTTAAATACACTAGTTGGCTTCATCCCCTGTCCCTGTGCCAGCGGCCCCTGTGGTGTACCCTGAAGACAGCGAGATTGAATTCACTGCCAGTAGCTAAGTGGGGCCTAGAGCGTCTACCTAGGACAGTCAGGGAGGCAGGTGTGGTCCAGACTACATTGATAATTAGATCTCAGCCACGGAGCTGCCCATTCTCTCCAAGGACACTGGCAGGCGTAGAACAGATCCCAGGCTCTGCCTCCCAAGGGCTGACGTCTCCATTTAGGGAGCGCCCCTGAAACTAATGGACAGTGACAGCTCCATTTGAAAAACATAGAAACACTTAACAGGGAGGCTGTAATCTGCCAGCCCGTAAGCTGCTTATTAGCAGGGAGATCACGCTCCGCAGCGGCTTTGCCCCCTTGCTTAACCCCTGCTTCCAGCATCTCCTCTGTGCTATCTCACTTAAAGATTTCATTGTTCTAGGAAGGGGTGGGGGTGAAGGGGTACAGAATTGCTAGAAGCTGTTTCTCAGCTCCTTTCACAGCCTCTGGGGAGCCCTGCAAATCAGCAGCCTTCCTCCTAGTGGGGATGAGAAGTGGATGGTTTTTAAGAAAAACAGCTCCTGAAGACTCTAGGTGTCTCCGCTAATAGGCTTCCGGTGTTGGCTCCTTTGGGTCTTCACATCCAAGCCAAAGGAAAGCAGCAGCAGAAATCCCTTATGACACACCATCATCCACCAGTGAGCCTTCTCAACTTGGTCCATTTGCACGCAACCCTGCCTTCTCTTTCTCCCCCTCTGGACACCATAGTTGTTCTCATTCAGTACCTGGTGTCAATCTAGCCCCAAACACTTGGACTCCACACTGCACCCCCACCATCCTCCTTCGCATCGACACTGTAATCTCCAACTTACCATGAGGAAAAACAAGGACCCGATCCCATTCCCTGCAAATGTGTCCGGACCTTAGTGGTCCTCACTCACTGAGCAGCTCAAGTCAGAGTCTCAAAGCCACCAGCTCCTCTTTCTCTCCTTCTTCAGATCCTGTCAACCATAAATGCAAATGAGTTATAGCCAAGTCCAAACGCATCTTCCCGACAGCCCCCGTCCTTTCTCAGCCAGCTGTTGCATCAGTCTCCTATCTGGGCTGTTTCAAGTGTCACCCCTGTCACATGCAGCCTTTGTTGACAACACTGGTCATCTGACTTAAGTGTTTATCAAGCTGGGATGGAAATCCACTTACCTTATATGGCTACGAGGATCATGCTCTGGCTCCTGTCCCTCTCTGTGATCTCTCCTGTCCCTCCTACTCCTTGGTCACTCTGTTCCCACTCTGTCCTCGCTGAGGATGGTGGCAAGGACACCCCTGCCTCAGGACATTTGCACATACACTACCTCTGCCTTCAATGCTTTTTTGTTCGTCTGAGGCATCCAACCGACACTGCTCCTTACTCGCTTCACTAAGCACATGCTCATAGGCCATTTCCTTAATGATGAATGACATTTGAGCATCTTTTGTGTATTTTGATTCTTTAAAAGTAGGTTTCTTATGGTAGCTAGAAAGCTAGTTTAGTGGTTATGAGCACTATGTTGCTCTTGTAGAAGACCCAAGTTCTGTTCCCAGTGTGAATATCTGTTAACCTGTGTCTCCAGCCCCAGGAGATCTGACTCCCTCTTCTGGCCTCCCTAGGCACCTACACTTAACTACACATACCTACCACACATACACGTGATTTAAAACAAATGTTAGTTTTTACAAAAATAAATTTCTTGAGCTATAAATATAGATCAGTGGGAGAGTGATCCTCTTGTGTATCTGAAACCCTAAGTTCAATTCTCTGAACCTAAAATGAGAAAAAGAAAATATTAATTTATTGCCTTTATATAATTTTCCTCTGGGCTATCTTTTCCTTCCTAGCACATAATCACTTAACTTATAATTCATATTTACAAGTTAAAGAGCCCTTTTCTGTAGCAGGCATCACAAATAAATTTTAATTAATTTGCTATTATCCTTTAGGCTTATTTGGGTTTTTTTCTTTTTCTTTTTTAAACTACACATACATTTTTCACTTTTTAACATCATTAGACAGAATTTTCTTTGCTGCTTCTTGTTTTTGATGCTTTTGAAATGCCTTTTCCACTCTCAAATCCTAAGTACCTTTATTTAAGCTTATTTCTGCAACTTTCTTACATCCGTGTCTTCGAATCACGTGAAATTTGCCTTTTCACTGGAGTACTCTTATCTGTATTAAGTTTGTGCCTTTAAATTTCCCATAGCAGAGTGAATACAAGATATACTTTCACAATGGTGATATTATTCTTCTATTAAAGTTGATATGCATTTGTGGTGTGTGTGTGTGTGTGTGTGTGTGTGGTGTGCTCGTACACATATGCACATGTATACATGTGCCTATAGAGACCAAAGATTGATCTAGCAGGCTGTCTTCCTGAACCGCTTTCCATTCTATTTTTTGAAGCAGTATGGCTAGCAAGTTCCTAGAGCTGAGATGACAGGCATGTTCCGCTGTGCCTGGATTTTTATGTAGGTGCTTAGGTATAGCGCTCAGACCCTCATGCTTGAGCGACAAGCTCTTTACCAACTGAGTCATCTTTCCAGCCTCACAAATATGTCTGTAAGCTTAACAAGAGTTTTAAAAACTCAAGTCTGTGTCTTTAGGATTTAAAACTTGAGTATCTCAAAACTAACCCCTGTCAGAAGCATGTGCTGTGGGTGATACTTCACAAAGGAAACAAGGAACAATTCTAGGCCCTCGTCACACACGTCACTTCATGTTGTTATCATCACAACCCCACATGGAAAGACCTACAGTTGTCCCTGTGTTATACAAGAGGAAATGCCCTCAGAGTTGCACAGCCAGTAAGCAGTAAGATGCCAAGGTTCTGATCCCGCTTGCAGGGCACAGAACCCGGAGCTCTCTTCTGTTCGGCTGTGACTTCCTGAGAGTGCCCATCCTATCCCTTTTGCTAAGGCTCTGTGGAGACTTCACTTTCCTGGTGACAGGAGCTCAGTGGCAGTCCAAGGTGTCCCTTTTGCGCACACTTAAAGGCCAAATTCAGTGATTCCTTTTCAGCAAACTTTCCTGACTTTTTAGAGGTATTTCCAATAGGACAGTGCATCTGCCTGTGGATCCTCTCAGTCCTTAGAACATCTGAGGTGCTCTCTCCTGGTTTCTCTGCTTGTTCTGAGACAGTGTCCAGGGATGTTTAATCATTGGCAGATGGGAGTGAAATCCTTGCCTTGAAGGGTTATCATATGAATTTAAAAGGCACTGTGAGCAAAGCCAGCTGCGTGGGAAGTGGCTGTGGCATTATTGTTATTATCCACCTCAGTGTGACATTTTGAAAGACTTTTTTCAAGGTCTCTCCCCTAAGTGCCACAACTCCTGGCTTCCCCCTGGTTCTCAGCTAGACCTCTCAAAACCATGATATCCCAAAATGGAAGTCACCATCTTTCTGAGTTTTCCCACATCCTTTCCCTGCTGTTGAGAGAACCCCATTCTCTGTTAATCAAAGCTGAGACCCCAGCACCACGATTTCACTCACATTCCCACCCCACAGCACTTTTCAGTCTACCACTTCCTATCCAGCAGCTGTATTTGTAAACATGGAGACAGAGACCCTGGCTCTGATAGTAGGTGGATACAGCTCCACTTCTCGCATCGTGATTGCTAGCAGTTTGGCCTTGAGCAGATGAATTCCTGGCCTTAGTTTCCTCATCTGTGAAATGGGAGATAATATTTATATTAGTTACTTTTTTTTGAAACTATGATAAATCGCTGGTAGAAGCAGTTTAAGGGAGGAAAGGTCTGCTTTGATCCACAATTTATGAGGATATTGGTTCACCTTGATCTGGAAGACATGGAGCAGCAGTGTAAGGTTACATCATGGTGGGCTGGAGGCAGAGCGTGGAGACGTAAGCAGAAGTGGGTAGCATTTTCAAGTCCTTCCCCCAGTGACCCACTTCTACTTGCTAAGCCACAATCCCAAAGATTCTATGACCTCTCGTTAGTATCTGCAGCTGGAGACCAATCACTCAACTATATAACTCCACATTCAATAAAGTCATAGCAATGATATAAGGCCATTGAGAGGGTTAAATAAGATAATATTGATGAAGTCTTCTTCTGCTGGGTGCCCAGCTGTGGCAAACACACAATACAGATCAGCCACCATTAGTATGACTGCTACTGTAATAGAATTAGATTGATGTTGCTTCCTGCCTAACTTACTTTCCTCATCATTGCAATCAAATGCCTGATAAGCAGCAGGAGTCTGAGGTGGCTGGTCACAATGCCTCAGCAGCCGGGAAGCAGTGAGCATTCAGGAAGTACTACTGCCAGAGTACGACACCTCAAAGCCTGCATCTAGAAACTCACTTCCTCCGGCAAAGCTCCACCTCCTAAGCATATCAAAACTTTCCAAAACAGTCTCATCAGCTGAGCGGTGAGCAAGTATCTGAACCCTCACACACATGGGAGACACTGCACATTCAAACCACAACACCTCCTGTAGACACTAGAATCCTGAGGGTGTCTGTCCACGGGGGCTTTGCTGGGAAGAACTCCGATGTAGTAACTCCTCTCCTCTCCTTAGGCGGGAGTTTAGCGCGTGCGTGTGAATTTCCTCCCACACCAGGTCTTCATATTTGGAGAGAGAGCGCTTGTCTTGACCTTCTGGAACCTTTATTGGGTCAGTGATTAATCCAGCTATCCAGGACTTTGTGGTGACACTGAGATCTTATGTTTGGGTTCTTCCTCCATTGACCGATGTTTGAAAACTATATTCTGTTGAGCTAGAAGCACTTATAGCTCCTGATCAAGAGCAGCCAGAGGGCACTTTAAGGGACCTGCTGCTAGAGATGTTGAGCCTGCCAGGTGATGTATGAATGGGTCATTATTTGACATCTGACACCCATTAAAGATGGGAAGTACCTTAATCCCATGTCTTTCAACAGATGGCCTTGTTTGACTCATGGGGGAGTGGGGGGGTGATGTGGTGGGGAAATGCCACATGCTGCCAGCCCCACCTCCTCATGCCTTTTGATTACATTTCCTGACTTCCCAAAAGGAAACCAGGAGTGACCTAAGAGCTTCAGCACCCAGAGGCTGGGAGCCCAAGGTCAAGAAGCAAAGGTCATGAGAATTCTGCGTTTTCCATTGCTCTCATTCTGGCTCATTGAAACAGCCTCTGCGTTTCTGGAAGGGAAGGGATTGAAGGAAAACCACACCCGGTTCTGTTCAGTTCTTATTTATTTTGGATTTTGGTTTTGTTTTGTTTTTTTTCCCACCCACCACAAGTTCTTTTCTCCCCTCTCATAGTGTGGGCGAAACGCTGAAAACTTCGACCGGTTTTTCACCCGCCATCCACCAGTCCTAACACCTCCTGACCAGGAAGTCATCAGGAATATTGACCAATCAGAATTCGAAGGATTTTCCTTTGTTAACTCTGAATTTTTAAAACCTGAAGTCAAGAGCTAAGTAGATCCGTAGACCTCCGTCCTTCATTTCTGTCATTCAAGTGCAACAGCTGTCATGGTGACATTTTTTCTTTTTCATTGCCGAGTTACATCCGTGTTTTCTTTTCTGATGAGGCTAGAGTGGCCATGTTTCAGAACCCAAATGTCTTCAAGTAGTTTGGAGCATCTCGAGGAGATGAAATTATGCAGGTGGTATGTAGAAAGTGCTGCATAATTGAGACACGCTCAGAGTCCTCCTACTATGTGCATCCCTAGCATGCCGGCTGGCTCATAGGTCCCCAGGGGAGAGAAAATGCTTGCTTTCCTCCCTGGTCCCCTGCACCGCCATCTTTACCCCCACCCTCCAGTCTACATCCTCCCTACACAATGGATAGATGAGCCAAATGCTAGCAATATCCTTCCACTTTCCAGGCTGGGAGCTTGGCTTGAATCCAAGTATATGGCTGCTTTGCCCTAGAGGGAATCCCTCCACGCTGCCTGTTCTGGAGGCAGTAGAGCTTTGAAAAGAACATGCTAAAAATAAATTTTATTTTTATTTTTTTTAACTCGATGTTAAGAAGATTATCTAAGTCCTGGGGGGAAAAAAGGAATGCGCTTTTAGACAAGTTTCCATCTAAAAGCAGTTCCAGGGTCAAAAGGCAACCAGCTTGGGTGCTGTCACCTTGCTGTAGTCTCTAACACTGTATGTCTGATAGTGGTATCCTCACCCCCAAACTACTCAAGAATGACATTTGGCACTGTTCCTGAAACCACATGGTCACTCTAGCCAGGTCCCAAAGGACCCTGATTCTACATTACATTTCAAATGTTACTTGCTTTTTATTTCTGTCATCATTGAAATGCAAAAAAAGGGAAAAAAAAGAAAGAAAAAAAAAGAAAAAGAAAAAAATACTCACTTTGTTACACGTGCTTTCAGATCTGTGTCCAGATGTTAATTAACCGTAATGGCCTCTGCTTTGTTCAACCAAGAAGATGGCTATGGAGCCCAGCAGACTTGTGCCCCTGGGGAGGGGATTTGTCTAGTTGTCCCACTGGTATTGGAGAAGTAATTGTTTGCTCTGAGAAAGACACCATCTCTCCAAACCATGACGAGTGCATTCTTCAGTATGATATCATTTTGCAAGATGTTTGTGAGAATGTTTATCTGCACTTTGGTATCTGTTCTGATATTTTTCTCCTAGCATCAAGATACAAAAGAAAGAAAGAAAGAAAGAAAGAAAGAAAGAAAGAAAGAAAGAAAGAAAGAAAGAAAGAAAGAAAGAAAGAAAGAAAAAGAGAGAAGAAATTCTATTTCAAAGAAAACTGTTCCCTTTGAATAATGAGGGACCTACAGAGTAGGGTCTAAAGAAGAAACTCAGGAGAAAGGGGCTAAAGCTGGATCTTTAATAGCCTCAGCATTAACCAGCCCGAGAGTAGGGTCTGGAGACTGTTCATGGATGCCTGATGTCCGGAAATGGGGTAGGATAGACAGGCTGGAGCTTCCCACACCATCAGACTTCAGAGACCACGTTCCCATCAGAATCAGGCTAGGAACATTCCCAAGGCCCTTAAGCTTCTCATCAAAATCACCACTCTTACAGATGTTAGCATCCTTGAGCAAGCAACTCAGTGAGCTCCCCGAAAGAAGTCCAAGCGAGCCCTTGGTACAGCAAAGACTTCATTTCTCCCTGAACAGATGGGCACAGCAGGTGGTCCCTTACCCTTGCCTACCTCTTAGCACCTTGCTCCTCGCATACAGTCTTGAGGAGAATTCTTTACACAGGTCAAAAGATGTCTGGGTCCTCCAGTGCTTCTGAGAGATCACACAGAAACTTCCAAAAGACCAGTGTCCTTGAAGTATACCGTCTCATCTTTAAGAAGACTATGCCTTGGGGTTCTTCCAAGGCAAAGATCCTTATAGTTCATTCTTTCCTGGCCTCTTAGCAACTCAGCTTTAAGCTTAGGTCATGTCCTGCTAGATTATGTGAAGCAAACTTATCCTGACAATCTTATGATGTTAGCTACTGAAAGAGACCAGGGCAGTCCTGCTGTTATTGGGGCAATTGGCATCTGAAGAACAGAAATAATTTTCTGCTTGGCTGATCAGTGGTAATACAAACACAAGTATCCTGGCCAATGACACAGGACTATGTTCTGTAACAAAACAAACATCTCTGAGTCACATGTCCACTCCCAGGAAAGTTATGTAGGGTCTTTCATCTGGTCAGTTGGTCACAAGGCCTTGAACATATGCTCAGAACAAAAGCCACAGTGGGCCATTGGCAAGTGATATGAGACAACCTTAGAAAACAGTGTAGGAAGGAAGGATGGGCAGATGAATAGATGGATGGATGGATGGATAGATAGATAGATAGATAGATAGATAGATAGATAGTATATATATATATGTAAATATATACATTACTCTTTACATTTTCAGATTCTTACCATTATGTTTTAAGGTTCTTAGTTGTCACAAATAGATACTCAAGCCAAAGTGTCTGTTCGCTTAGCATAGCTTGATGAGGGTTGGTCAGAGAAGCTTCTGTGGAAGTATTGAATCATGAAGCAGACCTCCCACTGCTGCCTCTTCCACCAGTGCTCTAGATCAGAGGAAGCCAAGAAACAGATCTCTATGAAATATTTTCAAATTTTATCCACAAAAGAAATAATTTAGTTTTGCGTCCATCCATTTATGCATCCTCCATCCATTCAAGGAGTATTTATTGAGCACCAACCATGTGCCAGGCTGGGTGCCAGGCTGGGTGCCAGGCTGGGTGCCAGGATCCTGGTGAGAAATAATAAAGATGCAGTTCATCCCCTTCTCCCTCTTTCCCCAGCATACTGTAATCTGTGGAAAGATGGCCACAAAATAAGTAATTGAAAGCATGCTGTTGTCTAGAGTCTCTGAGCTTATTAAGAAAACCTTCTGCTGGAGGTCTTTGCAGCTTCTTAGTCTCTTGATAGACCATAGTTTGAAGCTGAAGGCATCCTCTCCACCTAGATTTCTACAGCAATCGCATACTACAGGGACAGGGAAAGAGAGAGGTGGAATAGACTCTTCTAGAAGGCCAAGGACACAAGCTCCATTTCAGTGTCAGTTCTTCTTGTGTCTGTCACTCTGCTATCAGTAGGCCCTGGGGAGGGGGGGGGATGCCACTCCCTTTTAAAGCACTGCTGATGGAATCATGTGACCCTTGCTGGTCACATTCTGATCCCTCTAGCCAGTCTGAAACAGGCTTAAATTCTCTCTCTCTCTCTCTCTCTCTCTCTCTCTCTCTCTCTCTCTCTCTCTCACTCACTCACACACACACACACACACACACACACACACACACACACACACAAAACTTCTGGGAGAACTGAAGGAGAAAAACCTAAAAGAAATCTAACTAAAGCTGCTGTGAACTGTGACCAATCATATGTCTGGAGCCAAGGATCCACTTTTAAATTTCATACATTTCTGGCTGATTTCCTCCTCTAAAAAAGGATAGGGCCATAATAGACCCAAAGCAGGCCAGTGGAATTAACACTCTTCCTAGGATGGGTGTTTCAGGTCTCAGGCAGCTTCAGATGCAGTTCCCGAAAGAATTGTCATGACAAAGGAGCCCATTCCCTCCCAACATTGTTTGGCAAAATCCTGGAGAATTTTTCTGGGAAGGTCCACACATGAGATGAAACCCATTAAAAGGAAGCCTTATTTGGAACATATGGCTTACTGAAGCACAGCAAATGAAAAAAGGGCTTCCAAAGTTGGAGCTGGTAGGAAGGGAAGTTCTGCCACATGCTCTCAGGATAGGATGACTGTGTAGAAAGAGACTCCAAAAGAGGAGCTACATGTTTTCTGTTCCCAGAGCTGCTCTTCTCCTGACTACACCAAGCCTTGTAGCTTCCATCATTTTGCTTCAATGTGAAGAGGAATCTGCCTCAGGAATTAGGAGAAGCAAGGAAGCACCCCCTTAAGGAAGTCTTCTTTATTGATCTGATGAGTACTTAAGAACAACCTATTTGTGTGCTCAGTAGCATTGGAAACAAAATAGCACAGGAACAGACAAGGACCTTGCCCTAAAGGAGAAAAACAATGCAAATTCCCCAAAGCAGTAAAAGTACAGAAGCTGAGGGCGGTGCAAACATGTGGCTTATAGGATCAGAAATGGGAGAGCAGTATTAAAGAGACAGAAGGCGAAGGCGTCCGAGCTTCCCTCTGGATGCAGAAAGTAACATCATGGCGTACCCAAGCCTAGAACCCTCCACAAAAACTCAATATGGACAGGATACCACAAGGGATGACCCACCACATAGGAGACACCTTCATGAGTAGCCTTAGCCTTGTCTTCTATACCTACTCTCTTCCACATGACTGCCTGATGCCAATTTGTCTCCCTCAGTCCCATAACCCGACTTGGATACCCCAATAGGAAGTAGCTGTCACAAGGGAGCATCCAGAACGATTTAGGTTATTGCCTAGCAACAGGAAAATCTTATCAGCCAATCTCCATTAGGGGCTAAACCTACTGAGATTGATCAAAGTGAATCAGCCAACGAACTCTCCTGTAACACACCCTTGGCTTCAGCCAGGCACCTACCTGTAGCTAGGAATCCCAGGCACTGTGAAAACAGTCTACAGTCTTCCTCTCCAGCCAGAGCAGTTATAAAGAGGCAATTATCAGCTGCTATGTGGTCAGATATAAATCTCCAACCCCTGCACAGGCTTGGGCAACTCCCTTCACTGACCTGTGCCCTGACTTTCTCATATGTCCAACAATGGGAGACAGGGACATCAGCTTTGCCTTCTCCAGACAGGTGAGGTGAGATTGGGAAGGGTGAATAGGCATACAGGAGCCCTGGAGAGGCCAGCACATCAAAGAGTCGCCAGCATTCACATTCTCTGGTAGAACCTGTCTCAAGCTAGTGAGTGATTCCTGCAGGCAGGCAGGCAGGCAGGCAGGGAGGGAGGGAGGAAAGGAGGGAGGGAGGGAAGCAGGCTGGCCAGGTTAC